>NC_133658.1:813282163-813588413 GCF_037893015.1 Macrotis lagotis | reverse complement strand
TATTTAAATTTTTTTTTCAAATACATTTTTGACAAGAGATTACTCAGAGTTATTAGGGGAGGTATAAAGTGGGTATTAATTAAAGAAGTTTCATTTTTCTACTTTTTGAGCCAAAATGATTCCTGTGCTTTGAATGTACTTTTCGCTGAATTTCTGCTTTTCTTGAATCCTCCAGTAATATACTACAATTTAATAGACATATATTAAGTGCCTATTATATACCCAGGTATAGATTGCTATGTAAGATACAGAGAAGGGATGAGACATCTCCTATCTTCATGGAGCATCCTAGTCTAGAAGAAGTGATAGATAACAACAAAGATCACTAAAACATACACCATGACATCATAAGTATATCAGAACGATAGATTTCAAGTTACAGGAGGCAGTTTGGAGATTGGACCTCAGAGCTGAGAAAGTCTTTCCTCCTAATCATCAACTGTTGCTTTTCAGTCTCCTTTCCTAGATCTTCATCCATATATAACATCCAATTACAGTGGATATGCCCTAAGATTTGTCAGGATCCCTCTTCTCTTTTACAATCTAGATTATGGGTTCTTAACTTTGTTATGGTTCCCTTTGGCAGTCTGGTAAAACCTATAGCCTTATTCATAGTTAAAAAACATTTAGAAATGCAAAGTAGAATATGTAGGATTACAAAAGAAATCATGTATATTGAAATACAGAGGGGAAGCTAGGTGGCATAGTGGATAGAGCACCAGCCCTGGTGTTGGGAGGACATGAGTTCAATCTGACCTCAGACACTTAATACTTATTTAGTTGGGTGGCCTTGGGCAAGTCACTTAACCCCATTGCCTTATATAAATAAAATTTTAAAAAAAGAAATGAAGACATTTTTCCCATTCAGGTTAATTAATTCCCTTATATTTGTCCATGGACCCCAGATGAAGAACCTCTATTCTATACTATCTCACAGGCAATCTCATCAACTCTCATAGATACAATTATCATTCCTAAGAAATCTAGAAATCCAGGTCCAGATTTTCTTCTGATCTCCAGTCTCACATAACCAATTGCCTTTTGGATATCTCAGACTAGAAGAGTCATGAGTATTTGTCCTAAAATATCCAAATCTCATCTTTAGCCTAAAATTCTCCCCTCTTTCAAGCATCCTTATCAGTATAAAAGACAACACCAATCTCCTAGTCACGCAGTCCCACAACTTTGATGCCATTCTTGGCTCCTCTGTTTTATTCATCCCACATATCTGATCAATTGCCAAAACTTGTCATTCCTACCTACACATAATCTCTCAAATAATTTGTCTTCTCTGTTTACACAGCCAATACTACCCTAGTTCAGATCCACATTACTCTTCTCCTGGACTATTGCAATGACCTCACAATTCTCCATTCAGGTTCTAGGGTAATTTTTTAAAGTATAGAACTGACCAAGGCTCACTGCTCCCTGTTTAATGTACTCCAGAGATTCCTAGTTACTTCCAGGATCACATATAAGTTTATTTAGTACTGAAAATTCTTCAAATGTCCCCTTCCTAACTTCAAATTCTTCTTTCATTTTAATACCTTCCATATACTCTATGATCCAGCTAGGTAAGACTATTTTCAATTCCTCAAACTGGACATACCATTCCCCATCTCATGCCTTTGCAGTATCCATCACCCACAATTGAAATGCTACCCCTTTGTACCTTTGCCTTTGGGTTCCTCTGGCTTCCTTCATATTTTCACCTTCTTCAGAACTCTTTCCTCAGTTTTCCCAGTCTATTAATACTTTCCTTCTGAGGTTGCCTTTTAGCTAATTTATGTTTTATGTTTCTAGTTATTTACATATTATTTCTATTAAAATGTTAATTTGTGGGGTCAGAGATTATGTTTTTGCCTTTCATTGTTTTCCAATGATTTATCATCATCTCTGACATGATAAGAACTTAATATCTGCTTACTGCTTGCTTAAGGTATGGGAATTTAGAATTGAAATTGTCCTTAGAAGTCATAGAGTCTGACCCCCTCATTTACAGATGAATAAAGTTCCAAGAGGGTGTGTTATTTGCTTAGGATCACAGAAGCAAGATCCAAATTTAGTTCTTCCTAACTCCAATTCCAGAAGTCTTGCCACTATCCTTCACTGATCCTCAATATGGTGTTAAGACATGGTTTTTGAAATAGTCAACATGAATCAGCAGAATCTATACTGGAGGATATGAACTGGAAATCTTGGATAACCCTCATTCACCAGAATCCTCTTGAGACCAACTGTAAGTTTTGAGCCAAAATTTGGATCTCTCCCATTAAAGAGAAACATCTTAAATTTTGGAAAATATCCAGGAAAAGAGCCATACTAATATAATGAAGTGATTAGAAAATTACTTCTATGAAGAAAGCTCAAGAAATTAGTTACTTGCCAGGGCAAAAAGAAAAAAAGTCTATTGAGAGTCTTTTTGTAACAGTCCTCAAGTATGTGAAAGATTGTTATAATATGACAGCACTCAATTTTATCCTCTGCTAAAACTACAGGAACAAAAAAATGAACTTAAAGACAAGACAGAAAATTTAGTTTAAGAAATAAGGAAGACATACCATGCTGAAAAGATTTTTAATTTTTTTAAAACAAGGATTTAAAAAATTTTAAAGACAGAAGAAAGAACTTTCCAAATTAGCTTAAGTCATCTTAACAAAACATTGTAAACCTGATTATACTAGAGTTTGACTTCTGATAGACTGAGTAGATCAAAGTTAGGGATCTTTCACAAGGTTCTGTAATGTAGGGTCCACATGTTAATAGTTAAATGTTTCCTTCATAGTAAGTTACCCTAAATGTAATAGATTTATAGTCACAGGATATGAGGTCTAATTCCATCCTGGTTTTTAATCTTCTCTGTGTCTCAGTTTCCCTGTCTGTAAGTGAAGGAAGAGGTAATAGATGACCTTTTTTTTATCCTTTTCTGCTTGAAACCCTATGATTCTTAATGTGTCATTTATATACTATAATTGTGTTACTATTATTTAACCTTGAACCCACGAGACAACCAAATTATTCATGAATGAGCCAGTTAGTAATGCCTCAAAGTGAATATTATCTCAGTGGTCACTCATATTCATTTACTATCAAGATACTTTGGAAGAGATATAATAACATTGCAAATTTGAAATTGCCTCTAAGTTTGATGGTAATAATGATAATAATTCACACTGCTCATATTACTTTACAATTACAGGTTACTTTTCCCATAACCTAAATTCTGAAATAGGAAGAATAAGTATTATTAATCTCATGCTGTAAGTCAAATCCTGAGGCACAGCTAGTTTTAGTGATGTTTTGATGGCTGCATATTCAGTAAGTGACAGAGTTGGGATTTCTATGAGACCCTTGTTCCTTTTCTCTTTCATTATTCCACAGCCATAATTTCTCCAGATCAAAATAAAAAGAAACACCGAAATTCATGCGGGACATTCTAGCTATAAGAATTTGAATTTGATTGAGTTTCAAATGCAAAAATAAATACACAAAATAGATAAGTCATATTTTGGTAGAATTTCATGCATACTATCATAAATATTAAAAAGAATAACCAGTTTTGATGCTTTGGAGGGGATCCTAAATGAACCTCAGGATTTGATTCCAATTGATTTGCATATTTGGGTATAGTCTACTTCCATCTGCACCTTTGCCAGTTCCTGTATCTAGCTTTTAACCAAATGTTATCTGTATATTGAGATTGACATGATACATATAATGACTTCCGGTTCCCAGATGTTACACTGTCCACTGGAAATAGGAAAACTCCTGACTTCAGCACCTGAAGTTGCTAAAATCTTAAATCTGAAGTGTGTCAGAATTTTCAGGACTTATTTAGACTAGGGTCAATATACCTGCACATCGAGTAGAGCAGAATAGCTGCAATATTTTGCTTGAGAAAAAGATAAATTTAATGATGACTCTCAACATTTGGGGAATTTTTAGCTCAGGAATGACCATAGCAAACTATTAAAAAGTATTCTTATAGAAGAAAAATAGAATCCTTAGCCATGATGATAACCATATTGGGCAAATGGTATCTATAAATTCCTATTAATAGGATTAAAATGAATTATCTCTTCTAGACTTAAAAATTCTATCATGTGACTGCAGTTTTCCTCATGTGGGAAGGTAGGAGGTACTCCCATTTTGTAGATAGGGGAATTGAGTCTAAAAGACTTGTCCAGAACTCATAAGATGGCAGTATTAAGAGCCTGAGGTAGGATTTGAACTCATGTCTTCTTGTCTCAAGTCTAGTATTTTATTCATTTTGCTACCTAGTTACCTAAATGAAGTTACTAGTCCAAGTTCATTGAAGGAAGTAGGAGGGACAGGTTTATGCCACCCTGAACAAAATTCTCAATGACACTCTTAGATGCATAAATTTCCTTTACCAATACAACTTGGTACCAATTACTTATAGTTTGAGAGAATTACCTAGAGGATTATTTGAATAATTGTCAAATATCCAATATGTTTTAAAGTCAAGATTCTCTAAGTCTGGGTTAATAAAGAATAATTTTTATTTTTAATGAAGAAGAAAAAGGAAAAAATACAGGATTTCTACTCATTGTTATTGCTTCACTTACTGAAAAAAGAGAATGATGTTTGGAAAGCAACACACTTAAAACCAGTTTTCCATATAAATAGATGTATAATACAATTTTTAAAATGTTTAGTAGTAAAATAAAAATAAAGGAAGAATTATCTTTATATATTTCTCAAATATGTATATATATAGATATTTATACATATATTTGTATACATACATACATATGCTTTCTATGGCAATAAATTGCATTTTTGATAGTCCTAATTCTATGGAAATTCTTCCTGACATTAATCCTAAATATGCCTCTTTCCAGCTTCCACTTACAGATCCTATCTTTCCTATGAGATAGAACAGATTCCACAAAATGACATCTTTGTTAGACACCCATCCTTTCCCCTTCTTATCCCTTCCCTCTCGTCTCCAGGCTTAACATCTCAAGATTTTCCATCAATCCATATATATATCATGCATATGAAATTCTTTATTATTCTGGTGGCCTTCCTCTAGATACTCTCTAGCTTACCAATGCCCTTCCCTGTTGGGAAGGGAATGTTGGGAATGGCCCAGATTACTCTGCACAGTGCTTGAAATGAGATTTTTAACTGTTGAAATAAAAAAAAGGGGGGAAATGGAGGCTTGGGATTAAGTCAATAATGATAATGAATGATATAAAGTATGCAGAACTATTTAGATGTGAATGTTTTCTCCATCAAATATACTTACCTTCAGATTACACAGAATACAATTTAAAGGAAAAAAGTGGTTAGTAGAAAATGAAATCTATAAAAGTGAGGAGATAGGAAGAGACTGCTAGCTGTTCTCACTTGCATTCTAATAAACAAACATTTATTAACCATATGTTGTGTGCAAGGTACTGTGTTGCGAACTAAGGTAACTGGCTCACAGGAAATGTATCTTAGGAATTTAAAAGAATTTTTAAATTTGATTGTAAAATAGTTCCTTGGTAACATTTGAGGAATAGTGAAAAAGGCAAAACAGTCTGTAGGACTGGAGAGAAAACATTTTATTCCAATTTATAATGAAGATAGGAGAATATGACTCCATCATACTGTAAGTCAATGACTTTGGTAGAAATTCTTGGCAATATTCTAGAAAGCATGGTTTGTTTACACATATTTAAAAATGAATGTGGAAATCACTAACAACCAGCATAAGTCCATAAAGAACAATATGCATCAGGCAAAACATATTTCCTTCTTTTTCTAACATATTACCTAGATCAAGGAAGCAATACAGATATAGCACACTTAAAATATGGCAAGATATTTGTCAGTTTTTTCATGCCCTTGTTGACTGTATGCTCTGGCTCCACTCTCCCAGAGCAAGGGAGGTTGCATCTTCCCCTCAGAGTTCTTGGATATCTTGAGGGATTTGTGAGTAGTGACTCAAGTCCCCTTATTTCTATCCTTACTCTCATTTTAGGGGATGCATAATTAACCCTTTAAATTCATTTAACCACTTACCACTGGATAATTTTTACAAAGGAATGTTTACTTCAAAAACAAACATAGCAACATTTGCGCAATTTGTCAGGAACTACCTGACTACCTCTGTCAAAGGTAGAGGAAGGATTAGGCTCACAATTTAGTTCTGTTCCTATTTAACATTGTTCCCACCTAGTTCACATCTAAAAGCAACATCACTGACAGTTGTGTTGGGTGGGATTCCTAGAGGTCAGTCCAAATAGTCATTCTATGCTGACTTGCATCCCTGGACTACCAGATTTCAGTGGATTGTGCTCCTGGTCTTTAAAAATCCCAAAGTCAGAGATTTCAGAAGAGAAACATGAAAAGTCCACAGATTCAGGGAGGGAAAAAGGAGGTACTGAAGTCATTTCTCTTTACTCCGTAGTCTCACTAACCATGAGTGAAGATGATACCTTATTTCCCAAGATACTGATGTAAAGCAAAATAGCTGTCCAGAAGTGATAGAGATCCTTTGGAAAACACTGACCACCGTGACCATACAACCAGTTAAAAGAATCTTCCTCCCAAGAGGAACTAATTACAATATTCACTTTTCACATATTATTATGGTTATCCTGCAAGCAAGCTTATAATCTTTTCATGAGGTACAAACATGATCTCATGTGGTTTGAGCAAGCATGGAACTGCCAATACACCAATATGTAGAGATGTGGGTTAAACAGTAGTAGTAAAGGTATACTTATAACTTGTGAAATACTCAAACTCAACAAATCATTCTGAATAGATGAACTTCAGTCTGTATGAAAGGTCTGTAATGGTGTGCTCAGAGCACCTATCTATGTCACTGTTTTATTAGTGAGTTCACAAAGGCAGTTATAATATGCTTGCTAAATTAAAGGGTGATAGATCATAGATTTTGAGCTGGAAGCCTTAGAAGTCATTGAGTTCAACCTACTTGTTTTGTCAAGGAAGCCGAGGAGAAAATGTTGAAAAAAATCAAAGCAAGATCACAGAAGATCTCAAGATGTGGAAATGATGGGCCAGAACTCATAAGATGGCAGTTTTACTATGATATTTATCTTAGAAATTGAAAAACTGACACCCAATATGTAAAGATATGAATTGTCAAAGTATTTGAATTTGGATATTAGGGTAGAGATAGAAGGAAGATAGAATTTGGAGTAAAAATATCCCTTGAAGAGTATATTTTCTAACTGCATCATACATTTGTTAGATGACATTAGTATTAAATAGTAGTATTGAAATTGAAGCCATATTTTTAAAAGTTTTGCACCCTGTTATCTTTCCATCATACCTTGGTCCCTCATGTAAAAGCAGACAGAATTATTTTACATACAAGGACATGATTAACAATTATACATGGAATGAGGAGATAGGGAACATGGTCTTCCTAATGGCGGATGTTACAGAGATTTAAAGTGTTTGAAATATCTTAAGAAAAAAAATCAATATCACAGAGAAGCATGTGTTATTTGTCTCAATACAGGACAGCAATGGTTAGAGAATATAAGGATTTATTGAAGGCTTCTGTCATGTCCCTTTTATATATACACCTCTGTCTATGGAAAACCAAGATAAAATGGCTGTAGAAATATGACAATTTAACTTGTTCCATTGAGGTGACTTAGGGCTTTTTTAAGTATCCTGTAAAGCTAAATTTTAACCAACAAGGTCCTGGTCTCTTTTCTAACCTTTTCCAGTTCTTGGTTGCCTGTCCTGGTCATCTGCTTATCTATGGTACTTGTTATTCTTTTGGCTGAATCTCAGCTGGGAGGACCAATTCATCTGATGAAGAAATACAGCCTGTAAAATTTCTATAAAACTCTGAAGAGAATAGTGGGAAATGTTCTTGTAACAGCAATGTTTTAAAAAGGGAAATAATGCCAAGAAGCACAGTTTTCTCCAAGCCCCAATTTCAATGACTTATGAAGTCTTAACTTACAAGTGAACTCAAAGGAAATTCTGTCTGTTTTTACAATTCCTTCTATGTAAATTAAGACTTTTAAAATCTACGAAATCTATGAAATAAACTTTTTAAACGAGATTTTTACACATTGCTACCTCCTCATTTTCTGGCACTATTCAGAGGCTTACAAGCTGCATTTCTTTGCTTATTAATTAAGATTATGTCCACTGAAGGACAATTGCTTGGCCCTCATTTATTTTGTTCTTCCTGGTGGAACTAAAGAATCTTTAACTAAATGCTCAAGTCCAAAACAGTGTGCAGAGATAATGAATGCATTTGGGCAAGCTGGCAGTCGTAGAATAAACTGTGGGCCTGCCAAGCGACTCCTTGACAGTCAAGCAGGGGTCATCATTTATTTATTTGTCAGATTTAGATAGTTCTTTTTCTCCAAAAAAAGCTCAAGGTGTTTTACAGAGATCTTTACACACAGGCTGCCTAACATTATCAAACTGAAAACCTGAAAAATAAAAGGGGAATCAGTCAATAAGGAAAATGATAGAAGAGGGGAGAGAGGAGGAGCATACAAAACAGGACACATTGATAATTGAGTATCCACAGAGAGTTGAAAAAAATAGGTAAAAACAAAACCAACTCCCTGGGAGCAGTTAAAGAGAGGTATCACATGGTGTTAAATGTATGTAGAGTCAAGCAAGACCTGGGTTCCAGTTCTACCTCTTTACATTCCCTAGTAATATGACCCTAGAGGAAATTGTTTAACTTTTCTAAGGTTCAGTTTTCTTATCTGCAAAATGCAAAGGAAAGGACTATGCATTCATCCAAAAACATTGTTTAATGCCTTCTATGTCTTAGATACTATGTGAAATAGATATTAAGGAAAAGGACAAAATATGAAGCAGTCCCTAATTCAAGGACCTTTGAGTCTGTGGGACAGGAAGGGTTGAACATGTAAGTAAATAAAAATGGAAATTCAAATGCACAGACAAACATATATGTATCTATACACATATATGCACAGATATATAATATACATTAATGTGTCTTCATTTATACACATGCATGGTGTGTGTACACATAAATTTATACATATATACACATCTAAGCAACGAGGTAGCACAGTAGCTAGAAAGCCAGGTCTGGAATCAGGAAGACCTAAATTCAAACTTGGACTCAGGCATTTCTTCAATATAGTTTTGGACAAGTCAGTTAATCTCTATTTACTCATCTATAAAATGGGATAATAATAGTAAGGAATAGTTGCCCAACACCTGGTACATCATAAACACAATATAAACATTACTTATTATTTTTACCATTATTGTGCTGTATATATATATATATATATATATATATATATATGTTTATAATATATGCCTAGATAGATAATAGAGATTGATGGGTAGATAGGTAGGTAGATAGATAAATAGAGGATAGATGGATAGATGGAATGGATGGAAGGAAGGAAGGTTGGAGATGGATGGATGAAGGAATAGATAGATGATAGATAATAAATAAATAGATAGCTTTGTGTCATTATATCTAGTTTCAGAGTGGTATGTGGCACCAGCTACTGGGGAATCAGAGTATTTCGTCCTTTAGGAGGTTGTGCTTGAACTTTGCTTTGTGAGAAGCAAAGAACTTTAAAGAAATTAGAAAGAAGTGACAAAGGGAGTATGATAAAGACATGTGAGACAGTCTTTGCATAGTCACAGTGGTGGGATATGGAATTGCTAGAATGAAGAAGAACACTAGTTTCTCTGGAAAATGGAGTGTTTGAAAATGGAGTGTTTGAGGAGAAGTTCAATAAGCAAGGAAAGGTGGGTAGGAATCTTTAGAAACCAAACAGAGGAATCTGGTTTTTATCATAGAAGGAATAAGGAAGAATTGTTTCTCAAGAGGGAGAGTGATCTAGTCAATAGGAATACCAGTTTGAAAGCTTTGTTATAGTTGGATTAAGGAAGAGGAAAATTGGATTCAGGGAGACCAATTAGGAGGATACTTTCACAGTCCAGGGAAGAAGTGGTAAGGGACTGAATTAGGATGGTGGCTATGACTGGAGAAAAATGTGAGAGATATTGCAAAGATAGCATTCATAAGACTTAATGATTGACTGCATGTGAAAGAATTAAGGAAATAGACAAATTGAGCATAGTTGAAATATAGTAAATCTGGATGAGGAGAAGGATAGTGGTACCTTCATCAAAAGTGTGGAAGTTAATAAGAGGGGCGAATTTGGGCTAAGTTCTGTTTTGTACATGTTGAGTTAGGGATGCCTATGGGAAGTCTTGGAGACCTCTAATAAACAAATTTTTGTCAATGTAGAACTGGTGGTTAAAGGAGAAACTGGGCCTGCTGAATGTGTAACAAATGTAAGTCATCATCTTGGAATCATTCTCTCATACAAAGAACTCAAGTTTTAAACCAGTGATCAAGTAGTACAGACTGAAGTCAAAGTTGAAAAGGGCTAAGAAATTGGTGGGAGGTAAGCCAACAGAGTCAAGATTGTGGACACATTTTTTAGGAGCTTGACTATGAGAGGAAGAAGAAATATAATACCATAGCTCCAAGGAGAAAGTGAGAGAAAATAAAGTGTTATTGTTTCTTTTTTCTTTGGAAAAGGGAAGGGAGTTCTGGGTTGCCTGTAAATGGTAGTGAAGGAAATGGTGACAAAGGTGAGACTAAAAATTAATAAAAGAGAGAAAATGCTTATAGGATCAAGCTTTTAAAAGAGATGAGATCAGGGGAACAAGTTGAGATACTGATATAAAAAGAGGAGTCAACTCTTCTCTTAGAGTGGAACAAAAGAGGATGGAGGGGAAATGATACTGAGGTCATTTGAAGTGTTATATTACATAGAAGATTGTGATGGATGGCTTTAATTTTTTCTATGAAGTATTTGGTATTTGGTGTGTTCTTGTCGGGGAGACCATGGAAAGGATGAGGAAGGCTGTTTGAGGAGAAAAGATTTAGAACAAGCCCTCTGGGGAATGGGATGTACTATAAGCCCTACTGGGGAGCAATTAAATAACTGACAAGCAACAGTGAGTGCCCAGATGATATAACATCACTGTTTGAACAGCCATCCCCAAAGCAGAAATCGCCCTAAGGGTAGATTTCGCCATGTCACTCAGAGACTCCCCATGGCCTCAAGAAAAAATTACGGACTCCTTTATCTGGCATGTGATGGCCTTCACAAGCTGGCTCCAGGCTGTCTTTTCAGACTGATTTAACATTACTCCTCTTCATGAACTCTGAATTTCAGCCAAACTGGCCCTCCCTGTTTATGACATTTAATTGGTCTTCATCCATACTTTTACACAGGTTATTTTCCTATGTCTGGAATTTTCTCCATAATTCCCCTGTGATTCTTAGAACCCCTTACTCTTTAAAGCATTTATCTCCAATAAATTCATCACCCTTGAAGAGGCATTTCTTAGGTTCCCAAGTTGATAGGACCTTGACACCCACCCTCCATAATCACTTTAAAAAAATTGTGTGTGTGTGTGTGTGTGTGTGTGTGTGTCTGTTTCTCTAACCTATTTATGTGGATATATTGTGTATCCCCAAACCATCACTAAAGGACCATAAGTTCTTGGAGAGAAGGGGCTTCTCACTTTTGTCTTTTGATCTCCATGGAAATGTATGATGCCTGGCAGGTACTGAGTAAATTCCTGATGATTTATTAATAACCATAAATTTTTAGTGAATGTGGTTGGCATGGTTATATGTCTTCTTCTATCAGCATCATTCAGTAATACAAGAGCAGAAATGGAGAAAGTAGATTGTGAAAGTTATCCAGGTTTGGGATTCAGAAAGGATGAGAGATGATAAGCCAAGGGGGCAAGAGACTCAAAGATAGAATATAGAAATGACCAAAGAGTCAAGATTTTGAAAGAAATAAATTATTTAGAATATGAATAATAGTTTCTGAATGCAAATAGAGATATGGTAATTAAAGATTATGATGTGTATGAAGAATTGATTTCAGGGCAATGTAACATGAAATGTATGTATATATATTTATACATATAGATGTATATGTATATATATAGATGTATACACACACACACACACACACACACACACACACACACACGTACCGCAATGTCCCAGTCACTATTTTAACCACTGGAATTTAAAAACAAAAGAAAATGATGTTATCAGAGGAAACAATATGCATGCACATAATTGATTAACATATTTTGAGGGTAAAAATCTTATGCATGGAGAAGAAATCAAAGACAGTTAAGTTTTGATTGACTCGCATTTAAAGAATCAGGAAAGGATCTTTGTAGGAAGCATATTAGAGTTATGGACTTGAGTAATGATGAGATTAAGGGATATGAATTTCATTGATAAGATCAAGATTCTGATCATAGAAACTAGAGAACTGCTGAATCACCTCAGAAGCAAGGATATTTAAAAGGGTCATTAGCATAGTGCTTTAAATCTGCAAGTAGAAGTACAGAGGCTGAGGTGGAAAGAAGCATTATGAGCTAGATTCCTTTAGAAAAAAAGAAAATAACATGGGGACTGGAAAAGAAAACCCATCAGAATATGGATTAAATGATATATCTGGATGATGTGATCTTTGAACTTCCTACTTTGTTATAGATACTGTGATAAGTGCTTCTCATAAAAATTATCTCATTTGAACCTAACAACAGCCCTTCAAGGTAAGTGCTATTATTTCACAGTTGAAGAAACTGAGGCAAACAGAAGTTAGCCTCCATTAGGTTTGAGCTCTGATTTGATTTCAGGTCTTCCTGACATCAGGTCTATCTACTATACCAAGTATCTCTATGAGAAGACATTGGCTGAGTGATAGTAATAGTGTAAGAGCTAGGAAGTGTTGGGGCAAGAAATATATTTATTCCTCATCCTTTTTCAACACATTGAAAACATAAGTAGAAAGATTATAATACTGGATGGGGTCTTCTTAGCTGAGGTAGGTTTCTATGATTGCAAAAATAAGAAAGGAAAAAGTCTAATACATAGGGTAGTCTTTTAATAAATGCATTTTTCCCCATAGGGTATAATAGGGAAGGAGGGAAAAGTAGACCAGGGTCAGGGACAGCCAAGGATGGGAGCTTCTATGTAGGCTAGCTTCAATTTGAAAATGTAGGGAAGGCTAAGAGAGAGTGTCACACTGCTGTTTGATAAACCCAAAGAGTCCAGCTATTGGGATAAAAACTCCCTCTTTGATAAAAACTGCTGGGATAATTGGAAGTTAATATGGAAGAAACTTAGATTAGAGCAACACCTCACACCCTTTACCAAGATAAGATCCAAATGGTTACAGGATTTAAACATAAAAAATAATACTATAAGCAAATTAGAAGATCAAGGACTAGTTTACCTGTCAGATCTATGGAAAGGGAAGCAGTTTATGACTAAGGAAGGAACATCACCAAAAACCAACTAGATGATTTCGATTACATTAAATTAAAAAGCTTTTGCACAGATAAAACCAATGTAACCAAGATCAAAAGAAATGTAGTAAATTGGGAAACAATCTTTACAACTAATGATTCTGACAAAGGACTCATTTCTAAAATATAGAGAGAACTGAGTCATATTTTTAAAACAAAAAACCATTCCCCAATTGACAAATGGTCAAAGGATATGCAAAGGCAATTTACAGATGAGGAGATCAAAGCAATACATAGCCATATGAAAAATTGCTCTAAATCATTAATTATTAGAGAAATGCAAATTAAAGTTTCTCTGAGGTACCACCTCATACCTCTCAGATTGGCCAATATGACCAGAAAGGATAATGATCATCTTTGGAAGGGTTGTGGGAAATCTGGGACACTATTACACTGTTGGTGGAGCTGTGAACTCATCCAAACTTTCTGGAGAGCTATTTAGAACTAAGCCCAAAGGGCAACAAAAATATGCATACCCTTTGACCCAGCAATACCACTACTGGGTCTATACCTTGAAGAGATGATGAAAAAGGGTAAAAACATCACTTGTACAAAAATATTTATAACATCTGTTTGTGGTGACAAAGAACTGGAAATTAAGTAAATGTCCTTCAATTGGGGAATGGCTTAGCACACTGTGGTATATGTATGTCATGGAACACTATTGTTCTATTAGAAAGCAGGAGGGATGGGATTTCAGGGAAGCCTGGCCTGGAGGGATTTGCATGAACTACTGCTGAGTGAGATGAGCAGAACCAGAAAAACACTGTATACCCTAACAGCAACATGAGGATGATGATCAACCTTGAAGGACTTGCTCATTCCATCAGTGCAACAATTGGGAACAATTTTGGGCTGTCTGCAAAGGAGAGTGCCATCTGTATCCAGATAAAGAGCTGTGGAGTTTGAACAAAGTTCAAGGACTATTCCCTTTAATTTAGAAAAAAAAACATATTTTATTGTCTGATCTTGTTACCTTTTAGACTTCTTGTCTCTTCCTTAAGGATATGATTTCTCTCTCATCACACTCAATTTGGATCAATGTACAACATGGAAACAAAGTAAAGACTGACAGATTGCTTTCCGTGGGGAGGGGGTTGGGGCAGGGAAGTAAGATTAGGGGGAAATTGTAAAACTCAAATAATAGCTTTAATAAAAATAAATTTTTAAAAAAAAGAGTTTCACAGAATTCCCACTAGCAAATGGTGATTCTGATTTTATGACAATCCCTTGAGCAAAAGGTAAAGCATTTGGAGGAAAGGAAGTACACCCACAGAACAGGGCAGGTGACAAGTCCCTATTTTTTCTTGGTGGTAAAATATCCTGATATACTTGAGTTCAAGGAACTGGTTATGAACAGAGGGATCAAACATGTTGGAGTTACTTACCCTCCAGTGACCAACCAGATATCTTTATTCCATGACTTGATATAATGTTGAATAGTTTTCTCAGGTACTACATGAATCTTTGGTCCTGGACTGAAGGACCAAAGGATAAGTCAGATGTGTCAGGGAAGATTAAAGCCTTTGTCTCATGTGATGGTCAAAGTCTGGGAACAGAGACTCAATTGAATGGCATAATATATGTAAAGGTCTTAGTATCATATATTTTGAACCAGATATTATTTTAGAAGTCATCTATTCAACCTTCTCCTTTAACAGATGAGGATCTTAGAACCAAAGAGATTAAGTGATTTGTCCAGGGTCATACAGCTTATCAATAACTGAGGAAGGATTTGAACTCAGATCTTTCAGATCAGACTTCATGTCCAGAATTTTATCTAATTCCCTATATTTCCTTTCGAACTTGACTTTAGAGTGCTATACAAATGGGTGTCATTATTATTTAGAATCTGTAAAATGCTTGGGTGCCCTCAAATA
The DNA here is from genome assembly GCF_037893015.1 of Macrotis lagotis. Taxonomy (NCBI): domain Eukaryota; kingdom Metazoa; phylum Chordata; class Mammalia; order Peramelemorphia; family Peramelidae; genus Macrotis; species Macrotis lagotis. Next base: position 813,573,156 of record NC_133658.1, on the reverse strand, counting down.
TTCTACTACTGTCTTTGAAAGAATTGTTCACAGGTTAGTGCCTAGTGGGAATGGTTCATAATTAGTTACCACAGAAATTTTCATTTATTATCTAAATGAACATGTGCACATGGAAGCCTTATGGGAAACTTCAAAGCAAGGGTGCCCAATATTTTAGCTCTTCTGGATCACAATCACCCCAAAAATTCCCTCAAGAACTGTACACAGAATTCAATATCCATTTGTGAATATAAGGCAACACATATCATCAAGGAACAGGAGAATAAAAGGGAAATGGGGGCAAGGATATTGCTGAGTCAGACCCTCAGGTTAGACACAGCTGCTTTAAAGCATAAAAAATCCTAAAATCTGAGAAGTATAATCCACTGCAAATCCTTTGAAGGATTAGGGCAAAAACAACCATTATTATGATAAAAAATAGGGTATTTTTTTATTCATTTGTGTAATGTATTAATTGCTTATAGCCTCTAGTAAAACAATTTGGTTAGAACACTTATGAACCATTAAGATGGGCAATGAAGAAGAAGAAGAAGAACCAGAAGGAGGAGGAGGAGGCAGAGGAAGAGGAAGAAGAGGAGAATTAGCATGATGTTAGGGATAGGGACTGGATCTGTGATTTAGTGATATAAGGAATTTCTACATGAGAAAAATCAAAAAATGCAAGTCAATACTATTTGCAACTGATAATCTCATAGAATTGCCTAGAACATTGAGAGGTTAATAAAGTGCCCTAGACTGGACAATTGCAATATGTCAGATGTGGATCTTGAGCAGAGGTCTTCCTGGAGTTGGGGGTGGTTCCTTATTCACTATGAAATGTTTCTCTTTAATAATAATATTAATAGTAATAATAATAGTAATAATAATAGCAATAATTTTTTTCAAAGCATTTTTATATCTATAGAGTGACTTCTTTATACAAATAAGAAAACTGTCTTTTTGATTAAGTTGCCTATAGTTATATGATGTGTCAAGTCTGGCAGTTACTCCACTAATAAGGAAAGCTATAGATTTGAATGCAAAAACCTAGATATGAATCCTGTCTCTGCTCCTTCCCACTTGTGTGATCTCAAACTACTCTGTGAAGTGAGGGGTTAATATAAAGGAACTCTAAAACCATATTCTAAGCCCTAAGACACCCTTCTAGTTCCTAGAACAGTTTCTAAAGTTCAGGATAAATCAATATCTCTGGTTTATGGATGTGTCATTATAAGTATTCATTTCCTCCTTCAAAGTGAACATATTATTTTCACCACTCAAATTAATATAGTTTAAATTGTATATAAAGTATTATTTCTGATAAATCAGAGGTAATGTTTGCAGGTTGTTTTAAAATTGCCACTGACTAGTTAAATGTTTGCAAAAACATTATGAGAAGAGCAGGAGGAGCTATATAGTAAGCTGGGTACAGCATAGGGTTGGAGTTTTGAAGGTCTGGGTTCTAGTCCTACCTTTGCCAATAAGTAGCACTTTGACCTTGAAAAAGTCATTGACTGTCTCTAGACTTTTGCTTTTCCACCTGTGAAATGAGATTGGATTCATGCTCTCCAAAAATCCTATGTAGCATCTAAAATCCTTTAGTTTGGGGATTCTCTGAGGAGTTGGCAATATATTTTATCTTCAAGATTTGAACCCAGTTCAGAGGAGAATCCAATGTCTTGATGTCCAAGGAAGGTCATCCTAGCCCTCTCTAGAACAGAAATCATAAGTGAAGAGATAACTGAAGGGTTAAAGTCAAGTTTACCTGGCAAAAGAGAAGCAGCAGATTGCACTTTCATCATTTAATAAAAGGCCAAGAATGTGCCTGTAAGCATATTAGAACTGCTTTTCCACTAGAAAAAGCTGCTAGTGACAGGAATAGGGGATAAGGGGAGCTTCGCTTCGCTGGTCTTGGCAAAGGTAATATGGGGCAGCCTGGTTCATTCCACCCACTTTCTATGCTTCAGTCCCAACAGAAATGAAGTGTTTCATCTCCAAGTCTGCAGCAAGGTAATAACTGACCAACTGCTCTCCTGTCATTTATATACTGGGATTAGTAAGAGAAGATGGTAAGAAAAGAGGAGAGACAGAGGAAAGAGAGAGAGACAGAGACAGAGACAGAGACAGAGACAAAGAGATAGAGAGGCAGAGACTGAGAAACAGAGACATAGGGACAGAAAGACAAAGAGAAGCAAACAGGCCAGAGACAGAGACACAGAGAGAATGACAGAGACTCAGAGACAGAGAGACAGAGAGACAAACAGGCAGAGACAGAGATAGATAGAAACAGAAAAATACAGAGAGACAGAGAGAGACAGGCAGGCAGAAATAGAGACAGAGACAGATAGGTAAAGACAGAGATAGAGGCAGAGGCAGAGATAGATAGGCAAAGACAGAGATAGAGACAGAGACAGACAGGCAGAGACAGACAGATGCAGAGAGATTGGCAGAGACAGAGACAGAGATAGAGAGCCAGAGCCAGAGTAAGACAGAGAGAGAGAGAGAGAGAGAGAGAGAGAGAGAGAGAGAGAGAGAGAGAGAGAGAGAGAGAGAGACTGGCTCCCCCACGTGCAGGTAGTTCCAGGAGCCGGGCTCCAGCGGCCCCCTCCAGTCTTTGTCTGCTTGCAGGCTGCCTTTTGGGAGGTTCCGCCACCTGTGTGGACCCAGGCCGCTCCCGGGGTGGCCGGTTTACCTGTGAGGCGGAGTTGCCTCCCATCTGCTCTCCTCAGCCCAGCTCCACCCCCTCCACCACAGCCCACTCCCTCGCAGGGAACTGCCCGCCCGCCGAGGCAAAGCGAAGCAAGGAGTTCAACTGGCGGAGTCCAGAGGCAGAAGGTGAGCTGTCTGCCGTCCGAGCTGACTGCGGCTCCCTTTCATGCTGACACGCGTGTAGTTGGTGGTGACAGTGCTAAGGAACTGCAGACAGGCACTTAGCAGACTGGATGTGAGCTGGATGCCAAGCTGGCTCAGCCCGGACCTCCTGCTGCGGGCACTATGTAAATATACCTGCAGCCCGGCCCGACTCCCGGCTCGGTGGGCTGGTGGGATTGGCATTTCTTCGCTTTGGCTTCAGCAGCATGAGAGGGTCTGGCCGGGCAACAGCCTAGAAGTGAGATCTCCATCACAGTGAGATCGCTATTTAAGCTGAGGGTGGGAGGGCTCAGTTCGTCGCGCAGCAGATTTCAGCCGGAATTCCCTGCCATCAAATACTATGTTCGCCTCCATCTGGTACGCCAAGAAGCTGGGTCGCAGGTTCGTGCATAACGCCCGGAAAGCGAAAATTGAGAAGGTATGAAGGAGTGGGAATGGGCATGACTTCACCTCCCCACTGCCTGCTGGATTTGGACTGTGAGCCCTAATAGTCAGCCCCGAGCCTTGGTTAAGCCCCTGACTATAAGCTCTTCTGGTTGACATGGTCTCTCCTAGGACTGTGACCCCCTGGGAGCGGGGGGAATGGCCATAGAGGGGATGGAGGGGGGGAGATTTGGGGATACGGATATATGTCTTCCCACCTTAGTTCCTCAAACCATCAGTTGACAGAGTATCCATCTCAAAGTCTTCACGGTCTCTAAATTGCATCAAATCAACAGCTGTCCGGTTTCTGTTTCTGCTGGTCCAGGGATCCGGAACAAACTTGTTGCAGAACCGCATTATTTTTATGACACTGATGTTTAATCATGAAATAGGCATTTTCCATACCTTGGGCTTTTCCTCCTCTGAGTACTCGTGAAAACATCATCTCAAGTTTAGTGACTCTGCCCTCAGTAGCCTGGACCCAATCTTATTGGGGGGAGGGGGGAAGATTTGAAGGTTTGTTTTGTGTTATAATTTTTTCCAAACTCTGAATGTTTAAAATGGGCACGAATTCTATCAGTCACTGGCTAGCTCTCCATTTCTTCAGTGCAGGGGCATTTTATGGCGGCTTTGTGATTTAATTGACCAGTTGTTTACTGAGAGTCTTCTGGCAGACTTACCTCCTCAGTTGTCCTTTCTGTGACATGGTAATTGCTTCTAAGACTGAGGGAAGTGTTACAAACTTGAGGAAAGGGCAAGTTGATTGGTTGAGTTTCTTCATGCATTCCCAAATAGAAACAGCTTATGGACTCAGCTATCATCAAAAAAGCATCATAAGGGAAACTTTCAAAGAAGATAGGAGACTGGGAAATTAAGCTTAGCTGTTATTGCCACCCATGATGTAATCTCCACTTTGGATTCCTTTCTGCCTCAGAGGTACCATTGGGATTGTATAGAAATGGCTTTCTTATCAATATCTGGTTTCCCTATTTTAGGATATAGTTCTCATCCCAAAGATCAGTTTCCCATCACAGTCACTTCAGGGTGATTCAGTGTAAAAACTATCGACACATGAAGTAAGAAAAAAATGTTAAATTAAAGTCAGATTGTGGGGGTGAGGTAGGGAGTGGGCATTGGAATTGCATATTCAAAACTAGAGGTTTTCAAATGCCCAGCTCTGTATACTCTCAAGTTTAGTTCAGTGGATAAATTCAAAGATTTAAGTTAATTAATAGCTTAGGGGAATGAGGATATGTTCTTCCTGCTGTGTGCTTCCCTGATAGCATTTGAAATTTACATTAATAATAAACTAAGTCTTAATAAGCTAAGACCAGTGCTTTATTTTTTTCCCCAACCCTAAGGGTAGAATTATGAGGAATATTTTAAGGAAAGTGTCTTCTTCCTTGGAAAATTATAGGTTGTAAGAATGAGAAAACTGTCAGACTCCATGAATGTCTTACACGTTTCTGTGTAAGAAAATGCTTTGTGCCAATTCAGTATGTGAAATAAAGTTGATCTGTTCAGTTCTGTTTAATTCAGGTTTAGGCTCAACTGTTAGGAAAAGTGTCCCTGTGGAATCTTATGTATGTAGCCTAAGAGGTTGCTGTCCAACAAGGAGGAGGGGGCATTCTTGATTCATGAGCCAGTTAGGATTCAGTCTTTTTCCTTGCATTCAGTTTATAGAACAGACAAAGAGAAAGCTAGTTTTCTGCCTTGTTCTTTGAGAGAGTCTGAAATTTTTAGATCTTATAGACAATGAATAAAAAAATATCCACAAAGAGAAATCCTCCTGCTGGGGGGCGGGGGGGGGGGGGACCGAAGATTTGTCTTCTAAATATCAGAAATGAAAGGAGATAGAGATATGCTGAATTTTATCACCTAAAAATTAGAAATTTTTGTAGTTAATTTGGAAATGTCATCTGACAAACTATATGAAAATATCATAGCTCATTCTTAAATGGAATCTATGCTATAGAATCATTGAATAAGTTAATTTATTTTCTTCTTTCATAAACCAATATGTGTGACTTAAACAAATAGCTGCTAATTAATATTTGAGATAGTCATCTATTCTAATATTTTTTAGCTAAAGAAGCATTTGATCTTAGAATCTTATTGAACTGAAACATTTTCAAAGTGTTTCTGTAGCCCCCAAACCCCTCTAAATTTCAATCAATAAAAAAGTGAAAAGCTGATGAGTGTACTGTGTAGTTGTGCTGTAAAAAGCCAATGAAAATATTTTTCCATGATTGGAATAAATGCATAAAGGTAGAAATGATTAATCAATTTGAGTTGAGAGAAAATGACCAATCAATGAGCTTGCCTGTGAGGGAGTCAAAGATTCTCTCACACTATGTATATTGCCTCTTTTTTTTCTTTTTGAATGATGGTTAGTAATTGTGATTTTGTATTTGAGAACCCTCTATAAATCTTTGATTCTTGTTACTGTAAGTAAGCTAGTTTATTTCCTCCTGATCTAATAAAATGAAATGGGATCTATCACAAGTCAGAAGGTTTTTTAACCACTCAGGTGTGCTTTGAAGAGTCTTCTCTTCAGGACTGGGGTGACTTGAGAAGCTAATTAGGAATGAACAAATCTGAATAATCCCCCTCAACATTAAACAGTTCTTGGCTCATGGATGATTGGTCTGGTCCACCCCTACCCTCAGCACCAGTAGGTAGTGACAGCCTCATGAGAGGCTATCTCTAAGGTTCTCTTTCATGGGCTTGTCACTTCTCCTCCCACCTGCCATGTCTGATTAGGGCATACCATTACTCTTATACTGATACAGAATAACTTGGGTGGAAGACTGGGGTTGTTTCCCAAAGCACTAAAAAGAAGAAGGTTCACAAAGTACTTCTGCTATATGAATAGATAAAAATAACTAAGTTTGGTAGTTAGTAAGAATAGATAAAATCAACACTATCATTCTTTTTTTTAACTGGAGCCTGCAGGGTCTTTATATTTCCCCTGCTGCAGTATAATCTAGGGATCACATCTCCTAGAAGGTCTGGATTCTGAGCTTCTCCTCTAGCTCACTACAGCTTTCCCCCATTTCATTCCTTCCCAACTGATTTTAGCTTTAAAAGTTGATTTAAGGGAAATGTTCACATTGCTGGTCATATCTTATGATGATTGCTTTGGACAGAGTAATTGATAGTTTGGGTCCTTCCAAGTCACCATTTATTTCAATTTAGAATCTTTTTAATGTCAAGCTTAGTGGTCATGTGATCTGCTCCCCTACTTCTTTCAGGATTACAATTAACCTCACTATGGTATTCCCTGTCCTGTCCAATTGTCAAAGACCAATTAGTTAATCCAAATCTTGGGTAAAACAAAAGGAGAAATAAACCTCTTTCTTGAATGCCTATTGTGAGTCAAAGATTGATAATTGCTTGAAGAATCCAGAAAGATACCACAATATCACTTTAACCTGAAAGCTGCCAATAGCTTATTTCTATAGTAACAGACATGTCTCTCATCAAAGGGCATTTAAATGTTTTACAATTGGGCATACATTCCTTTTTTTTCCTAGCATGAGTCAAGAATGTTAGATGATTCACAGTTCTCTTTTTCTAAAAAGCAAAGTCCTCTATTATCTTTTCTGTAGAAGGATATTCCATGCTCTTCAGTAAATTGAGGCTAACAGTGTAAGGTATGGATTCAACATTTCTTAAAGCGTTAAGTGGGAGCTCAGTCTGAACAGTTGTGATAGAATAAGGTGTTTCCATTTACACACATTATTTTTTAGCCTTGGATCTCTTTGGGAAAGTACGTCGTCTTGTTTAGTACCTGTTTTCTATATACCTATTTTAATAGCTCAATTTAGTCAATATCTAGGTTCTTAATAAAAAGAAGGCTGCCTGAAGATGGGATCAAATAAACTGGAAGTACATTTCTTGATAGAAGAAGAGAACACATCAGAATGGTGAAGTACTCAAAGACAGGGATCCTTCACTCCCCCATAAGCTATCTGCTGAATTGTTTTGTTATGTGGTTTGTAAAGTTTCTTGTCTGAATTGTGGAAGAATTTTCACTGCTTCCCCAGCTAGAAGATATTTCTCCCTTAATAGACCTCAAAGCATTCTACATTCCTCTTAGGCATGTAGAGTCTAATTTGTATTCAGGCAGTCAATAAGCATTTATTAAGAGCTTACTATGCCAAGAACTGTACTAAACTCTGAGGTTACAAAGAGAGACAAGAAACTAAACAAAAAGGAAAACAAACACCCCTTGCCCCGTGGTCCCTCTGCTCAGTGAGTTCATATTCTAGTGGGCCAGATGATATGATATGTAAATAATTTAATAACTAAAAGATATAAACAGTTTAAATCAAAGTTAATCTCACAAGGGAGACAGTGGGGGTGGGTACTAGTAGGAGAATGGGAAAGGTCTTCTAAGAAATGTAGAATTTCAGTTTGAGTTTTGAAGAAGCTAGGGAAACTAAAAGCAGAAGGGAAGAGAGGAGAACATTCCAGGTCTGGGAACAGCAATTTCAAAGGCTTGGAGATGGGAGATGCAAGTACAATGGTATAATTGGATTGAAGCATGTATAAAGGGGAATAAAGCATGTGGATCAGTAGTTTCAGTCTTGTCTGACTTCATGACCCCATTTGTGTTTTTCTTGGTAAAAATACTGGAGTGATTTTCTCTTTCTTTCTTCATTTCATTTTAATGCGTGAGGAAACTGAGGCAAACAGGGTTAAGTGATTTGCCCAGAGTCCTATAGATGTCTGATATTAGATTTGGACTCAGATGAGTCTTCCTAACTCTAGGTCCAGTACTCGAAATATACTGAGCCACTTAGCTAGAGTCCTATTATTATAGCTGTTCATCTTTTATTCTTTTTAAAAAATTAATTAATTTATTTTCATCTATGTGTACATGATATTTCCAAGTCATAAAATTTCCCTCTACACCCCCTTTCCATCCCACTCCCCTCAGCAGGGAATAGTCAGGTTATCATTTTGCATACATATTTTGTTAAATGTGTTTACAAATTAGTAATTTTTGGCATGAGGAATTAGGATTAAGGGAAAGATAGACTTAAGAGATAATTTTTATAAAGTGTTCATCAGATTCAGAAGGGATTTTTTTCCGTGTTTTGTTTTGTTTTTCTTCCTCTGGCTGGGAATAATATAGTCCATAACCAGTCAGATATAGTTGTCCTCGCTCTCTGGACTGCCTAGAGGATCTGCTTCCATCAAAGTTGTTCATCTCACAATGTTGCTGTTGATGTGCACAATGTATTCTTGGTTCAACTCCCTTCACTCAGCATCAGATCCCATAAATCATTCCGTGCTTCTCTAGAGTCTGCCCCTTTAATGCTTTCTCATAGAACAGTAGTATTCCATAGTATTCTTATACCATAATCTGTTTAGCCATTCCCCAATTGATGTACATCCTCTCAATGTCCAATTCTTTGCCTCTCCAAAAAGAGCTGCTATGAATATTTTGGAACATGTAGGACCTTTTCTATTTTTTTATAATTTCTTTTGAATATAGACCTAGAATTGGAATTGCTGGGCCAAAGTGTTGAACAGTTTTATTTTTCTTTGGACATAGTTCCATATTGCTCTCCAGAAAGGTTGAATCTGTTCACAACTCTACCAGCAATGAACCAATATCCCAATCCTCCCATGACCTTTTCAACATTGATCTTCCCAGTTTTCATTCTTGAAGATGACCAGTGGCAACAGGAGGCGTAATTTGACTGAAAAGGTATGAAGAGTCCAGTTTATTAAAAAAACTTTCTTTTTTAGAAGTTTTTAAAATTAATTTATTTATTTCCATCTTTATGTACATGCATATTTCCAAGGTGCATAATTTCCTTCTATCCTTTGGGAAAGTACATCATCTTGTTTAGCTCCCTTCTATCCTCCCTTCCCACCCCACCTCTCCTCAGTCAGGTTAGCATTTTACATACATATTTTGTTAAACGTGTTTACAAATTAGTAATTTTGGGCATGAGGAATTAGGATTAAGGGAAGGAGATACATAAGAGATCATTTTTATAAAGTGTTCATCAGATTTGGAAGGGTCGTTTTATTTTTGCTGTGTGTTTTGTTTTGCTTTATTTTTCTTCCCCTGGTTGGGGATAATACAGTCCATAACCAATCAGATACAGCTGACCTAGCTCTCTGGACTGCCTAGAGGAGTTACTTCCATCAAGGTTGTTCATCTCATAGCATTTATTAAAAACTTTCAATTCCAAACAGTGAATTTATATTTGTTCCTAGAGTTATTGCGTAGCCAATGAGATTTTGATTAGAGAAGTGATCAAATCTTGTTATTGTTGCTGTTTAGTCCTTTCAGTTATGACTCACTCTTTGTGCCCCCATTTTGAGGTTTTCTTGGCAAAAGATACTAGAGTATTTTTTTACATTTCCTTCTCCAGATCCTTTTATAGAGGAGAAAATTAAGGTAAACTTGGTTAAATGACTTGCCCAGGATCACACAGCAAGTGACTGAGTCTGGATTTTAAGTCAGGACTTCCTAATTTTAGGCCCAGTGCTCTTTCCACTGTGTAACCCAACAGATATATACTTTATGAAAATCAGATTGACAGTGATTCATTGATTGGAATGGGGAGATGTCTCATTTTCTCCACAGTATAGTAAGTTCTTTCAGGAAGGGAGTTTGACTTATTTTTCTTTGTATTCTGAGTTCCTTCCATAGTCCCTTGTTTATAATCTTGATAAGTCAGTCTTTGGTGATTTGAATTTCCCCAGTGAAATGTCTGGCTCCTAATACTTACAACAAATTCCATAAATCTTGGAAGATTTTCAGAGCATTTTTCATGTAATGAAATAGGTAGCACCAATATAATGATTCTCATTTTACAGAGGATGAAAATGAAGCTATGAAGAATTGACTTGCTGTTCATTGTATGTGTTAATGGGTTTCAAATACAGGTCTCCTGATTCCAACAACAATAAGCTTTCTACTATCCTCCACTATATGATCAATAGCCTCATTAGAGACAGTTAATAATTTTTTTGGGATGAATGAATTGGAAATAACATTCAGCAAACTATAGATACAATAGTATCTTAGGACAGACTTGACCTATATCAAGCAAAGATCTCTGAACAGGTTTCATTATACATACCTGTAAGACCAATACAATTTTGCTAGAATCTATAGGAACAGTGGTAGCTAGGTGTCATAGTGAATAGAGCATTGTACTTGGAGTTATAAAGGACTTATGTAACTTTGACCAAGTTACTTAATTTCTTTCTGCCTTAGTTTCCTTAACTGTAAAATGGAGATATATCTCAATAGCATCCGCTCCTAGGCATTGTTGTGAGGATCAAATGAGATATTTGTAAAACATAACACAGTCCTTGGCATCGCCTAGGCACTTTAAATATATTTGTTTTCTTTTCATTATTCTTCTAGGGATCCTCTCACTGTTAATAGAAATGGAAAAAAATAAGGGTCTTGGCTGACAATGAAGCATAACTTTCAAGTTAATCATGAAGTTCTCAGGAAATTTCGGATGAAGTCCCCTCAACCATGGGAACTTTTGTATCTTAATTGATCCATCTTAGAGTTGTTTGGAAGATGAAATATGTCTATATATGTAGAGTTTGGAAGAAAAAACAACTTAAGTCATTATATAAATATAGAATGTTTTCATATTATTTTTATTATAATATTTTAAATAAATATGGCAGTGATTTTCATAAGTAAAGGTATATTCTGTTATAAGCTGTTGTAAGGTGAACCTTCCACTTCATGAATCATTGAATGTTTCAACCAGTGTCAAGTGTCCTGTTTTGGATTCCACAAATTAAGTGAATATATATCAACAGAAGGAGTTTGAAATGAGCATAGAGATTAAGATACATTCATAGATACATATTGTTTGACTCAAGAGGAGGTTGAGGAGAAATGTGAAGAATCAATAGATTAATCTAATAAATATTAATTGAACACTTATTAAAATTTATCATTTTCAATCTATTGTTGCTGCTTTGTTTCTGCTGTGGTTTGATCCCATTTGAGGTTTTGTTTATAAAGATACTAGAGTGGTTTGCTATTCCCTTCTACAACTCATCTTGCAGATGAGGAAACTGAGGCAAACAGGGTTTCCCCAGAATATCTAAGGTCAGATTTCAACTTGGGTTTTTTTGATTCCAGGGCCTGGATTCTTTGCATTCTGCCACCCTTCTAGCCCAAGCTATATTTGTGCATTTATACACACATACATACATACATACATACTTACACACATACATACATATATATTTGTAAAATATATATACACACATAAGTATATATATGTAGTATGTCCCAAAAGTTTTAGTGCATTTTAAAACTGTTAATATAATAATCAATACACATATATATATATATATTTATATGTATTCACACGTACAAATACAGATAGATAGACAGGCAGACCAAAAGACAAACAAACCAACAGGCAGGCAGAGAGGCAGACAGGCAGATAGATTGAAAGTGATAAAGAGCTAGAAGAGACTGCAGGAGTTATTTAATTTGGAAAACATTATTTTACAGATGAAGACACTAAGATCTAGGAATTTCCTAAGGTAAGACCACAGGTGATTTTATGTATACATATATACATATATAATATATTATAATATGATATAATAATATACTATATAATATTTAATATAAATTATTAAATGTATTATACATACACATACATATATACACATCTAATGTAAATTGCATATGGCATATATACTTCAATGAGATAGTAGACTAAATATTGTTATCTCAATAGTAACAACAACAACAAAAACAACAAAGAGCCTTCCTGATCTTAGCACTATCATCTGACTTATTGATAAATCTGAAGGATTCCTGGATTTTCATATAATCTGTTGCTGCACTATTAAAGCTTCTAGGTTTTCTATTTGTTCTGCACAAACCTTTCTTTTTATGTGTTATTTCCTTCAATACACTGTGAGCTTTTTGAGAACAGGAACTGTCTTACTTATCCTGTCTCCCCAGTTATTAGCACAGTGGTTGAAACATAGAAAGTGATTAATTTATTTATTTTCATTCACTCATTTAAATAGAACTCACTGCTTTGGGTGCTACCTTCAATGATGCTGATTACAACGCCTGAATATCTTGTCCTTCTTGAAGTCCTCTTTGGAAGACCAGCTAACATATGTGTCACCTTTTTCTAGCTTTCCTGACATTTTTTTTTATCATTTTCTCTTGGTGTGTAGCCTTCTTTTTTTGACATATCACTGTGATGCAATCTTTTGCCTTTTTTTTTTCCTTATATAGTTCTTTTGGTGGTATGCTGCAGCTTACTCTCAGCCACCCTGGGTCCTTTCAGTTGCCTTTTGAGTCATCTTTAAACCTTGAAGGTCACCCAGACATTGGACTTATGATATAAATATTTAGATCTCTTCCCTGAAGGCTTTTTTCAGATGTCTCATCTTGGCTTGGGAATGACTTTGGGTTATCAGAAGGCATGTTTATAAACTCTAAGCTCTGAAAATTCCAACTAAACTAGAAAACTTCCTGTGGCACCAGGGATAAACTGTCTTTTCCAAGAGATATTTCATATATATGCAAAAATTTTTTGACACACATTTGTGTAAGATGATAGACAATTTTGTTTATTAATTAATTATTAAATTTAACATTTATTTCCACAGTAGTTAGCAGAATCTCCCTACTAGCAAGATAGGAATAGTTTCAGATGTCCTTACCACCCATAAACCTTCATCACCTGCCCCACCCCCCTTACCTACACACACATTCAGTTTACAAGCCCCGCCCCCACCATGTCAAATCTTCCTACAGTATTTTTTTTAGATCTGAGTCATGGTAACAGTTTAAAAAGATCTAGATTTCGGTTCTGAGAACCATGTTACAAATGTCATTAGTACCTAGATGACCTGGGGCAAATTGTTTTATGGCTTTAGAGCTTAGTGTTCTCATTTGAAAATTGAAGTAGTTGTACCAGGTGAGTTCTGAATCCTTTCCTGCTTCAATTTTATGTTTCAATAATCTGTTTCACATTGTATTAATGATATATGTTTTGTACCATCCACCAGCACCATTCCATTCCTGCATGAAGAATGGAAACTACTCAAGGGCAAGAGCAATTCAGTTTTTCATCTTCATATTATTCACATCTAGAATAGTTGCAAAAAATAGTAGGAAGTTAATGTTTGTTAAATTGCCTTGAACAATGTGGAGGAGGAGCAAAGGAATGCACAAGACTCTATATTACAGATTCATAGTTATTCATCCATTAAAGTTCCTTGAAATGTTGAATTATGTGAAACCTGAGTCTTACAACAGGACTTTCATCCTCCTCCTAATTCACTGTCCAATTCACTATGCTTCATTCTCCTTAAATTATCCTAATTTATACTTATATACTTAAATACTGTTCCCCCCCTTCACTTAAAACATAAACTCTCTAAGGTCAGTCTTTTTTTTTGCTTATTTCTCTATTCATGTTAATTTTTCCTTTTGGAATTTCAGCATCTAGCACAGTGCTTTGCCTTTATACATGATAAATAAATGCCTGTTTTGATTTTAATGACCAAAACACAAACATATATATATATATATTTATGTCAATATATGTATACATATACACAAATATGGGTAGATATATGTGGATGTGTGGATATGATGATGATGATGATGATGTTTATCCTTCATCTCCAAGAAGAACAAGACATCTAAGGAATGATGCCAGGACAAGCAAGTGAATTAGATTTGGGGAGGGGATGCTGTGTTAAGTTCCTAACCACCCTGTTTCCTCTGGAGTCATCTGAGTACAGTAGTGGTGATTGTTCTGTCTTTTCTGTCATGTCCAACTCTATTTAAGGTTTTTTGGGAAAGATACTGGAATAATTTGCATTTCCTTCTCCAGCCCCTTTTATGGGTGGGGAAACTGAAGCAAACAGGATTAGGTGACTTGCCCAGAGTCACCTATTATGTTTGTATATCCTTGCAGAAAGAAGAGAGAATGAGAAACAGAGATAAAGAGAGATAGAGAAAGAGAGAAAGATGAGAGAGAGAGAGAGAGAGAGAGAGAGAGAGAGAGAGAGAGAGAGAAAGAGGAGGGGAGGGGAGGGGAGGGGAGGGGAGGGGAGGGGAGGAGAGGAGAGGAGAGGAGAGGAGAGGAGAGGAGAGGAGAGGAGAGGAGAGGAGAGGAGAAGAGAGGAGAAGAGAAGAGAAGAGAAGAGAAGAGAAGAGAAGAGAAGAGAAGAGAAGAGAAGAGAAGAGAAGAGAAGAGAAGAGAAGAGAAGGAGGAATGAGGAACTCAGGAAACTCTGAAAGATGAGTCATCCTGATTATTGGTCCAATGTTCTATCCATTGTGCCACCTATCTGCCCCAATATGACTGTATGAGAATGGTAATTACCAATCCCCCCCCAATCCGCACTAAGGATGGATTAAAGAGAATAAAGTTGCACTATGGAATGATATGCATAAATCTAGTATAAGGAAGTATTTGGATAATAGATCATGAATGAGTGGTGGAGCTTCTTTTTAAAATGGCAATTTTCCACCTGTCTAAGATGGCTCGGGGACAGTTTTGACCACAGAGGGATGGACTAGATGTTTTTGAGGCCTCTTCCTGCCAGCCTTATGATGCTAGGATCATTCCTCAACCTGAGCAGACAGCATGAGTCAGCTGCAGTGTCTGCCTGCCTGGAGTGAGAGGGAAGACAGGTGTTGACACAGTCAGAGGCCTGCCCAGGAGTCTTTCCGAGTCACCTGATGACTGGAGAGAGGGAAGAAATGAACAGGGGCACCTGTTCTCAGGTCCCATGGCTGTTGCTTTTTATGTTATAACTTTTTTTGGCAAGTTGGACTGAGGTGATTAAAAGAGAAATCACCAATCTTTAAAGTGAGCTCAAAGGAAAATAGTGATGACAGACAGGCAAGACTAGATAGAGAACAAAAGAATCACACTCACTGAATTTTATAACAACAAGAAGGGAATTTTTTTTCTTTCTTTAAATTTTTCTCAAGTTATTATCTACTTATGATGATTTCATGAGACCATTTGGAGTCCTGAAGAAGCAGCCTGGTGTTTCAAACTATCTTCTATTAAGATGTCTTTGAATGGAGGAGCACCGTAACTAGGGTAGTTTTTCCTAAGGCAAGGATGAGGAGTACTATACTCTACTTGAAAGAAGCAATTAAGATTAACATCTATTTTCTGAGAAAAAAAAAATAATTGAAGTTACCAGTGGCACACTGGTAACTTCTGGAGGTAACATCTGGAGGTCTCTTCCCTGCTTTATCTCACCAGTGGTAGTCAACCTTGGTAGCCTTAATGTGTCTGAAAGTCTCTTCCCATAGTTCTTGTGCCCAATATCTACTCCCATTCAACTTAAATTGTCTCCATTAAGTTGATTTTAGGACATGTTTTTAAAATTGCTGACCCTGGCACATTTTAAGGAATCAACCTCAGGCTCTAGAATTGCTAATTATAACCATGTTTTTGTAACCAAATTTTCAAACTCTGATCCAGTTTGCATAACTTTAATTACAAATGTTTTATTTTCAATAGGGTGAAATAAAGATGATATCTTTTTTGAGAAGTCTATACCCCATTATTTATAGTATTATATTCTATATTATCTTTGGACATTCATTCTTTCACCATTTCATTCCTGTCAGTCTTGTTTTCCCCACTAGATTGTAAGCTTTTTGAGGCTAAGTACTTTAGCCTTTATTTTTATTTGCCCCAGAATGAAAAGCATCTATTAGGCACTTAATATATGCTTGTTCTCTGAAAGATGATTGATTGATTTAGGTGCTTGCCAGACAGAGGAAAATGTGTAAGTTTTTCTTTATCATTGTTCCCAGTCTAGTAGAGAGATACCTTCAAGAAATCCACATTCTTTTTTTCTTCTGTTCCTCCAGTCCTTGAGGAAACTAAGCTATTTTGTCTTGATTAAGTATTTAGATAGGCAGCTACGTGAGCTTGGAATCAGGACCACTTCATTTTCATGAGTTCAATCTGGTCTCAGGCACTTACTAGCTATGTAACCCTGGGCAAGGCATTTAACCCTATTTACCTCAGTTTCCTCATCTCTTAAATGAGCTGGAGGAAAAAAAATGGTGAACCACTCCAGTATCTTTGCCAAGAAAACCCCAAATGGGGCCATGAAAAGGAGGACATGACTGAAGAACAAAAACAAAGTACATAGACTAACTACCTTCTCATCTTCCCTTCTCTATTCCAATTTCCTCTCTCTCTCTCTCTCTCTCTCTCTCTCTCTCTTTCTTTTTTCTTTTTTTTTAACAAAAAGGTAGAATAAAGCTATCCTCACGGGATTGTGATTGAAATACTCTCAACACAGAAAATCTCAGACCATTGCCTTGAACCACAAAGTCAGATCAAAGGCTTGAATAAGAGCCTTGGTTTCTGAAAGACCCATTTTTGGAACCACTCCTTTTATGAATACAGTTCTAGGACAAACTTCGACTTTCTACCTTAAGAATCCTTCAAAGATACTTGGTGGAAATCATGAAAAGATGCTTTCTAGAACCCAAGGTGAAACAGAAAATATATCTAGTCCTACGTCCTTTCAAATTCAGACCATTTAATCCATTCTCATAAACAGTAGGCAGAGTAAATTTTGCTTCATCCTTTGAAGAGGGAGTGGGTAGCTGTTTAAATAGTTCCCTTTGTTTCTTATAGACTATGACAAGGAAGATTACTATTGTCTACTGTGCCAAGCCTTATGTTCTATGTGCCTTGTATTCTAGGGTGTGAATATAGTAAACATGAAATGACAATATAATGTAGTTTGATATGTAGGATGGGAAAGGGGAGTGAGAGGGAGGATAGCAAACTCTTGATCTCTAATCCACATGAAGTATGACAATGCCTGTCCTAATCCTCTTAATTCTAGTGCCTTTCTTGTGTTGATTACCTCCAAGTTATCAACTTGTTTGTACATTTATTTTTGCATGCTGTCTCTTCCATTATACCATGGCCTATTTAAAAACAGTTTTTGTATTTTGCCTTTCTTTGTATCCCTAGATATTGGACAACTAGATGATTCAGTGGATAGAGCACCAGCTCTGGAATCAAGAAGACCTGAGTTCAAATATGACCTCAGACACTTACTAGTTGTGTGACCTTGGGCAAGTCACTTAACCTGACTACCTCACATCCAGAGCCATCTCCAGTTGTTGTGACTGAGATCTGGGCACTGGACCCAGATGACTTCAGAGGAAAAAGTGAGGCTGGTGACTGCACAGCATCCTCCTCACTTAAATTCAGTTCAGGTACTTGTCATGGCATCTTCTCCCTGAAGTCTTGGTCTTCTTTGAGAAAGAGGGGCAAACATCATCTTATCTCTAGTTCTTATCCCTAGCTTTGCATCTCAAGTACCATCTTTGGCACTTAGTCTATGCTTTTGTTGTTAAGTCCTTTCAGTCTTGTCCATCTCTTCATGATCTCACTGGGGTTTTCTTGGCAAAGATACTGGAGCATATTTTCCTTCTCTGGCTCATTTGACAAATGAGGAAAGTGTGGCAAAGAAGATTAAATGACTTCCCCAGGGTCACACAGCTGGTAAGTGTCTGGTACCGAATTTGAACTCAAGAAGTTGAGTCTTCCTGATTCCAATCCCAGAGCTTTATCCATTACATCACCCAGCTGCCCCCATAGACTTGCTAAAAAGATGCCTGGATAAAGAGAGCCATCATTCAGGCTATTTTCTGTTCCCAGAATGATTTCCTCAGTCCACAGACCTCTCTGCTTGTTAAATATTTACCTATCCTAAAAAACCTGACTCCCTGCCACCTTTTCAGGCCAGGAATGACCTTCCTCCCTCAGATATCTCCTTTTGGCCTACTTAGTAAAAAGTGAGTGGTTCTCTATTATCTTTAGGATCAAATATATATTCCTCTATCTGCCATTTAAAATACTTCAAATTCTTCCTATCTGTTTAGTCTCCTAATACTTTACTCACCTCCACATTATTGGCTTATGGATAACTTTCCTATTTGTTTTTCTTGCAGCCAACACTCCATTTTTCATTTTGGTACCATGGCTGCCTCTGCCCCCCATCCTACCCCGCAAAAGGAAAGTTCTCCCCTCTCCCCCTAACTTTGATTTTTCCATGGACTTCTTCAAGATTCAACTGAAATTCTACCATTTGCAGTAGCCCTTTAACATAACTCCTAATCCTTATATCTCTCAATCCAGGATTAACTTCCATTTATTCTATCTCTCATGTATGCATCTAGTTATTTATATGTTGCCTTCTCCTTTAGACTAGAAGGTCCTTGAGAGCTGGGATTATTTTTCTCCCTTCTCTCCTTTTTCCCTACTGTGCTTAGCATCACTCCTGGAACAAACTGAACACTTTATAAATGTTTGTTGTCTGAAATGCTTGATGACTCTGTAAAGCATGTTTTTGTCAGTGCCTTTCAAACCCTTCTAGACTAAAAGTTCTCTAATAGTGGATAGCAATATCATAGATAAACATATATCCCAAGAGTTAGCAAAGTGTTCTGTTCACAAGTAGGAATTAAATACATATTAATTTCATGAAGGAAGGGAAGAAGAAAAGAGAAAAGAAAGGAAGTAGAGAAAAGAAAGAAAGGAAAGAAGTAAAGAGACAAAAGGATAGGGATGAAAGAACAAGGAGATAGATGAATGGAGGGACACAGGGAGGGAAGGTGAGAATAGTAGTACAAAAATGACTGTGGGTAAACAGTTTTTTTTAAAACAGGAGATCTGGTCATTATTTAAAGAGAACTGCCACATTATAGGAGTAAGAAAACTGTTCTAGAAGGCAGAAAAGAGAGGGTCTCTAGTGACTACCTTTATGTACCTGATTTAAGAAATGAATATTTATAGTATTCAGAACTGTACCTTTAGTCAGCTTGGCCTGAATTTCAGGGGTGTCTGTTTAACTATGAATAGGCTGAAATATCTCACTATCTGAAGGACTATTCAAGAGCAGTGTTTTAAACTTATCACCAGAAAAATATGTGATAAGATGGAAGTAAAGGATGAACCAGTCCTGTGACAAGAGGAAGAAATAATTAATGTATGGGTTAGCTGAGCAACTTGTATTCACATAAAATCAAAAGTAGGGACCCACCTCCCTAGCATTTTGAATTGATTTCATATGGTTTGAGCTAAGGGCAAAATTCGCCTAGTTTGAATAGTAGGCATGAATGGAATATATGATCAGTCTCACCCAGGAAACATCTATACTTATGAAATCACTAACCTATCAAAGAATTTGAATATCATCCTGTGGTTATTGGGAATGTCAGCTTTAATAAAAAGAAGTAAGTTGAAAGTCCAATTGGAGAAAGGAAGAATTTGAGTGTTTTCTTTCTACTTTCTCCTTTCCTTTAGGAACAACTCAGTTTCTCACTGGAGTATTTAGTTTGTTGGAGTTAGAACTTTACAAAGAAGCAGAGAGTAAGGACCCAATTTCCTTGTCAGTGCACTTTTTTGTAAATTATATCTCTACACCAACACTTTCCTTTGTGAGTATTCCACTTATTCCTCCATTCTTTTTTCTCATTTCAGAATAGATCTAAAATAAGAAGGAAAGGGAAAACTATTTCCTCTTTTGTCAAGAAAACCTTAAATGGGGTCATGAACTATTGGGCTTGACTTAATTGACTAATAAGAACAACAAAAATATGGGGAGCATCAGAGAAATGCTGAAAAGACTAAGAATGATAATGTTTTGCCTGAACAAGTCAGGACTTAGAGATGGAATCATTATTTTAAGTATTCAAAAACCCTTTACGAGGGGTTAATGTGGATAGCTAGGTGGCACAGTGGATAGAGCACTGGCCCTAGAGTCAGTAGAAACTGAGTTCAAATTTGACTTCAGATACTTGGACAAGTCACTTAATCCCATTGCCTTAAATAAATAAAACTTTTAAAAAAGGGTTAGCTTTATTCCATTTTAACTTGATAGAAGAAAATAAATTTCCTAGCCCTCAGAACCATTCACATGTGGAATGACTTACTTTAGAAGGAAGTAGGTCTCCCCTCACTAAAAGTATTTAAAGAGTCCAGATGACCACATGAAGGAAATTAGTTACTATGATCTTGCAAGTGGCAAATAGAACTGCTAGACCCATACACTTTCAATTATCCATATTGTAGGGGGATAGAGAAATTATGAGGTACTTATATCACTGGCTGTGATTCAAATTTATAAGAAAGGAGAGGGTAGTCTACTTTTTGTTTAATTCAAGTTAAAGTTATTTTTTAATGAATCCAAGAGAGCCCTACATCTTTATCCCCTTCCAGAATGTTCTTTTAAGAAATGACTAAAGGACTGCAGCATTTTCACCAAGCAGAAATCAGCCCATGGGAGACACACCATCTCCTGCTTCCTCATGTCTTGAATGCTTCCTCTTCTCAACCTCACCTCTTAAAATCCATTGCTTAATTCAAGACAGCACAACTATCACCTCCTATATAAAACTTTTGGGGATTTTTGTGGTCCTGATACTTTCTCTTTTTTGAAATGACTTTGTCTCATTTTGAATGTATTTTGCATTTCTTTTTTGTGTTTTCCTATAGCAGGAAAGTTTCATGAGGGCAGGGAGTATTTTAATTTTTGCCTTTGTATCTTTAGTCCCTGGAACAGTACCTGTTACAAAGTTGTCACTTAAAATCATTGTTTATGTTGAAAATTGAAGTGAGACAGGTATATAATCATGTTTATTTCCCTGGATGTCATTTTTAAAATCACCTGCATTATATTTTTATGGTCTTTCATAGGACACATAAAAATATTTTCAAGAAATAATTGAGAAAATCCTACAGCCTTCAGCTTCCATTCTGTTCATATTACAATGTACATATACACACTCTCACAATCACCATACTCAAAAAAATACCCAGGATAGCATTTGGAAAACATCTTCCACACCAGTGCTTACATTAATTGCTACTTTGAATGCTCCTGCTGTGATTTCAATGGAGCTAGTTTGGGTCTATTTCTTAGAAATAACTATCTTTATTACCTCTTCTCTAGGATTCATGCTTTATAGAAAGCAAACATCTTCACTAATCTTCAATTGCATTTCCTGTTTTTATTCTATAAATAATCCTTTTTATTGTTATCACCTTTTTAATGCTGGAATATTTCATTTATTTTAAGTTTCTAGTATTAGTGGATGTTTTCCCTCCTGGTCTCTAAGCCCATTTCTTGCAGCCCCATTTCCCCCCCATGGAACCTTGTGAATATCATGTTTAATTCAAATGTGATCCATTATTTTGTTGAAGTTGTTTTTTTCTGCATATTTCTGCAATTTGCAAGGGCATTATGAAAATGGCTTCTGTGCTACACAAGTAGGAATTTGTTTTAGTATCAGTCATTTCTCTCGTGCTTTGCAAATGCATCTTAAAATGTGCCATAATGAAATAATGCTGGTTAGGGGTGAGTAACTACCATGTGTCTTTTGGAAAACAAATTCAAATGGATTTTATATTAACTGGTCAGTGAAGAAGAAATATTCTTAACATATCTGGTAGTTCTGTGGAAAATATTTCAATGTTTCTGTATTTGATCCCTGAACATAGTTCTTTCTTGGAAATGACTAGGAAATAGGCATGTTCATAAGATTCTCTCCTTACTTCATTATAACTCCCTACTTTACAATCATATGATTACAGCTAGGAGTTCAAATCTGGTCTCAGACACTAACTTGTTGTGTGACCCTGGACAAAGCATTTAATCCTGTTTGCCTTGGACCATCATGTATAAAATGAGCTAGAGAAGAAAAGAGCAAACTACTTCAGTATCTCTCTGTCAAGAAAATCTCCAAAAGAATCATGAGGTGTCAAAAATTACTGAAAATGACTCAACAACAGCAACAACAATAATATCATATATTGAGTGCCTTATAGCTCGGTCAACCTTGAGTTGTGTTGACCCACCCAAATTTCATGGATTCTCCTTAAGCTACCCCAAACAGTCCATATATTCTCATTTCCAGGGTCTTCCTCTTTCCAGGTGAGATTTAATTAGGCATGAAAACATGTCTTTCTTAATGTGGTATGATGAGGATTTCAGACCTATTTGAAGAGAGAAATTTTGTGTAGCTGTGAATCCTACCAGCCAGTGCCTTGTTCTTCATTTCTGAACTAAAACACATGTAAAATTCTTTTCCAGATATCCACCCACTGATTAATTGTATGGCCTTCACTTCTCTAAGACTCAGTTTCTTCACATGTAAAATGATAGTAGGAAGGAAAGAAACTAGTCTTTATTAAGTACTTCTTAAGTGTCAAACATTGGGATAAATGCTTTACACATATTATCTCATTGATTCTCACAACAATCCTGGGAGGTAGATATTATTATTATCATTATCTTCATTTTTACAGTTGAAGAAATGGAGGCAAACCAAGGCTAAGTGACTAGCTCAGGGTCATACAATTAATGTGTCTGAGACTGCATTTGAACTCAGGTCCTTCTAACACAAACCCAGTGCTCTATGCATTGCACCATGCAGGTTGAATTAGATTAAAATCATATTTAGAATCACAAACTTTCAGAATTTGAAGGGACCTTATATATTATATATTATATTGAAGGGGCCTTATATATTATTTGGTTGTACCTGAAGTCATACATGATTTCATGAACATAATTACTACCTCTGTGATTTTGGACAAGTTCATCAAACTTCCTAAGACTCACTTTTTATCAGCTATAAGATGAATTAGTTGATTTTTCAAGTCCCTCTAGCTCTAGCTCTCTAATGGTTCTTCCAAATGGCATTCTTTCAAACATTTGGAACCAATTTTCTTACTTTATTTTCTTCCTCTCCTTACCTGTTATCAAAATCTACTCTTTTTCAGTCTGAATCTTTCAAAAGATCCTCACGTGACATCTGCAGACTCCTTCACCACAATACCTGTTGTCTTAGGTTGTTCTCCTAATTTACTTAGACATCAGGTTTTTTCCCAAAATGTGGCTTTTAAAACTGAATATAATACACCAAAGGGTGCCTTATTAGGGTAGAATGCAAGAAGATTATTCTTCCCTTGTACCTATTTTGCAAGTTTTAGATTTCTTAATATTATAAGAGACAGCATTAGTTTTTCTTCTGGTTTATAATATTGAAATGTGGATTAATAATCAAACTGTTATTGTTTAATTTGTGTCTGGCTCTTTGTGATCCCGTTTGGGGTTTTCTTGGCAAAGATCCTGAAGTAATTTGTCTTTTCCTTCTCCAACTCCACTTACAAATGAGGAAACTGAGGCAAGCAGGGTTAAGTGGCTTGTCAGGATCACAAAGTTAGTAAGCAACTGAGGTTGGATTTGAACTCATGAAGAGGAGTCTCCCTGATTCCATGCTTCCTAATTCTACCATTCATACTCTCATACATACTAAGCATTTAATGTTTTAGCTAGCTAACTAGATAGGTATTATGGCAGAATGACTTTAGGTACCGAGACAAACTTGAATTCTTGGATTGGGTAGAGGAAGTGGCTATGCTAGGAGTTCTTCATATAAAAAAATCATAAATTCATTTCCCCTTCAAAAATATTCCTGCCGCTCCTACTAAGAAACTACATGGTTTTGTTCTCAGTCCATACATAAACATGCACATATAAACATACATATATATACATATTAATGGATTGATGAATTCTCACACAATATCTTACTCTCCAAAATTATATCTGCTAAATTTCCTCAAGCTCCGAGCAGAAAAAAATGGAAGGTGACTCTGCGGCAGTGATTATAAAGAGCTGATCTTGCCACAGGTACCAGGATCTTGGCCATTTGGATGTCTAGTCAATATCTTGAAATATTTTTGCCTTGATCTCCATCCAAGAAAGTGCATCCTCCTAGAGACAGAGCAAGTGCCTTTAATTAGGATAATATAATTCTGTTCTTCTAAAAAGCAGATTTTGTTTATAAAGGAACCAGAATATCTATTATTTGCTCCATGGTGCAAAGTATCTTTGAACAGCCTGCTCCTCTGAATGATTTAATGAGGAATGGGGGGGAAAAAGGTAGATCATTCTTGAATTATCAGGACCATTCATTATTTGGAAAATCCTAAGGAGAATTGTAAAGAGGGATTTTTCTTGTGTTTTACAGATATATGGAAGCTTTTAAAAAATATTTTTAAAAGTTTTGTGTGTCAGGAAAAAAATCATGATTCTAGACTGTGGCAACACACTCATAAATTTCAGGTTTTCAGCAGATGGTACTTGTAATTTGCTCCATTAGAAAAGCTGTCCCCTTCTCTTTTTTTGACAATTTATTTGGATGTGTGCCATTTATCTTCATGGTATATATATGCAGAGAGTAAGTTTCCTTGAAATGCAGCCACATTCTAAAAAAGGAATTGCTAATATGTATGTAAATTTAATATACCTGACACATATAAATATTATATACATATATAATACTATTTGTGTGTTAACATGTTTATAAAGCTTACTATGTACTAGGCAGTATGCTAAGTACTTTTTTAAAATATTATCTCATTTATTACAACAATCCTATTATCACTGTTTTATAGTTGAGGAAACTGAGGCCAGCAGAGAGATTAAATAATTTGTTAACAATCTCACATTTAGTAAGTATTTGAAGTCTAGATTTGAAGTCTTCCTGCTTCCAGGACCATCATTCTATCTCTTTATAAAGCATTTTATATAAAGCACTCTATATAAAGCACTTTCTAATAAACAGGAAAGTAATTGAAATAATTTAGAAATATCCTCTGCCCTAATTTAACAGATAGGACACATCATAATACCTCTGCTACATGTGAAAGATTTGTGATCTCATTGTAAGGAAATCACTACATGAGAACTATGTCTAATAGTAAAAACCACAATCCCTCTATAACTCAGGAAATATATCCTAAGGAATTAGTTAATTTACAGAGAAGTAAGTTGGTCAAGGCCATGTGACTAGTTAGAATCAATAACTGAATTTAAATTTGGGTCTTCCTAAAATCATGATACTCTTATCTACTGTACTAAAATATTCCTGTAAAACACACATGAAGAAAATCAATGCAAAATAAAATTGTTCAATAAAGACAGTGAAATGTATTAGAAGAAATGTTGTATTTACAATCAAATAGTCTAGGTTCAAATCCTGGTTTTGTCAGTTAGTGACTGTGAGCTTGATTAAGCCACTTAATGGTTGCCAACTCAGTTTACTTATCTTTTACTGAGAGTCTGAGACTCTAGCCCCTCAGGTCCCTCAAAAGGATACCTATAATTCCAAGGCATAGATGGAAAATAGCACATTGGTAGGAAATAGTTCAAAGAACTAGGCACAGTCCCAGAAAGGAAAGAGATTTTTCAATTAGAATAATAACATAAGGCTTCTTGGACAAAGTGTTACTTGAGGTGACCTTATAAAATTATTAAGTTATCATCATTTGATTGAAGTTGGAAAGCATTCATGATATGGGGAACAATATAAGCAAAGACTTGGAGTCAGAATAACATAGGCAATCTGGAGGGGGCAATTAATAATTTTTTTGATTCTGATATAGAGGTCATGGGAACAGTCTGTGAAATTATCCTGAAGTTAGGGTAGTGCCTAGTTATTATTCTGGAAAGTGTCATGATTCAAATAATCAAAATGATGTATTACTTTAAAAACTTATTTTATAATTAGCTCTTTTCCATACATAGATACCAAAATACAAGTAATATTGAGGGCTAACCTGGCTCCTGAAATATTCATTTTTTTGGAAAATATAGGCAGTATCTGGTAATTAGCCTTTTTTTTTGTTATGGCAGATAGAAAAAATAATTTTGATTAAGAAAATGTAGGATCATGTCCAAGGTTTGGAGATCCTCACATCACCCTTTGTGAACCTGGAAAAAGAATTGAATTTGGAGTCAAAAGACTGGGAATCAAAATCTGATTATGCTACTTTAGACAAGTCATTAAACCTCTCTTGCCCCTGTTTCCTCATATGTAAAATGAGGTTATTGGTCTTAATGTTTCCTTATGATCTTTCCAGCTTCAGTTGCTATTAGGCTAAAATTGTTGTTAAGATCTTTCATCTTAACATCTACAAATCCTTGTCTCTTTAGAACCTTTGATGGCATCTCAACCATCATCATTTTATCTTTTGTTATAAGGGAAATAGTTTCACCTCAGCAGAGCTTTGCTACAATTCATAATTAAATATTTAGGCATGTAGTAAATTAGACTCCCCACATGACCACTGGAAAGTAGGTACTCCATTTACTGCAGCATAAATGTTTTACAAGCTATTGTAATGTAGCTAGTAAATTAATAATGACAATTTAGGTTTCAGCTAATTAAACTCTTTCTTTGTGTTTATTAATTTGAGGAGATGAAGTAAAAACAACTTTGACAGGGATAATAAGTATTGGACTAGCAATACTGTAGCCACTAAAATTCAAAGGAAGCAGAGAAGAAGCCATGGACTATCATATTTTACATTTGGAAAGGATGTTAATATTAGTATGCTCCAACTCTTTCATCCACAAAGTAGAAAATTGACTGGATGAAAGTCATACAGGAAGTAACAGATAAGGGCTTCAAATCAAGATTTAACTTTAGAGTCAATAATCTTTCTTGTATACTATGTTCCCTCTCAGTATACAGTCTCATAGAGAAATTGCTCTATCCAACTGTCTCTTGTATGAATCACTACTCGTCCCTGGGTCTAGGTCATAGGAAGGAGACATTTGAATTCAACTAAATCATAGTCCTACTGATCAATTAACTAAAAATGATTTCTAGGGGAACTACACTAGACCAAATGGTGTGTAAAGTTTAGGCATGGATGACCCCTTGTATCAAGTTTATATTCCCCATGTAGATAGTACATTAATATAAAAGAACAACCATACCTACTTACAATTGTTCAGAGAAGAGATAATTGATTGTGGTGGAGTTTTAGAGAAGGCTATATTTAATAATATATTGGCAATGGACTAAACAAGGACTGAAAATAAATTGAGAAAGACAGTGTGGGATGTTGTCACTAGATCAGGGTTCAATTTCCATTCCTGCCACTAAATAACCATGAATAAGTCATTTAAACTCATAATAATATGCATATATATGTACATATATATACATATCTTCATAAGGCAAGTGTGAGAAAAGTACATTACAAGCTTTAAATTTATATGGAAGTATAAGTTGGTGTCATTTCCATCTGAGTTGTAGTTAATAGATGGATATAGTAGATGATAGTTCTCTAATGGCCATGAATTAATGAATGATTGAATGAAAAACCATGTTTGCCTAAAACAGTATACTAAGAACAAGGATTAAAAATAGAAAAGCAAGACAGTACCTGCTCTCAAGGAGCTGTCAGTTTTTTTAAATAAATATTTTATTTACTTTTCCAGATACATGTAAAGGTTGTTTTCACCAATTATTTTTGCAAGATTTTAAGTTTTATATTCTTCTGACTCCCTTCCTTCCCTCCCCCCAACTGAAAACAGTCCAACATTGACCATATATGTATAGTCATGCTAAAAACAGATCCATTTTAGTTGTACTGTGAAAGAATGAAATCAAAACAGAGAAAAAAATAATACATAAGACAACTTTTAAAAATTGAAGTTAAGTTTTAGTCTGCATTTATATCCTAAGATCCTTCTCTGGATACAGATGTGGTTTTCTATCATAAGCTATAAATATGTTTGTACATGTAGGGTTTTTTTTACCATTTTTTGTGATCTCCTTGGGATACAGATCTAGGAGTGTTGTTGCTGAATCAAAAGATATACACAGTGTCTCTCATGCTGTATAATCAATTCCAAAGTTCTTAAGAGAGAGAACTTCAGGGTGTACTGGTATCCTTTCTTCTCATCCCCTTGTGAGCACTTGCCCTGTATGAGTTCTCCACAAAATAGTCTTTTTGACAAGTGTACTGGCATTCTTTTAACATGGTCAGTTCATTGTATTTGCACTCTCTTTAGTAATATAGGAATGTTTGGTAATTTAGCTCGAGAAAGGACTGCAGTGTCTGGTTTCTTTTCCTGTCTGGTCATCTTCAGAATCTTCCTAAGACAATTTAAATGGAAGCAATTCAATTTCCTCACATGACACTGGTAGATTGTTCAGATTTCACAGGCATATTGCAATGAGGTCAGCACAACAGTTATGTAGACCTTCAGTTTGATAGTCAGTCTAATAACTCTTCTCTCCCATACTTTCTTTTGGAGTCTCCCAAATAGTGGGCTTGTTCTGGCGATGTGAGTGTCAACCTCATTGTCAACATGTACCTCCCTGGAAAGGCCACTGGCAGGGTAAGTGAACTTGTCCGTGGTCCTCAAAGTTTCTCCATTCACTGTAATCGATGGTTCCACTTATGGATGGTGTAGTGCTTATGGAGCACCTGTGTTTTCTTAGTGTTGTTAGACTAAAATTAGCACAAGCAGCAGAGAATCGATCCATACTTTGTGTAATACTAATAGTATGTAGGAGTGACTTGAATATGGGTCTTGGGTTTAGATTAGGAAGACTTTGGGTGAACTCAGTGAAACCTATCACATGTTAATTTTGTGATCTTAGTCACAATTTGAGCATCTATATGCCTTAGGCTATACTTTGTGACTTTGAAATCTGAGATAGGCTATATCTAGGCACAAGATAGGGGTGGATTAGTGACTTTTCACACTTAGTGTTCTCTACACAAAAATAACCAAAAATCCTTCATGGCTTTGAACAGAAACATAAACTACAACAATATAACCCTTGTGAATAGTATCCCTTTGTAATATACCTGGCACTAATAATGAGTTCAAAGAATTATAAGATTATTTTCTTAGAATTTCCTTATAATAGTGACCCTCTGGGTCTTTAAAAAAATGGAAACTTCCAGAGACTAAATGACTTTCCTGTGGTTGAATGGTAAATAACAGATTTGGAACCGGTTCTCATTTCACTATGCTACACTGATTTCTTGATCTTAAGACTAACTCCCAAGAGCCTAATGATCACATTTTTATCACTCTGACCAACTTTTTTGATCATCTTTCCTTCTTAAATCTTTATTTAGACCAACTATAAAGTCCTGAACTTTTCAGACTTATGATCTTTTGGAGCACTGCTCACTTCTTTAACTTATTTTGATTGGTGAGCATCATGATGCATGGCTTGGTTGATATTTCTCATCTCACTGATATAAGAGGTATTCTTCTAGGGGAAGTTTTTGCTATGGAGTCCCATCTCCCCCACCCCCTGCTGATCCTTATTGTATACATTTTTATTCTGAAACCTGATTTGGGGCTTCCTCACTTCTATTAAGGTATAAACATATCTCTAAGGACCCCTAAAATCATGCGTATTTTAGCTTCAGGAAAATCCTATCTTAATCTATCCCCCTATATATGCCTTGTCAATGTTTCTCCCTTGGGAAATCTTTCTTATCCTATCTCTACTTGTTTATTTCTTGCTCATACTTCTAGACCCACCTAAATGTGTCACATTCTCTATATTGCCCTATCTTTAAAAACTTGCCCACACTGGATTCCTTCCTTCTCTAAACTCCCACTGAATTTAGTGATGGTAGGATACAGTTATTGGTCTCTATTTGACTCATGCATGTAGGGGCAGTGTGACTCCAACTTGGGCAGGTGAGCTTGTACTTAATTTGAATTAATAAATTAAGCATAGGATTCCTGATGGGGAATTCACTCAGTGAATTCTAGTTAACTGGTTGCTTTACTTACTTTGCTGCCTAGGAAACTCTAAGGAGCTGAACACTTGGATGATATGGTTTTTTAGAAGCAAAATGTTCAAAGGTGCCTTAGAGTTTGATATAGTCTAACTTGCCCCATCCTCCCTCCATTTTAAAATATGACTAAACTGAGGCAAATTAAGATCAAGTAAGTAACGAGTTCAAAGTCACCTACCAAGTTAAGAACAGAACCAGAATTAGCACCTGGAAGGTGAATCCCTTGAATTGTCATTGATGAGTGATTTTTATACACCTTCTCTTAAGCAAAGCTGATTCTCACTCTCCTTCCAAATTTGAAATGACTTGATCTCATTTTAAATTAACTACGCATTATTTTTTAAATGTTGTTTTGTCTTTATATAATCTTCTCCTATATATCCAGTTCCTTTCTCCTATTCAGAAGAAGGTAAATCCTCCATTACACAGAATAAGGGCTGGTGAGAATGAAGCATGGGGTGGGGGGGGGGGGGAGACCAAGAGACAGAAGGAGATGATGGAAGACAGAATGAGGCCAAAGGGAAAGAGATGTGGAAGCAGGAAGGAGAGAGAAAAGAGTTGTGTTTGTGTGTGTGTGTGTGTGTGTGTGTGTGTGTGTGTGTTAACAATGAATTGTCATTAGGATGTTTAGATTTGCAGAGTTCAATACTTATAATCTACCACCTCTGCAAAGAAAGGTGAAAGCACATTTTCTTTTATCTTTGTGAGGGCCAAGTCTGATTTATTATAGCTACAAACAGTTCAGTTTTGCTTTATTGTTCTTTACTATTATAAAGTTGTAATTGTATATTGTTTTCTAAATTCTATTTATTTCACTTATCATCAATTCCATGTCTATGACTCTGAATTATTCATATTTATCATTTGTCATGGTACAGAATCATTCCCTTACATTCACATACCAGAATTGATTTAACAATTCTCTACTTAATAATAATTGAGGAAACAGTAGCTAATATCTTAAGTGACTAATTTAAGCATGTACTCTGTGCTGGGCTCTATGCTAAACAATTTACAAATATAAGCTCATTTAATCCTCACAACAACTCTGGGGGTAGATGCTCTTATTATCCCCATTTTACAGATGAGGAAATTGAGGCAAACAGAGGTTAAGTGAATTACCCAGAATCACACAGCTAGACAATGTCTCAGGTTGGATTTAAACTCAAGTCTTTCTGATTCAAGGCCAGTTGCACCTTTTTCCAGGTGTTTATTCCTAACAAAAGCATTGCAATGAACATATTGTTGGCTATGAAACTTGTCGTTTTAGGTTTGATCTCCAAGCATTACATGGTGAGCAATTACATCTTTTTTTTTTCATGGCACAATATGTCTGATGGAGATTTCCTGCTCCCTATGTGAGCTTGGCCAGAGCTTTTCCCACTAAGAAGCAGGCAACAGTAGAAAGAGCATAATACACATATTAATGAACTCCTTCAATTTTTCAGGTGCCTAGAAAATGCCATTGATGCTTTGTCACTGCTGAAATCATTGGGAGGTCTGAAATGGCCTCCATCTATTATCATCACATTGTCACAATTCAGAAGTGGATGGCAGCTCCAAACTGAAGGGAGAATATTTTAATTGTCATAATTCGGAGTGGTCACATCAAATTTGAAAAAAGAGAGCCAAGTATGCTGTGTGTTCTAATGAGACTGACTGCAGAAGGATTTTGTGTTTGGAATGAGTACCTAGGATGAGGCAGCCTTCTGTCCACAGGAGGTGTAAGAAAAGGCTGCTTAATTGGTATATATATGAAATGGAATTCCTCTCACTGGAGTCTTTTTTTAAAAAATGATTGTTCAATGGTAAGGGATAGGGAGGAGATGGTGCTGTATACTCAGTGTCAGATGGTTTTAACTTGGCAGAGTATTATTCTTTTGTTTTTGTATAAGAATCTTTAGATGAAAAGTTCCTCAGGTAATTTAATGTATTTGGATGTCTGCTTGGAAGAGGAGAGGAAGAACAGGGAATAATTAATACTCACTTTCAAATGCAGATAATGCAAAGGTTTTTAAGACTTTTCTCTTGGGTTCTGTATTCTGTAGACTCCAACCAAAGTCACACATCATTATATTGGCCTTCTCTAAGCTCTGTGGGTAGCAGAAGAGTCACTTAAAGAACACACTGTCACATTAGGTCATGTGGTTTCTCCCAGGTATCTTGTTACTCATCGAGCAGACTGCATTCAATACAAATAGTTGCTTTAAGGAACATATAACACTTTGAATTTATTTCAATTCCCAGCTAAGATCAACATTCAGTTAATTAGTCACAGGGGCCTTATTTTATATGAATAAAGCTGAAGAGACCTTAAAGATCATCTAGTCTGACTTGAGTAACTAAGCAACCATTCTTAAACCATTTTACATATATTAGGTCTCTAAAATTTTACTGTGAAGAGGAGAGATTTTTCAAAAATCTTAATTGTCCTCAGTTCTCTTCTAAAAAAGAAGGAAAAAAAACTAACCCTTCAACCATGTAGAGCTAGAAGAAGAAGCCCAAGAGAGATGTGATTGAAAGCATGCAAAATAGAGAGTCAGAAAATTTGGGGGTTCCAATCCTACTAAAAGTGCAGCTAGATGTGGTGGTACAGTGAAAAATGCACTGGACCTTGGAGTCAGATGAGCCTGAGTTCAAATCCAGCCTCAGACACCTGACTCTTACTAACTGTGTGACCCTGGGCAATTCACTTAACCCTGATTGCTGACATCCAGGGCCTCTCCAGTTGTCCTAATTCTGGGTCCTGAGCCCAGATGGCTCTGGAGGAAAAAATGAGATTGGTGACATAGTATAGCCCCCCTTACTTAAATACAATTCTTGTGCTTGTCATGGCATCAACTCCTTGATATCATCACTATAGACAAATTACTAAACTTATCTTGCCCCATTTCATGATCAGAAAATGAAGAATTTTGAAGAGATGATTTTATGAACCACATAAAAATAACTGAGAACATGACTGAGAGAAAAGAATAATGCTGGTTCTGCAGTTAAAAGATGTTTGTTTGTAGCCCTTGAAATATTACTTTGAGTTATTTGACCTAAAGCAGATTGCCTATCACTCTGTGACTCTGTTTGCCCATCTATAAAATGGTAATAATAATAATAATAATTCTTGCATAACTTGCCTAAAATGTAAAAATCCAATGAAATAAAGTCTAAAATATATTTATGCACACACATATCTATATCCAGATCTCTCTATATATAATTTATATGTATATGTGTATATGTACAGTTATTTTAGACTTGAGTAACTCACACTATGAAAATTCTTTTATCCACTTCAGATTAGGAACTCATCTATCATATGCATATAAGATATCTATCTAGATATGGATATTTACCTACCAGAACATTAAGAGTTAAGTAACTTAGTCTTTTAGCACTAGTATATGCTAGAGGCCAGTGTGGGAACCAGGTCATGTGTGACTCCAAGACTTCCTACCAATGCTATCATAGCTTATTTCTATTAATGCTATTATTTAGTTGTGTACAACTCTTCATGACCCCATAACATTCTGAATAAACAACCTTGAACCATATCTTTCTGCTGTAGAGGGCATCCTTCAACAAGGTCAGATCACATGGTCTTCAAGGTCTTATCCAACCTCTCCTCACCCCCAGCTAGCTGACATTAATGAGGATTTTTATTATATTTTATAAGATATGTTAGTTGGAGATATTCTAAATATTATTTTCCTTCAGTATTTCCTAAAGCAAAGTATTTTGGTGGGTATCCAAATATATCTATAGAAAACCATTTAAGTCTGCTGGCACCTTGATTTGCTTCAGTTGAAAGATGTGATTAAATTTCTTGCTGGTTGGGAACAATTTTTCCTAAAGTAATGAAGGTTTTGTCCTCCCTTTTTTTCTCCTCTGGTAAATGTATCTAGATGATAAATTGAGAATAGGTGTAGTGAAAATGATAGTGGATACATTGATATATATTTAGAACCACTAATCTATAGCTTTTTTAGAGCAGAATAATCCTTAGAAGTCACCCTGTCCAGCCCTCATTTTTTTAAATAAAATTTATTTTTCTTAATTAACAGAAATCAATTTGTCTATCTCCCATCAAACATTCAATTGGGAAAAAATACAACAGCCTTATAAAAATATGCATAATCAAGTAAAACAAATTTCCACACTGACTCTATCCAAAAAATCTCTCATTCTGTATATTGAATTAGTTACCCCCTCGTTGACATGTGGATGGTTTGTTTTTCCACGGGTCCTCTGGAATCATATGTGTTCATTGCCTTTGCATTGTTGTTATGTACTTCATTCTCATTCTATTCATTTCACTTTTTTTTCAATTTATTATAGTCTTCAGAATTATTCATTTTTGTATTGCTGTTATAGTATAAATTATTCTAATTCTGTTCACTTCACTAATGTTAAATGACAAGGTCACAAAAGGCATAAGATCTTAAAGTATACTGCTTTGGTATGTGATAGAAGAAAATTCAAAAGCAGGTGTGGATTAGAATAGATTGCCTTTTCCAACTCAGATATTCTGTGTTTCTGAGTTAATGGCAGTGCAGGGACTAGAACTTAACTCTTTGAAAAACCAACCCTGTGTCATCTCAAGACATTCACTGGCTCAATAAGTGATTGAGTCAAGATTTCAACACCAAGACTTTTACTCTCTAGTAAATATCTTGGAATCCTGAAGAGACCCCCAAAGACTTGGACATTGATCAGATATATTCCTACAAATTTAGTCAAGAACATGCATAAATCACCCCAAATGGATGAGAATGTCCACAGGCTTAAGCATCCGTATTAAAAGAAAATTTCAACCTTCTCTCATAGTCTTCTAAAGAGATACTGTGATATCCTTTTGCAAGTACATTGAGAGCTGTTTGGATTTCTTGAAAATGTGAGTGTTTTTTTCTCTATTAAGAGGATAATCTTATGTGTTATTAATAATGATGATGAGGTCAGTGATAGAAACTAACCTTTCTTATCATCTTAGCAATCTACAAAGCAGTTTCTAATATAAGAAAATCCAAGAAGTTGGGTATTTATTATTGATTCTGTGGATACAAGTAGATACAAATTCAAAGTTCCGACATTCAAGGAGTTTCCATTGCAGTGATAGAAGACAATACATAAAAAGAAAACTGAAAATTGGGAGGAAGGGAAAGGAGATGAAGATGCCCATGAATAGGACATTGCAGAGGAAGTCTGAGAGAATCAGGAGTATATAAAGCCAGGAAAGGAATGATGATATAGTTGGTCTAGTTATTTTCCTTAAAGTGAAGGTTTGGAGAGGAATCACATAAACTGAATGAGAGACCCCAAAGAAGGTGAAGGGTACTTCCATTGTGAAGTTTAAACATTCACAAGACTGGTTAAATTATAAAGAAAAATTTATTAACTACCTGCTAGAAGTCAATGTGCTAAGTGCTAATTGATGCAAAGATAAAAAACAAAATAATCCCTGACCTCAGTGAGTATACAATATCCTGACAAAGTACAACATGAATAACTAAATACCTCTCTACCTCTCTCTCTCTCTCTCTCTCTCTCTCTCTCTCTCTCTCTCTCTCTCTATCTATCTATCTATCTATCTATCTATGGAGTATACAAAATGAATCTCCAACTTAAAGGAGTTGGGGTAGCAGAATTGACTGGATTGGCCAATGAGGGGCATTTCACCCACAAACTATTTCTCCTAATATTCATCTCATTTCCAAGACAAATTTTAATATGCAACAGTGTCATGGTAAAGCATCTTATAACAACATCTTAATTAAATAAAGGCTACAGGCCTGTAGGGTGATAATGCAGCACACTTTATAATCTGCTGCTTTGCATACAGAAGTGGCTCTTACAAACCCTGTGAAAGGGATTCAGTCAGTACCTCAAATGAGAGGGTGACCTTCACAATTTAAAAATTGATTAATGTGAGGATCATTAATACAATCTATATTCTGTTCCCCAAACAAGCTCCCCCAATTTGAAGAAGGGCTTTTGCTCTCAAGGATAGATGATACATATTTTAATACAATTATGAGTAATGATGTATGTAATTTATATTTATTATGCATAGTAAAATATATAATTAACAACACTGGGTAATGAATTTAGGCATGAAAACCTAGAGATGCCAAGGAGCAGCTTTGAGAAAGAAGAGCCCCTTGTGACCTCATCCTGCTTGAGAAGATTATTTACAGTGAATGCCTTTCTTTTGATAATTATTTCTATTGCCCTTCCATTTTCTGAACATGCCTCATGGATAGGCCAGTTTGGGTTATATGCAACATTTGCATATATACTTCTAGCAGAATGATCAAAGGACAGTAAGCATTTTCTCCCAGTAGGATGTAATTAGAAGTCAACAGGAAAACATATGTTAAATAGAATTAATCAAATGTAATATTCAATGAGTCAGCATGGTTTAGGGGAAGAAGTTGGAAGAATGTATGACTCTTCCACTTGCTATCATGGTGATAATGAACAAGTCAATTATCTCTCTGAAACTCAGTTTCTTCATTTGTAAGAGGGCAACACGAATATGTACAAATAGATTTAGAGACCTTTAGTATGTCACAGTCAGAAAAGAATTTAGACCTAATATAATTAGTGTTTCACAAAATTTCAGCATTCAGGATGACCTTAGTCATTCTAACACCTAACAGGTATTTATTAAGTACATACTATATATGAAGCAGAAACCAAAGATGCAAAAAATGGGGGTAGGGACATATTTCTGTCCTGTTGTAGGAGATGAGTTTTGAAGGAGACCAGGGAAGTCAGGAGGCAGAGATAACAATAGAAGGGATTTCAGGCATGGAGAATAATCAGTGAACTGATACAGATATGGGAGGATCATCAGGCAACATAGAATTTATGGGTCGTAGAGTATGTGGAAAGGAATAAAATTTAAGAAAACTGGAAAGGTAGGGAGGAGACAAAATATGAAGTAATTCATAGACCAAGTAGATTTTATTTGATTCTCAATGTAGTATGGACCTAGTGCAGTTTATTGAGTTTGGGCAGAATTGGAAGATAGTGATCTGCCAAGTGAACACTTTAGGAAAATCATTTCTGTAATTTACCTAACTAGTGGTGATCCAAAATCTATCTTGGCAGCCTTTTCTACTACTGATAGCTCCAATAATTGATGAATTTTTAAACCTAAATTCATCTCGGAAGTTTTCTGTACCTAATCTTAGTTCTGTTTTCTGGGACCAAATTCAATAATTCTGATCCATCCTTTCATGTACCCTGTGAGTCTTTTCTTCTCTAAAATCTGCAATATACATATGAGGAAGCTCCAGTCCAGAAAGGGTTTTTTTTTTAAGATAACAGGTTATTAATTTCCAAGCTAGGGCTAGAATATGGATCTTTTGTTTCCAATTATTTTGTGATGCTATGCTGTCTATTTTATAATTATGAATAACTGCTTAAATGTGAACAATGATTAATATTGACTTGGTTGAAGGAATCAGCACCCTACTCCCTTCCAATTTTCATGCTCAGAATATGTAGTTAATGAACAAATGACTTTTTCTTAGAATATGTACATCTCAGATTCATTCTGTGTTTCTTTAGAAGCTGACTTCAATCTACTGTTTTTGGCTCCAGTGAAGAGAGATTTGAATCTGAGAAAAAGATGACCAGGACTAGGAGTGAAGGTTGAGGATATGACCCAACCCCTTGTCTTCTGTCTCCAGCTCCAGGGATTGTTGTTTCATCATGTTCATCACCTGTCAGAACTGTAGATAAGGAAATAATTTCACCTTGGTTAAGTTTGAAACTTAGTTTCATATTATATAACCCTCTCCTCCTAATATGGTTATCTTTGAATAGAGAAAGTATATAGAAGTGGTTACTAATGGGGAAGCATGCTATTCTTCATCAGGGCATCTAGAAATACATGTCAGCTAAGCTGATAAATTGGAATTTAGGAACAAGATATTTCTTCCTTATATTCAATATTTCTCTGATTTATTGAAGCATCTTATAAAATGTTGGCTAATATTTAGAAACAGTATGGAGTTTGTCTGGATGCCAGAGCACCTAGATTCAAGTCCCATCTCTGATAAGTCCTAGTTTTGTGATCCTTAACAGATCATGTAGTTGTTCTGGAGGAACCTCTCTAATATTTTAGTTTCATAGAAGATGCAACAAACCTGCTTTTGTTGATAGGGGTTCCTATATCAATGAAATGATAGATATAGTCTCTCTAATAATTAGTTGTTTTTCTTTCAATGTAGCCATTGACCCCTAAGAAAGAACAATAGAACAAAACAATAGTAGAAAATAACTTGAACTTGGAATTGGAAAATATTATTTGACCCTAAAACAGGTGGTGACTGTATGGTCCCAGACTTTTTGAGCCTTAATTTCCTCATCTGAATGAAGGAGATAATAATACTTGCATTCCTTCTGTCATAGAGTTGTTATGAAGAAAGTTTTCTTGCTACAATTTATTTGTAGTCATTGTCGTTACCAAGTTCATAAGCACTTTGTAAACTCCATGATGATATGGATGAAACTGATTCACTTTCCTATTCATCTCAAAAGAGATATTCTATTTGCTGAAGAAGTTGGAAGACTTAATTATTCCCTTTAGAAGCCCCTCTTAGAAATATCCTGCCATAGCAACTCAAGGACCAGCCCCAAAAGCCTTGAGGCTTGCCTCTGATAATATGCAAGCAAATCACTTACCTCTAGAGAAGCTCAGAAAAATTTTCTAAGTCAATGTAATTGCTGAGAAGGTATCTGTCTGCCTCAGTGGAGAAAGTTTCCTTCCCAAGAGTTATCATTTCTAGTGATAGTATGGGTTCAGATCCTATCTCCATAGACAAGTAGTGTTTCTAAAATTGCCCATGATTATTTTCAGAATGAATAATAGTTCGTGTTTATATAGCATTTTAAACTTACAAACTGAATAAATTTACAAAACTTGATAAACATTATTATTAGTAGTAGTAGTATTTTATTTTTCTTCCAGAAGAATAAATCTGAGAGGGTAGGCCAGTATATATTCTGTAGTATCACTTCCAGGATGAATATATCTCTCAGATGAAGAAAGGACAGGACATATTCCAAGTTAGCATTGTATCCCCCATTTCACACCTAATTAGAGTCAATTCTTCCATCACAAGAACTACTAGTAGAATGGAAGTAAAATTAATTAATTAGACAAGCAATTTTCGAGTATATCCTTTGTGTATATCCCTATGAACTTTCTGAGAAATGGAATGGAGAAACTTAAAAATATATGGATTAAATTGCAGAAGTATTTACTGGGTAAGTACATACATATATATATGTATATATATATATATATACATATATATATATATTGTTTTCTCTATCACTTTTGGTAATAATTTTATATATCTCCTTACCTATATGACCTGACTGTCCATATATTTTACTCATCACTATACTTTAGGAGGACTTTGCCCTAATCAGTCCTATCTGTTGCCTTACCTGCCTAGCTGATGTAGCAGTTTGTCCTGAAAGATTAGAGAAATGTTAATTCAACCAATTTAGATGAAATTACCTTAGTGAAATGATCCATCTTCTCTGCATCTCCATCACTAAATTATCAAGCATTTATTGAATACTTAATATGGACCAGGAATTATACTGAAATCAAAACACAGCCCCTTTCATCAAGGGTTTATAATTCTAATTTGAAACAGTTGCAATGGTGAGGAAGGAGAGGTATGATAGCAGGAGATTGATTAGCTTAGAAGTCTTTTAAGGTTCCTTCTACTCCATTGTCCTATGATTCCATGGGCAAAAAAGAATGGTTTACTTTACTCTTCTTCTCATTCTGATGATCATAGAAAAGTCCCTACAATGAACTTTTTTTTGTATAATTATTCCTGCCAGGAAGGAAAATGGCTAAGAAGTGAAAAGAAAACAAATATTCTGCAATTATGTTTTGGAGAAAGGAAAAAAACCTTCCATTGATGCAGATAAAATCCTCAGGAGTGACTGTGAATGAGTAGAAAAAAATCATCACTCTGTACCCCACAGAGACAAGCCTCTTGAAACTTAGCCATGTCTGTCCTTGGATGACAGACACATGCTGAGCAAAACTGTGAAAAAAACCTTCCCCTTTTGGTAGGACTTTTGGAGCTTATGCACTGAAGGCTTAGCCTTGAAAGACCCAGTCACCATCCACCAACAGGAGACAGGAAAGGAATATATCAGTGGAGAAACAGTCAATATAGGCCTGGTTTTCAGGTTAGCTACTGTGGGCAAATCATTTAATTTGATTTGCCTCAGTTTCTTCATCTGTAAATTGAGTTTGATACGGAAATGGCAGACTATTCCAGTATCTTTGCCAGGAAAATCCCATAATGGCTCACAAAGAGTTGGATCCAATTGACCAGCAACAATCTGACCTTCTAGTTCAGAGGGGGTTAATCTTTTCTGGTCCCACAGGACCTGTTTTGCAGACCTATTAAGTTTACAGAATCCTATCAGAATAATGTTTATAAATGCATGAAATAAAATCCATAAGATTATATGGAAAATCAATTATAGTGAAATAGTTACAAAAGTATCAAAAGAAAGTTAAATGAGCCCATGCTAAGAACCCCATCCTAATTATTGTCAGTCAGATTTTACCTGCTTTGCTCTTCATACTTGTATTTTTTAATATTCTTTTTGTTGTTTTTTTTTGCAAGGCAATGAGGTTAAATGAATTGCCCAAGGGCACATGGCTAAGAGAGTATTAAATATCTGAGGCTGGATTTGCACTCAGGTCCTCTTGACTCCAGAGCCAGTGTTCCATCCACTGTGCCAACAAGCTGCCCCCTGCTCTTCATATTTGTGACAAATCAGGTGTGATAGAAGATATGTTGAATCTAGAGATTTATACAAATATAAATACAATGTGTATTAACAAGATACCCTCATAGACTACTTCAAGGTTTATAAAATATTTTCTCCTGCCAATAAATCTCTGGAAGTAAACATAGATATGATTCTTGTCATTTTCTGGTTGAAACAACTCAGATTTTGAAAACCAAAGGTTCAACCCCAACCAGCATCTTCCATCCTGTCTCTTCCAAAATGAGCACTGTTTTAATTTTACCATGTCATACAGATTAAAAAATGTAGAGAAGTAAATGAAAGTAGAATGAGTATGTAATTCTATTAAATACATAGAAAGGTAAAGTGCATTTGGGGTTGAGAGAATCACGTCAAACTTGCATTATGGTTGCTGTCTTCTTGTGTGCTTCTATTTGACAGGGCTTGAAAGAAACCTTTCTAAAGACTTATAAATCTTTAGAAAGGAATAAAGTCACATAGTTTGCGGTTTACTTAATGTATTTCCCTGACTTTCTAAATTTCAGAAAAAGAAAGCTTCAGCAGCTAAAATGACAAAATAGAAACCTCAGTTGTGAGCATAGATTTTGCTGTGCAATTAATTGCCTCTGGGTCTTTAGTTTATAGCCCCTGGACAGAACACCATCTCTCCCACCCAGTTCCTTTTATCTCAGGAAAGAACAATGTTTTTTGATTTGGGTTTTTTTTTTGTCTTTTCCCCCCAATCCTCTTAAGTAAACCACTGAACCTTAGCTCCACCCTTTCTCTTCAACTTATCTCTGAAATCCACATGAATCTGAAAGAGAGAAGCACAGATTGTGTTTGTGTTCCAAACTGTCTGTAATGGAAATAGCATCATTGTCTGCTTTCTGGATGTAATTAATTGGATTAGTGCAATGAAGATGTATAGGTTCTCCTGATTTCAATTTGATTTGTCATAAATGTGGTTGCCCATTGCCATGTGGCTTTCTGTCTCCAGTTATCAGCAGTAAGAGGCAACTGCTAATTTCATTATTTTTTTCCTCAGACACATATTATAAAAACACAGATTCTGCAGATTTGTTTTAACAAACATTAGCATATAAGGTGTAGCATGAACAAGAAAATTGGGATCAATATTTATTCCCATTCTGGTGTTTTGTCAAGGATTTTTTTATGACTATCATATACATCTCATATATATATATATATATATAACTAATATACACATACTTGTGAATATATATTATAAATGACGAGAGATAGAAAGAACAAGGTCTAATTGTATTTTGATAGAAAATACATTTTAATATAATATATTTTGATATAAAATACAATTTTATCTTCTATTCAAAATTCTGACATTTTATTTTTCTAGAGGGTGAAACAACCTACTGGTATTAATTCTTCTCTTCATATTGTACCAGACCTCTTTTGTCTTAGTGTTGCTAAGGTAGATGCTAATGAGGAATCACTATTTACTTTCTACTGGAACTTGTAAATATAACATATCATTGATGTGACTCTCAATCCTCCTATACATAAACCTAATACCTTTTAATGAATAATGCCCAATTTTTTTATGGGAAAAGTTATGGTTTTGTTTTTGTTTTGTTTTGTTTTTTTGCAAGGCAAAGGGGGTTAAGTGGCTTGCCCAAGCCCACACAGCTAGGTAATTATTAAGTGTCTGAGACCGGATTTGAACCCAGGTACTCCTGACTCCAGGGCTGGTGCTTTATCAACTACACCACCTAGCTGCCCCTTAGCTATGAACTTTAAAAACATCCCAATTATATTAATAGATCACAATCTGATGTTTCCTATTTACTAAGAGGAGAGACATCTTCCAAAATTTTATTATGATTAGCCAATCAAAGAGAAATTCCAGCATAGTCAATCATAGGCTATAACTTCTAGTTGCAAATCCCCTTCCACCCAGGTTCCAAATAAATCATAAGCTTGAAATTTACTTTAATTCAGCAAACATTCATTTAGTGATAGACAATATGCAAATATACATAATGATGCAAATATAAAAAAGTTAACAGTATCATCAAAAAGCTTTTTCTCTACCGACTAGACATAGCACAAATATAGAAAAGTAAATGTAAAATATATTCAAAGGAAACAATGACAAAAATCAATTTTTGTTGACCTCAGGAAAAATAACAAGGTCACCAATTTTCTGACATTTCAAATGTACATGAACTAAAGAGAGAAATGTAGGGTCAATAGGCAATTATATATCACCTTCCTAATACTCAACCAGATTTTTTTTTCAGTGAGAGGCATATGGATTAGAAACCAATAGGTTTAAAATGTCATCATCCAATCCCATCTCCATCCCCAACAAATTCTTCCAACTTAATAATTCACATTGGTGATCACCATCTCTGCCATCACTGAGGATGGCTAGGCTTAGTTTCAGCTAAAAAAAAGTGCCTCTTTTATCTTTCTCTCTCCCCCCCCACACAAACAAACACACCAACATTGTGAATCCATGACTTAGATATAGCACTACAAAGCTAAAATAATTTTCTACCTTGAATTATATAATTAATGGCATTATATAGAATGTGAATAGGTTATAGCCATGAACTTCCTAAATTTC
The DNA here is from genome assembly GCF_037893015.1 of Macrotis lagotis. Lineage (NCBI taxonomy): Eukaryota > Metazoa > Chordata > Mammalia > Peramelemorphia > Peramelidae > Macrotis > Macrotis lagotis. The sequence goes on along the minus strand of NC_133658.1, from coordinate 813,529,785 downwards.
ATATGTGACTATAAATGTGTTAATTTTGTAATACCTTTAGGGGAGATTTAAGGGTTCTCTCTTTTCTACTTCACTTAGTAGTACTTTTAACTTTCACATTCAGGACACATCCTCACTGCTAACTTTAAATGTACCTACCTCATTTTTAATCCCTTTTTGTCTGTTTCATTCTTCAATGGAGAATGAGAACAAATGACTTGGATTAACATCTCTATAAGGTGCCTAGAGACCTGGCCCTGGAGTCAGGAGGACCTGAATTCAAATGTGACCTCAGACATTTTATAATTACCTAGCTGTGTAAACCTGAACAAGTCACTTAACCCCATGCCTTGTAAAAAACAAAACCCCCAAAAAATCAGTTGAAGAATGCTATTATAATTTCTCATAATCTTAATCATAGAAACAGAATGCATCTACTTCAGATTTCTCACTTTGTAGATGAGGTACCAGAAACCAAGGTATTCTGCCCAGATCAGCCCCCAACTAGAGCACTGCATACAGATCTGGTCAAGCAGGTCCATAATCAGAGGAAGTCAGCAGGATGTTTAGATTTACATGTTTCAAAATTCTTGATCAGCAACCACTCGATCAACAGTACTATAGTCATTATATTGATGATTTAACTAATGAAGAAATTTAAATTCATATAGGTCAAAAGACTTGATACACATAAGAGGGCCAAGTGCATTGTTGGTAGGATTTTAACCCAGATCTCTCTTGACTCTTAAGTGTTTTTTATCTTTTTTCCATTAAAATCATATAGCATTTTTAGCCATGGTTAAATGGTTGAAGGTGCAAACATTGATTAGTTTGGATAAGACAATACTTAAGGAGAAAATGGTAGGGCTTTTTAATTTTATAAGATTATCAGGTATACATAAATGGTCAGACTCTAGAGAAGCATGAAATGACTTAGGGGAACTGATGCTGAGTGAAGGGAGTAGAACTAAGAATAATGTGCAAATCAACAACTGAGATGAGCAATCGATGGAAGCAGCTCCTCTCAGTAGTCAGTTAGGACAACCATATTAGAATAGCTATGGACAATGTTATCCCCATTCAGAGGAAGAAAAATAAAACAAAATAAAATACACACAAACAAAATATCCCTTCAGAATCTGATGAACACTTTATAAAAATTATTTCTTTTCCCCTTAATCTTAATTCCTCAAACCAAAAATAACTAATACTAATCTGTAAACATATTTATTAAAATATGTATGTACAATGCTAACCTGACTTTTAGCCACTGAGGGGAGGGGGGAGAAGGGAGGGTGGAAGGACATTTTGTAACTTAAAAATATGCATGTGCAAATGGATGAAAATAAATTAAGAAATAAATCTAATGAGAAAAATTATCAGGTATAAAAGCTATTAGGTTTTTTGTTTGTTTCTTTTCTTTTAATTTTGACCCAAAAGGTCAGAATTAAGTAGTAAGAGAAAGATTTAAGCACCATGTAGGATAAAACTTTGTAAACTCAAATCCGTCTAAAAGAGAAATGAGCTATTATTGTGATGAGTGAATTCTCTAAAACTAGAGATCTAGCAGGAGGAATGCTGAAAAATTTCAGGTTCATGAAGATGTTGGACTTTTTTTTTTACTAGTGTGATAATAGCATTTCAATAAAATTTATTTCTTTTCCCATTTTATACCCTCCTTCCTTCTATCTCCTTCCCTCATTCCTTCCTTCCCTTTTTCTTTTCTTTCCTCCTTTCTTGTTTTTTCTTTCTCCTTTCCTCTTTCCCCCCATTCTTTCCTTATTTCTTCATTCATTTCCTTCCTTCCTCCCTCCATCCCTCCCTCCCTTCCTTCCTTCCTTCCTTCCTTCCTTCCTTCCTTCCTTCCTTCCTTCCTTCCTTCCTTCCTTCCTGATTTCCCTCCTTCCTTCCTTCCTGACTTGCTTCCTGACTTCCTCCTTAAGCATCTTGAAGGGTTCTAGAAGCATACCACATTGATACTGAATTTATTATAAATACCTAATTGGCTTAGCCTAATGCAGCTCAGAAATCTCATACTCAATGAACCCAGCATTTCAGCCTCCTTAATAAGTAGGGATTATGGATATGAACCACAAGTCTAGTTAATAGTTTTTCTTTGTAATTCTCTGCAGTTTATTTTATTCATTTAAAAATATTATTATAAGAAGGGAACCATAGGTTTCATCAGACTCCCAATATGGAATCTCTGATACAAGTGAAAAGAAAAGTAAAGAAAAAGTAATTTAATCTAACACCTTCATTTTACAGATGAGGAAACTGAGGTCAAAAGAGTTTAAGTGATTCATGAAAGGTTATGTAGTCAGGAAATAAGAGGCAAGTTATGAATTTAGGTCATTTTACTTCAAATCTTACAGTCTTTCCATAGCACCTTGCTGTCTATGTGTTTCTGCCTTTTAAGAACTATAGGTTTGGATTTTTTTTTCTTTTTTAGATAATCAGGCAGAGAGATTGATCTATGATTTCTTCAGTGTGAAGAACCTGAAAAGAATATTCTCAAAAATTAAAATTCCCTTTAATAATAATATACATCTGCCCTTGTTCTGCAACTTGTAATTAGGATTATTTGGAGGGTGCACTCTTTAATATGTTAACAGATTTGTTCAGAATCTTATAGCCAGTCAGAGACTGATCAGGTCTTCCTTACTCCAAGCATTTCTCTCCTTGCTTCTTAGAACCATTGATTATTTTAAAGATCTAGAAAGGATCATGGACATTATCATGCTACTGCCATTTTATGGATGCGAAAATTTAGGTTCCACAAGCTGTAGAAAAAACAAACCAACTATTCATGGCAAAGCCAAGGTCAGATGTGTATCTTCCTCCCCAATATTACCCTAAGTGCTATTTCTAAAGTCTCTTCTCTCTATTCCATAATGACAGTGCTTTAAACCTTTTCCCAGATATATTTTATTTTATTATACTTGAACCATTATTGTAACTCTTTTCTTAACCTCACTCAAGTTTTCAATATCCTTTTCTGAGTGGGGACCCTAAACTGGACATGACTCTGTAAGGGCTGGAGACATTAGTACTTAGTACCTCATGAATTCCACATGCTCTGTTCCTATTTTTATATCCAGGTACTGTTCTTCCTTTTTTAACTCATTGCTCTGTTGCTGACTCATGGATCTCTTATTATCCTTGCTCATTCCTAGATCTTTCTCTGCCAGCCTTCTTTTTTGTCAGTTATTCCTTGCCCTTTACTTATGTGATTAACTTTCTTCTTGAAGTGTATTCCCCAGCACTTATTCACCTTAATTCTGCATGTTTTTTAATTATGCTTTTTAAAACCATTGTATCCATTTAAGGAAGTTCTTGGGACTATAAGACTTGGGTCTGAAATGACAATAAGAATAGAGAACTTTAGAATGCTATAACTAGAAGGAATTTCATGCCTCATTGGCAAGAATGATGACACTGGAGTCAGAAGAAATTTGTCGAATGCCTGTCTTTGAGCTGAATTTCTTGCAGCTTTAGTTTAGAGGCTGGGAATCTTTTATCTTCCAAGGGTCATTTGAATATTTTATAACATCATTCATAGGCTACACAAAATAATCAACCTAAAAAACTAGTCTTCTATATTTGGTCAAATATTTAATTAATTCAACCCCTAAAAGCTCCTAGATTTATTGAATTTCATATCCCTCCTGCTGTGACAGTGCCAGACCAAATGATTTGTAGGCATTATATGGCCCAAGGACCAGATGTTCCCCATCCCTGCTCTAGATCTATGATCCTATTAGTATATTAATTTTGAGATATAATATGAGAACTAAAAAGAAATGAAATATAAACCATGAGATCTAAAGGGATCCTTAGAAATGATCTTGTTCATTTTCTTCACTTCATTGATAAGGAAACTGAGGTTGAGAGGAGGAATGACTTGTCTAAATTTTGTTTCAGTGATAGAGTCTTCAGATGGCCTTCTGCTAATAAAAGTTCTTTTTATCTACCAGGTAGCACTTGATTGCTAATGATTCTCTCTAAAAGCTCATTCTTATTAGCATACCTAATGGGAAAGTATCTTAGTTCACCATCCAAGACTTTAAGGTAATAGAGGGACATAAGAATTTATACAACAACCCCTCATATTTCACACACACACACACACACACACACACACACACACACACATATTTATGAAACCAGATTTGAATTTAGAACCTAGACTGAGTGTTTTGTCCTCCAGGCTATTAGATACTTTACCAGAAGTTGAAATGTGATCAATAAAGACTTAAGGATAATACTTATAGAAGAATTGAATTCAACAACAAACTTTTTATTTATCATTGTATTTGCCAGTCTCTATACAGACAAAGACTAAAAATAGTTCCATAGCTTTCATCAAGGACTTTAGGTGGATCTGGTTCAGGGTCTCCAATGACTGTCACATCAGTAATTAGAATGTGATGAAGGTTATTGAGGCCCTCATTTGAATAAAGCACCAAGAAGAGGATTCCCTTTTACCTGAGGAAGATTTCATGAAATGGCAAGTCCCACAGTAGGGTTGAAAAAAAAATAGGAATTGTCAAATGGAGACATAGTAAAGGCAGTGAGAAGTTAGAGTCCATATCAGTCTCTCTTGGGGGATGATATAAAAAAAAAGTTTACCCAGTGATGGGGAAAAGCAGATTAATCCAGGGCTAATGGCTGCCCGTGGGGCAGCTAGGCAGTGCAATAGATAGAGCATCAGATTTGGAGTCAGAATTTTCTGGTATCAAATTCAGACTCAGACATTTACTAGCTTTGTGACCTTGGACAAATCATTTAACTTCTGTTTGCCTCAATTTCTAAACTGTAAAATTGTGATAATAGCATCACATGATTCCTAAAGTTTTAATCAAGTGAGCTGATATTTGTTAATTTAAGTATTTAAAATAGTTCATGATACTTAATGTTTGCACTCTGCCATTCCCATTCCTTTCATTATGGACCAAAACTTGAAATTCAATTCTCCTGATAACTACATCATGATTTCCTAACTTATTTTTGTCATACTGGACCAAATAAAAAGATTTTATAAATCTGAAAGATTGCAGCAATTGCTTTTCTTCAATCTACTGGGGCTGCCTCTGTAGATGAAAAAGTTTAGGTTAATGTAAAGAGATCTCTTACATGCTAGTTCTAGGTGATAGCCTAATCTCTTCAAATCATCTTCAAATGAACTTTATGGTACTTTTTTCCAATACTTTTCCTCTGTATAAAAAGTATTTCAATAGAAGGAAGTCTTGTGTAGTTTTTTAGGGTCAGAGTACCTGTGTTTGACTCCTGTCTCAGATACTTTTTGAATTTAGGAAAAGTCACCCCCTCTAGACCTCAGTTTTATTATCTATAAAATATTGCAATTGGAATAGATGATCATTAATGGTCTTCCAAATTTTAATATTTATAAGCTATGAGTTCCCAATTGCTGAGTGAATATCCACTAATTAGTTCTATGACATAGGGAAAGGCTCTTTAGCCTCATGAATTTTCTGTTTCTTAATCTATGAAATTATGTAGCTAGATTATATTCACTCGACATTATTTTATAAAAGACCTAGAAGCATACTCTGACCTGGCATGGAAAAGTAATTTAAACTGCTTCTCTAAGTCATAATTTCTTCATCTTTAAAATGGAGGGGGGTAGATATTATTACTAGTTTATCTATAAAGTCCTTCTTAGCTCTAAGTCCTATGATCCTATCATTCTAAAATCATGTGTCCTTGAAATTATTTGGTAATTTTAGGTAGGCTATGTCTAAAGAATATGAGATATAATATGGAGGCACAGCAAATGTATCAAGAATGATATAAATCGCAATATTAGCTCTAGGAAGAGAAGGATCACTTTCTGCTAGAGGAGATCAGGAAGACTACATCAATATGACAATTCAAAGAATCTCAGAATGGGAAGTGACCTCTAATGTTACCTATCCTCATATCAAACTCAATAGTCATCTCTCTCTACAATATTAATAAATATACAGACCTGAAAGAAAAAGAAGATTGAGAAATATCCTTATGATCTTATGATCTTATTTGACTTTTTCTCCAAAGTACTGGCAAGGATTATTATTATTTTTATGAGTATAAATAACAACAGAGAAATCATTTAGCTTCTCTGAATTTTGCTGCCATCTGTCAACACTTTCCATCTCAATATAACTTTGCTTCTTAGTCCTTAGCAACAGTAAGTATTAAACATTTGGTCTAGAAAATGAGAGAGGCAATATTGGGCCATTTTTGAAATTCAGAAAATATGAAGGGTTCCATAGGTCTTCACAGCACTAGAAAGCTCTCAGTAAGCTCACATTGTAACCTCTCATACATATATAACCAGATTAAAAGAAATCTATGGTTTTTAATGGTTTTAGTTTTTTGTTTCATTGCTATTGTTGCTGTTTTTAATAAGACCACTATGGGTCTTCAATATGATATGGCAGCCAGGAAAATGAGTGTTATTTCAGGTTGCACTGGGAAGCATAGCTTCTAGGAATAAGGAAATTTTGGTCTTAACTTTATACTGTTTTGGTCAAATCTCTCATCCACATTAATGCATTAAGATCTGATTGCATACTTGAAGAAAAGCAAAACTAAGTTATAGAGAAAGCATGCTGAATGATGAGATTCTTATCAGTTCACATCATATGAGAGTCTGTTGAAAAACTAGGGTTGTCTGGCCTGAAGAACAGAACACTTCAAAGGGATGCATGTGAAGAATACACCTGTTCAGGTATTTGAAGAACTGATACATAGACGAGGAATTGACTTTATTTTGTGGGATTTCAGGGAGCAGAACCAAAAGCAATGGGTGAACATTATAAAGAGGCAAACATAGATACGTTGTGACAGATCTAACAATTACTGATATCCCTAAGTAGAATGAGATGTGTCAAGGAAATTCCCTTCGTAGATAGTCAAGCAGACAACTGGCCACTTGTCTAATAGACCATAGTAGAGATCCCATTTCAGGTATGAAGTGGACAAGAATGGAATAAACTGCTAAAAACTGGTAAAATTCTTGATTTCTTTGTAGTCAGAAATTTTAGGTTTGAATGTCTTTACCATCTGTCTGATTTTTTGGCATAACCCTTGATTTTTCAAGGTCTTGGTTTTTTTTTTTTCTATAACATGAGGCAGTTGGACCAGATGATGTTCTAATACCCTTTCATTTCTATATCCTCTGATGCTCAGATCTTCTTTCTAGCTTCCAAAAATGCTTCCACAAAGTTTATCTCATTTGAGTCTTATTAGAACCCTTCCACAGAGGGTTACAATGCTAGAACATTTGTATCCCAGAATGGGGACTGGTGCTCCATGTACTGATGACCAAATGTCTGTCTGACTACTGTGGTGATTTTTGGGTGATACCCAAGCTGGCCAGGGCTTCAAGTGCTAACCTACTGACAAATAGCTCTATGTCCTATTAGCAATCAGCTGAGCCATCTGTTCCTACTGATACAGGATGTCTTTTGCAAAATGAATCAGAGAATGTTAAGATAATAGATGGATATGAAAAGACATTCATGAAGTGTTGCAAAATTGTCACATCCAAAATGGGCAGATTTCTTTTTTCTGCTTTCTCCATTCATGTGATAGTCCTGCTGTTTAAAACTTAAAATGTAAACAAACGGTTTTTAAAAATACATTTTTGAGGTAGCTAAATGGTGCAGTAGATAGGATACTGGATAGAGTTACGATGACCTGGGTTCCAATGCAGCCTCAGATACTTACAAGGAGTGTGTTTATATGCAAATCTAATATCTGTCTATGTTAGGGGCCACAACTGCAAAATGGAGAATCAACCTCATAGGTTCTATGTGAGGATCAAATGAGATATTTAAAATTAATTTAGCATAGTCCCTGACAAATATAAATAACATATAAATATATAAGTTCATGGAAATATGCATATAAGCAGCATACAAATGCTTATTTCTCCCCTTAACCTTTTTTTCCCACATAATTTTTATTGATATTTTGTTTTTCCAATTACATGTTATGAAAGTTTTTCAACATTTATCCATATGGATATGTATATTTTGAAATTACAAAATTTCCTTCCACCCTTCTTTCCCACCCCCTCACCTCAGTGACAAAAAATCAGGCTAATATTGTACATACATATTTGTGTTAAACATGTTTACAAATTAGTCATTTTTGGTGCGAGGAATTAGGATTAAGGGAAAGAAATACATAAGATATTTTTATAAAGTGTTCATCAGAATCTGAACATTTTTTTTGGTTTTGTTTTGTTTTGTTTTCCTCTTATATGGGGACAACATTGTCCATAGCTAGTCTAATAGGGTTTTTCTAGCTCTCTAAACTGCTGAGATTTCCATCAAGGTTGAAAGTTGCTAATATGTACATTGTTCTTTTGGTTTTGCTCCCTTCACTCATTGTCAAATCTTGCACTTCATTCCATGCTTCTCTAGAGTCTGATCATTTATGGGTTTCTTATAGAACAATAATATTCCATAATATTCATATACCATACTTATTTAGCCATTACCCAATTGATGGACATCCCCTCAATTTCCAATTCTTTCTTCTACAAAAAGAGCTACAATGAATATTTTGGAACATAAAGGACTTTTCCTATTTTTTATGATTTTTCTGGATATAGGCCTAGATTTGGAATTTCTGGGTCAAAGGATATGAAAAAGTTTATTGCTCGTTGGGCATAGTTCCATATTGCTCTCCAGAAAGGTTGGATTCACAACTCTACCAGCAACTCATTAATGTCCAAATCTTCACACAACCTCTCCAGCATTGATCATTTCCCCCTTTGTCATCTTAGCTGATCTGATAGGTGTGAGGTGATACCTCATGATTGTTCTAATTTGCATTTCTCTAATCAATAATAATTGAGCATTTTTCACAGGATTTTATCTCTCTCTCTCTCTCTATATATATATATATATATCTTTAATTTCTTCCTTTGAAAATTGTCTATTCATATTCTTTGACTATTTCTTAATTGGAGAATAACTTGATACCTTATAAATTTGATACAATTCTCTATTTATATTTTAGAAATGAGACCTTTATCAACTCCTAGTAGTGAAAATTGTTTCCCAATTTTCTGCTTTCCTTCTAATTTTGCAGCATTAATTTTATTAGTGCAAAATCTTTTTAATTTAATATAGTCAAAATCATTCATTTTGAAGTTTATAATTTATTCTATTTCTTCATTGCTCATAAATTTGTTCCCTTTCCATAGATCTGATGGTTAGAATATTTCCTGGTCTATTAATTTATCTCTGGTTTTGCCCTTGTTGTCTAAATCTTGTACCCATTTTGATCTTATTTTGGTATAGGGTTTGAGATGTAGATCTATGCCTAGTTTTTGCCATATTGCCATCTAGTTTTCCCCATCAGTTTCTATCAAATAGTGACTTCTTATCCCAGAAAATAATGTCTTTGGGTCTGTCAAACAGTAGATCACTTTAGACATAGGCTTTTGAACCTATCCTATACTTTATTTTTTAAGCAGTACCAAGCAGTTTTGATGACTGCTATTTAATATTATAGTTTTAGATCTGGTACAGCTAGGCCTCCTTCCATTACATTATTGTTTATCACTTTCCTTGCTATTCTTGACCTTTGTTGCTCCAGATGAATTTAAAAATAGTTATTTGGTAGTTTGATTGACATGGCACTGAATAAGTAATTTAATTTGGGTAGAATTGTCATTTTTATTATGTTGGCTTAACCTAACCATGAACAATTAACATTTTACCGATTATTTAGATCTGACCTTATTTGGATAAGAAATACTTTATAATTATGTTCAAATAGTTTCTTACTTTGACAGCATCCTTTCTAAGGAGCTACACATTGGCAATGAGGTTGATTATCACATTGCCAGAGCTAGCTCAGTATTTGGGAGACTCCAAAAGAAAGTATGAGAGAAAAGAGGTATTAGATTGACTACCAAACTGAAAGTCTACAGAGTCATTGTGCTGACTTCATTGCTATATTTCTGTGAAACCCGGACTGTCTACCAGTACCTGAAAACTGAATTGCTTTAATTTAGATTGTTTTTGGAAGATTCTGAAAATCACCTGGCAGGAGAAGGTAACAGACACTGGGGTCCTTTCTCAAGCTAAATTGCCTAGCATTCCAGTATTACAACTGAGAGTACAACTATGATGGACTGGACACATTGTTAGAATGCTAGACATAGGTTTGCCAAAAAACCTTTTTTATGGAGAACTCACACAGAGGATCAAAAGAAGCAATACTGAGACAGCCTGCAGGTCTCTTTGAAGAACTTTAGAATTGCTTGTATAATATGGGAGACACTGGCACAGGACTGCCCAGCATGACGTGCCTTCATCAGTGAGGGTGCTGCACTCTTTGAGGAAGGCAGAATTGAAGCAGCTCAAAGGAAATGTGACATCCGTAAGTTCAGAGTATCATCTCCAGGTGTTCACATGGACTATTTGTGCCCAATCTGTGATAGAGCATTCCAAGTTCATATTGGTCTGATTAGACAGAGTAGGACCATTGTAATTTATGTCAAGCCTAGTGATGTCATTTTGGTTTTCTTTGATAAGAAAGGGCAAGAATCAACAAATCAACCAACCAACCAACCAATGTATCAACCATATAGTTTCTGGGTTTGTCTTGAGAGGTAGATTCCCAAGTATTTAATGTTGTCTACAATTACTTTATAAGAAACTTGTTTTACTCCCAATCTTATTAGAAATGCTCTGAGTTTATCCCCATATTTGTTGATAGTTTTAGATAGATATTACTTATTATTTACTACATATATTCCTAAACTTTCTAGTGTCTTTAATAGGAATGAATGCTGTATTTTTTTCAAAGACTTCTCCAACATCTGTTGAAATAATCATGTGATCTGTGTTGGTTTTGCTATTGATATTTTCAATTATGTTGAGTGTTTTTCCTAATATTGAACCATCCCTGCCTAACTTGTATAAATCCTACCTGATTGTGATGTATTATCCTGGTAATAACTTGCTGTCTTCTCATTGTTAAAATTTTATTTAAGATTTTTGTGTCAATATTTGTTTGGGAGAGTGGTCTTTAATTTTCTTTGTCTCTTTTTGTTCTTGCTGGTTTAGGTATAAGCAACATGATGGTGTCATAAAAGGAATTTGGCAGAACTCCTTTTTCTCTTATTTTTAAAATAGTTTATGTAGAATAGGAATTAATTTTTCCTTAAATATTTGGTAGAACTCACTTGTAAATCTATCTGAACCTGGATATTTCTTCTTAGGGAGTTTATTGATGGTTTCTTCAGTTTCTTTTCCTGCAATGGGATTATTTAAGTATGTTATTTCCTCTTCAATTAATCTGGGCAGTTGGTAGTTTTGTAAATATCCATTTCATTACGGTTATCAAATTTTTTGACAGACAGTTCAGCTAAGTAGCTCTGAATTATCTTTTTAATTTCCTCCTCTTTGGTGGCTAATTCACGTGTTTCATTTTGATATTTGTAGTTTGTCATCTTTTTTTCCTTTTTCTAAATCAGATTAACCAAAGATTTATCTATTTTCTTGACTTTTTCACAAAACTATTAGTTTTATTTTTTATATCAATGGTTATTGTGCTTTCAATTTTATTAATCTCTCCCTTGATTTTAAGAATTTCTAATTTTATATTTAATTAAGGATCTTTATTTTGTTTTGTTTCCTAGCTTTTTTAGTTGTACAACCAATTCATTGATCTCCTCTTTCTCTATTTTATTCATATAAACATGTGGGGATATAAAATTTCCCCTCAAAACTACCTTAACTGCATCCTACAAATTTCAGTATGATGTCTTATTATTATTATTTTCTTGAATATAATTATTGATTATTTCTATGATTTGCTTTTTGATTCACTCATTATCTAAAATTAAGTTATCTAGTTTCCAATTAGTTTTTGGTTTCTCTTTCCATGACCCTTTATTACATGTAATTTTTATTGCATCATGGTCTAAGTGTACATTTATTATTTCTCCCTTTCTGTATTTGATTATAAGGTTTTTATGCCATAGTTCATTGTCAGTTTTGATATAGGTGCCATGTATTGTCGAGAAAAGAGTATATTCTTTTCTATCCCCATTAAATTTTCCCCAGAGATCTATCATATCTAAGTTATATAAGATTTCATTTATCTTTTTAACTTCTCATTTATTTTTTGGTTAGATTTATCTAGTTCTGAGAGAGGGAGATTGAGGACCCCCCCATTATTAAAGTTTTGTTGCTTATGTCTCCTTGTAATTTATTCAGCATTTCCTCTAGGAATTTCAATGCTATATTACCATGTGCACACATTTTTAAAAATGATATAGCTTCAGGGAGGCTACATGGTGCAGTGGAGGGGTGGCTAGGTGGTGCAGTGGATAGAGCACTGCCCCTGGAGTCAGGAGTACCTGAGTTTAAATTCAGCCTCAGACACTTAATAATTACCTAGCTGTGTGGCCTTGGCAAAGCCACTTAACCCCATTGCCTTACAAAAAAAAAGATATAGTTTCATTACCTGTGGTGATTTTTAAGAAAATGTGGTTTCCTTTCTTATCTCTTTTAAATAGATCAATTTTTACTTTTGCTTTATCTGAGATCAGGATTGGTGTCCCTGAAGTATAATATATGTTGCTCTCTTCTTTTACATTTACCCTATATCTATCTCTCTCTCTCTCTGCTTCACTTGTGTTTCTTGTAAACAATATATTGTAGGATTCTGTATATTTTTAATCCATTCTGCTATCTGCTTCCATTTTATGGGACACTTCATCCCATTCACATTTACAGTCATGATTTCTAATTCTCTATTTCCCTCCATGCTATCTTTCCCCATTTATATTTCTCTCTTTCCTTTTGTCTAATTCCTCCTCACTAAAGTTTTACTCATTCTTTAACTTGTCTTTTAAAATTTAACTGTTTATTTTTACTATTACCTTCACTTCTCTTTTAATTAGTCCCTTCCCTTATCCCCAATTTTCTGTAGAGTGGGATAGAATTTTAAATGCAAGTGGGAATGTATCTCATTCTCTCTCTCTCTGGGTCAAATCTATTTTGTAGAATTTACTCAGTGTTCACACCCTCCCTTCTTTCCCTCTAAAATTATAAATCTTTGTGTCTCTTCACCTCATGTTATTTATCACTTGTGTACTATTAATCAAGCAGCACCAGTAATAGCTTGATTAATCGATTCCTTGATAAATTCAAAGTGCTATCAAAGTACCATCACAGATTTATTAATTTATTGCTTGATTGTTTGATAAGCAGCATTGTCACTAAGTACCCTCCCTTCATCTGTCTCATCAGGAGTACACTTTTCAAGAGTCTTGAATTACATCAAATTGTAGTCATTTTTTGCCTTACTTCCTTTTCAAGTGCCCTCCAAGGACACACACAATCCTCATGATCCAAAGCCAAATCATTTCACAAACTATTTGTACCCCTCTCTCACATTTACAGCCTCCCCCCCCCCCCAATCCCCATGCAGGGTAAGGAATCTCAAAATGCTCTAAGTACTGGGACTCTGATGCTCTCACTTAAGAACTTTACAATTGATTGTATGTTATAGAAGATACTAACTCAAGACATCCCAGCTTATGATGCCCTCATCAGAGAAAGTGCTAAACTTTGTGAGCACATCAGAATTAAAGCAGATGGAAGGATACTGAGACACTTAAGTTTAGAGTAAACACCTCTGCTTTTCATCAGGGCTTTTTGACCTCAAACAGAGTGATGCCATCTTGGACCTCTTCAATGAAGAGACAAGATCCAACTACACCCATAATCCTCTAAGTCCAATCTCTTCCTTTATATTTAACCCTTTAATTATCCTAAGAGAAGTACAATTCTCAAGAGTTAGAAATGTTTTATCTTCCCTTTCAGGGTTGTATACAATTTGTTTAGCTTTTTTTCTTCCCCTTTTCATTTAACTTTTTATGTATCTCTTGGCTTGTGTCTTTGGCAATTGAATTATCTGTTTAGTTCTGGTTCTTTTTGTCAGGAAATTACAGAAGCCTTCTATTTCATTGAGCATCCATCTTTTCTTCTGACAGTATGGGCTGAATTTTGCAGGGTAGTGATTTCTTGATAGTAATCCTGGTTCCTTTGCCCTCCAAAATATGGAATTCCAGGTGCTCTAGTCCTTCAGTGTTGAGGGTGATAGGGCCTGTGTGAATCTGATTGTGTTTCCTTAGGATTTAAATTATTTTCTTCTTGCTGCTTGCTGTATTTTCTCCTTTATTTGAGAGTTCTGGAATTTGGCTATACCAGTCCTTGAGTTTTTATCCTGGGATATCTTTCTGGAGTGGTTCTGTGTATTTTCTATCTAGTTATATTGTCTTCTTGTTCTAACAGATTTGGATAGTTTTCCCTGATAATTTCCTGCATGATATTTTCTAGGTTCTTTTTTTTTTTTTTGATCTGGGATTTCTAGTTGTTCAATGATTTGCAGATTATCTCCCCTGGATCTATTTTCCAGATTGTTTATTTTTTCTAAAAGGTACTTAATATTTTCTTTATTTTTTTCGACCATTTTATTTTGTTTAATGAAATATTATAATGTAATCTCATAGATTCATTGGTTTCTATTCTATTCTAATTTTTAGGGTTTTATTTTCTTTAATTATCTTTTGTGTTTCCTTTTTAAAGGTGCTTAATTTTCTGCTCACTTTTTCATAATTTTACTGTATGATTCATTTTTTTTCTTCTTCCTCAGTTCTTTGGTTTTTAAATTATTTTTTAAGTACTCCTATGAGCTTTTGGATTTGAGTTCAATTCATAGACTCTTTTGAGACCTATTGTGAGTAATTTTTAACTGATTTCTTCTTCCAACATGGCATTGTTAATCATTTTTATCTAAACACTTTTAGCTGTTTTGCTCATCTTTATCATTTGAGTTCTGTTCCTGGATTATAGGGAGTATAGATCCAAGCTTTTTATGCTGATCCTGGCATCTGATCCCTGGCTTGTCATTGGCCAAGATTGTTGCCTATGCATTTCAAGCCTTGCCTTTGGAGAGTTTATCTCCTCCTTTGTGTCCAGTTTCTGATTATGCAGTGGTTTGTTCCCATCCTTGACCTGTCTTGCCCTGGTGTTCCCAGGGTTCACAATTTGTTTGGGGTTTGAACCCTCCCTGCTGGATTGCTATCTAGCTGCTGTTGTCAAGCTGTTGGGACATGGACTGCACCATGACTAAAAGCCTCCACCTAGCTTTCCCACTCTCCTGTCTCCCTGAGTTTTACTTCCTCTTTTCCCCCACAGAAGCAGACCACTGAAAATCCTTCATAATGCCTACTGATAAAAGCTTCTTTGGATCTTCTCTTTTTTTTGGTGGGATCTGTAGCTTTAATGTCAGTGCAGAAGCTTCATTTATCTTTGGTAGGCAAAAGCTCTGGGCGCATGTTAGCTTCATGCCACCATCTTCCTCCATTCTGGTAGTCTCCCCTTACACCTTTCGTGTCAACAATTTTTTTTCAGAGAAGGAGAAATAAACCTTTTTAATTGAGGTCTGTGGTGTTCATTAGCAATATAATTCAATGGAAATCATTTATAAAACACCCACTACATAAAATACTGGATTTGGGTTTGGGAATATAAAAACAGAAGATATCTAAAGATAAAGATATCTAACAAGATAACAGTTCAGGAGCTATGAGCACTGAAAATTATATTGAAATCAACTCTTTAAATTCTTTTAGACTATGTTATGAACCCCTGGTCTAAAAGGGTTGAAAATCCTGTATTTCCTTGATGGCTTTACTTTTTTTTTTTTTTTTTTTTTAGTTTTTGCAAGGCAATGGGATTAAGTGGCTTGCCCAAGGCCACACAGCTAGGTAATTATTAAGTGTCTGAGGCCAGATTTGAACTCAGGTACTCCTGACTCCAAGGCCGGTGCTCTATCCACTGCGTCACCTAGCTGCCCCATGCGCCACCTAGCTGCCCCCTGCACCACCTAGCCACCCCCATAATCACATTTTAAATCATATGTATGTTCAGCAATATTTTATGACAGTTTCTGCATGTGGGTTGCATTCTAAATTCTGCTTACCCTACCATATGTCTTTCCATTATACTTAGTTATATTTATAATTTTAATTTTTGAAGATTATGGTGTTCTATGATTCAATAGCCATATAACATCCCTGAAGAAATGTTGGTGATAATAAGAGGAGCAAATAAAGTAAGCAGTTTAAAAGCATTTGGAATAGTTTTATTAAATGAAATTCATATTTTATCAAATGCAATCCTTCTAGATGGCTTTCTCTTAATTTTAGACCCAGTTCCTTGTCTATTTCTAAGATCTGAGATATACTCCACCCACAGTGAATGAATAGAAATATAAATTCAGCATGATCTACTAAACCACCAAATAGGGTGAAAATGCCCCCCTTTAAAACCAATTACATAGATTTTATGTAATTCTAAAGAAGAGGAAATACAGGATTGTGTGGATATACCCATACAGGAGGGAAATATTTTATGAATTAACTCTCCTGAGCCGATGAGGAATGGTGTTAATATAATGTTTCTTTAACTGTAATATCTTAAGCTTTTAGCTTGGATAAGGATCTACTGGGGCTTCTCAGTAGACAGCATGCAAATATTGTAACAGAGAAAAGATTTAAACTCTTAGGAGAAGTCAACATTTTAGTGCTGCTCATTGGGGAGATTGTAAAACCCCAAGCTCTAATATTTTTATTATTCACAAGAGTAAATGTAAACATTATAGCAAGCCATTTAAAGTATCTATGTTGGTCTACTGAGAGCTATATTGGAATTTCTATACTTAGCACATCTAATAATATTCAACAATAAGATGCAATGTTGTATATCCTGGACTTGGAGTCCAGAGACACTGGGTAGAATCCTGCCCCCACTTAGTAGCTGGGTGATCATGAATTATGTCCAAGTCTCAATTATCTCATCTGTATCAGATTAAAAATTTGAGAATTGGAAGAAATCTCTTCAGTCATTCAATCTAATCCCAACACCAAATGCTACTATAATAAATAAAATGGGAGTGATAATTTTATTGTTGTTATTTTGAGTCTGGAGATTGTCAGTGTAGGGAACTGAAAGTAGGAAAAGTTTCTTTCCTCTGCAATTATTCAGGTCAAAATTTACTCTGAAATTTGTAATCTTAATAATGGAAAGTTGTATACATCACTAAGAAATTCAACAACTAGTCATGAGTTAAATAACCAATATCTCTCAAAGGTGAAACTTGACAGCCAACCCACCCAACTTAAAGTCTAGGTCTCTCTCCAGTAAAAGACTGAATAATTTACTACTTATCTCATAGGGTTATTTTGCATATCACATGAGAAATTGCATAACAATATTTTGCAAACTTACAAACTCTAGGTAAATAAATGTAAATTATTTATGTTAGAATTACAGAATCTTACAGAAGATCCTAATCATTAGAGTGGTAAAGTGGGTAGAGCTCTTGAAAGATGGTTTTAAATCTTACTTCATACACTCAGTAGTTACATAATCACATACAAATCACTTCTCTGAGCATCATTTTATCATCTCTGAAATGAAGGGGTTATGCTAAATGATACTTAAAGTTTTTTCCAGCTCTAAATCTAGTTTTCTGATCTTATGATATTAGATAGCAATTTGATTAGTACTCTTAATTTAGAAATAAGGAAACTAAATTCCAAAGGGTTAAAATTGCTTTCTTGTCCTTCAAGCTATACTGTACCACCCCAACTCTGAGAACTCAAAAAGGCCATCCCTATGCCCAAAATACGTACCCTCTTCCTTTCTGCATGTTGAAATATCTCTATGAAATATTCCTTTATCTCCTCTGGTGTAATTTATTTCCACTCTCCTCTCCTCATGAAAATGTTCTCAGTATAATTTATCTGAATCTCTCCTTTATTCCTAATCATTTTCTACTCGGTATCATACTTAGAGGTGTACATGGTACAAATGGATCCACCTTCTGTCCCCAAGCTATTAAATTATAATCTCTTTCAAACAAGGAAGTTTGTTATTAGTCAATTTTATATCCCCAGGAACTTGTGTGATTTTATTCTTTGATTGGTATGTACTTCATAATTGTTTGTCAAAATTGATCGAACTTATTTACCCAAGGTCACTCATTCAGGTAACGGCAGAGCTGGTATTAGAATGCAGGCTTCCTGCCTCCCATTTCAATACTTATGTGAGGGACCCAAAATAATTTCAAGACTGTGCTCCATTTCCTTTGTGAGACTGATAATATAGCAGTAATAGGACAGCAAGCTCCAGAATTCACTGGAGAATTCTAATATAATGGTCATATTAAATCTTCTCTATCACCATGAGACCCAAACTGGCCACAGATTCCTTTGTCATCTGGTTTCTCACTTATTTCAATTAGTGTCAATCATGAGCCCTACTAAAATGGCAAGATAAGATTGCTATCACTGAGATCTGGGGAGGTAACCAGGTTATCAACATGACAATAGTGTTTATAACACAATTTTATAAAGACTCAATATTTTACATCTAGACTTACAGTGATCTTTCAGATGAACTCCTTCAGTGGTTAACACCTTAGAGAATTAATTCCAGATTCTTAATTAGATTTAAACACCTAATTTTATTTTTATTTATTTATTTTTTATTTTTTTTATCCATATGCCCATGTATATTTTTAAGTTAAAAAATTTCCTTCCACCCTCCCTTCCTACTCCCCTCCCCCTCAGCAGTGAACAGTCAAGCTAGCATTGTATATACATAGTTTTGTTCAACATGTTTGCAGATTAGTCATTTTCAGTATGAAGAATTAGGATTAATGGAAAGCAATATATAAAAGATAATCTTTATAAAGTTTTCATCAGATTCTGAAGGATTGCTTTTTGTTGTTTGTTGTTTTGTTTTGTTTTTCTTCCTCTGGATGGGGATAACATTGTCCATAGCTGTACTAATACTGTTGTCCTCTCTGACACCTCATTTTAAATACCCTCACCTTCTATAAACAATCTGTCCTTCTAACTACATATCTTGAGTCCTATTTCTTAGAATGAATGAATGAAAAGTCAGAGGTCATCATCTTCAACTTCTTTCTGAAAAGAAATATTTTCTACATCTAGTAAGTAGACAAAGGAAAGAAGACTTTCCATAATAGCATGGATAATGAAATCTAAAGTTTCTTCTATCTCTGCATTCCAGTTCTATTTCATTTTTGGAAATTAATGAATAAAATGTAACTATGGAATGGTCGTAGAACTCAACTGTAATAGCATAGCAAAGGATACAAAGTGGTCAATTTTGCCTTGTTAAATTATCATTGAAAAATGTTCATCGATAAGTCTTGTTAGAGTCTGTGATATTTTTATTGACTACTGGTTCCTAATAAGGGAAAGTTATTACTTCCAATGATGCTCTTCCTTACTACCAGCAAGGTCTTGGATCAAATGTCTTCATACAGGAGGTAAATTCTAGACTTGAAATGATTTCTTAGCTTGTTCTTGAAACAAAGCATGGAGAAATTAAAGTGTCCAAAAGGATGAGGATAAAATCTGAATACTAATGAGGAGATTACCAAGCCTATTGTGGTCATTGTAGAGAATGCAGAAATTATGTTGTGTCTAAAAATAATGAAGCCAGTATGACAATTATTGGCAATGGTGGACTTCTTCCAGGGAATTTTTATAACAAATTTCAGTCTTTTCAGTCTTGCTGATAGCTTCCCCAAAATCTACTTGCCAACATCACAAACAGCTTCTCTATGGAATAAGGGTATATGTGTAATCTTAGTATTTATTTTGTGTTTACTCATAGGTAAAAATTTCATTTTGGGGGCGGCTACCTGGCATAGTGGATAAAGCACCGGCCTTGGAGTCAGGAGTACCTGGGTTCAAATCCGGTCTCAGACACTTAATAATTACCTAGCTGTGTGGCCTTGGACAAGTCACTTACCCTGATTGCCTAGTCAAGCAAAAAACAAAAGAAAAAGAAAATCTAGGAGGCACTAAACTACTACTTCATGCTCTTGTGCATCTTTTATTGAAAAAGAAAATGTGTTTTGAGTGTCTGTCCATTTATATGCTTTAGTATCAAGTACTAAAGCATAGTAGAGATAGCTATAGACTTGGAGCACTCTTAATTGAGTGCAGGAAGATTTGAATTCTAATATGATCTTAGATACTTGCTCCATGCCCTGTTTGCTTCAGTTTTCTCAAATGGAACATATGCATCATAATAGCATCTACTTTGCAGGATTATTAGGAACATCAAATGAGATAATATTTGTAAAAAGCACAGCATGGGACCTGGTCCATAGTAGAAACTTATGAGTACTTATTACTTTCTCTTCCCCAGTTATAGCAAACTGTAGTATATAAGATATTAGAAGATGAGTTCAAATTCTAGCTCTTAGCTATATGTTCATAAAGAAATCACTTATCTTCCTTATATTGCACTTTCTAGATTTGCATAAAAAGATTACATATTCATTATATAGAGTATTGTCAAAGTCTAAACCAGTTTTATGTCAATAAAGTTTAAAATATAAGCAATTAAAAATTAAAACTCCAAAAGACTATAAAAATTCTAAAGAATTTACAGGGTTGAAATAAAATATATAAGCTGCTTTGCAAATGTTAAAGCCCTATTTAATTGTCAGCTGTTAGTGGTTATTCTGTTAAAAAAAAGCACATTTCACTTTGACATTAGTGTACTAACAATAATAATGATAGCATTTTTGTAGCATTTTAAAATTTGTAAAATGCTTTATAAATATTATCTCATCTTTGTCTTCATATTTACCCTTTGGGAATAGGAGCTCTCATTAAGCCCATTTTATAGATGAGAAAACTGTGTTTTGCCCATGATCATAAAACCATACCTTCCTGAGGAAGGGTTTGAATTCAGGTCCTCCTTATTTCAGGTCCAACATTTTACTCCCTGTGGTCATGCAGTGAGAACTTCAATTCTAAAGTCATTTTTTTATCATCTTATTTTTTTCCAAATTAATTTTTTAACCAAAAATTAACCTTTTTTTCTCCCCACTGTTGTAAGAGTAAATATAATACCCCCTCCCCCCAAAATATAAAACCTAATGAGAAATAAAGTGAAAGAAAGAGGGAAAAAATATATTTCAGTCTGTATTCTGATACCATCACCTCTGTCTCAAGTGGATCACATTCTTTATCGTAAGTCCATCATAGAAGTTACTTCATATTTTTCCACAGTTGCTGTTGCTAATTGTAGTTACCTCCATCCATTCCTCCCCACTAACATATATTATATTTTCTCTCTCCTTTCACTCTGTCCTTCTTCAAAAATGTGCTGTGGGGCAGCCAACTGGCTTAGCAGACAGAGCACCAGCGCTGGGGCCAAGAAGCCCCAAGCCTACATCCCACCCCAGAGACCCAGCAACCACCTGGCTCAGTGTTCAAGGACAGGCCACCCAATCCCACCACCTTGCAAAAAATGAAAAAGAAAATGTATTACATATGATTATCCTCTCCTATGATCTACCCTTTCTTCTATCATCCACATCCCCCCTACCCTCCCCCTGTCCCCTTTCTCTCCTTTTTCTTCTAGATTTCTATATTCTATTGAGTGTGTGTTTGTACTGTTTTCTGCCTGAGCCATTTCCAATGAGAATGAAGACTCCCTCATTCCCCCTCACCTTCCCCCCTTCCATACCATTGCAAAAGCTATTTTGACTCTTTTACATAAAATATCTTAGTCTATTCTACCTCTCCTTTTCTTTTCCCCAGTGCATTTCCTTTTCACCCATTGACTCTGTTTTTACAATATATTATACCTTCAAATTCAGCTCCCTCCTATGTCTTGCTATATAAGCTCCTTCTAACTGCCCTATTAAATAAGAAGCTTTAGATGAGTATTACCAGTATCATCTTTCCATGCAGGAATACACGCAGTTTATTGTCATTAAGTTCCTCATAATTTAACCTTCTTGTCCACCTTCTCTGTGCTTCACCTGAGTCCTGTATTTGAAGATCAAACTTTCTTATTCTAGGATATCAGAGCAATTTTCCTGGAAAAATTCTTTAAAAATGAATTCAAGGCCCTTTTCCTGATCATAACTTTCAAGTATCCAATAATTTTTAAATTATCTCTTCTGGATCTGTTTTCCAGATCAGTTGTTTTATCAATGAGATATTTCACATTTTCTTCTAGTTTTTCAATCTTTTGGTATTGAATTATTGTGTCTTGATTTCTCACAGTCATTAGCTTCCTTTACATTTGAAGGATTTGTTGTTCCTCAGAGAGTTTTCTCATCTTCTTTTCCTTCTGGTCAATTCTGCTTTTTAAAGCATTCTTCTCCTCAATAACTTTTTGAACAGTTGTATCCATTTGACCTAAACTGGTTTTTAATATGTTATTTTCTTCTGCATTTTTTTAGATCTCCTTGACAAAACTGCTGACATCATTTTCATGTTTCTTTTTCTGCATCTCTCTCATTTCTCTTCCTTATTTTTCTTCTACCTCACTTATTTGATTTTCAAAATCTTTTGTGAGCTCTTCTATATTTCTTGAAGTCTTTAGATGCAGAAGTTTGGGACTTTCTCATCTTTTGACTGTGTGTGTTGGTCTTCCATGGGACCAAAGTAATTGGCTATGGTCAGTTTCCTTTTTTCCTGTTTACTCATTTCCCCAGCCTGTGCCTGGTTTGGGGTGCCTCCTGAGCTTTTGAGTATTATTTGGACACCCCTGCAAGGACCTAGGTATGTGAGGTTCTGACTGCTCTCTTGGTCTGTTAAATGGCCACAAGGTCACCCCTCTGGGGCCCCAGACTGTGACAAGGGTCTGAATATGGTCAAAGCACCAGAGTCCTGTCCCAGGGACAGAGGACAGACCTCAGTACTCTTGCTCCACTCCTTTACCTTCCCTTCTAGAAGCAGCTGCTGGGTGGCTCCCTGCTGGGTGACTCCTTGCTGGGTGGCTCCACAGGCCTGCTTCCATTGCTTGGAATCTCAACTGTGGTGAGGGCTATGGCCAGGCTGAGAGGCTAAGGAGGGCCACACTGACCTGGACTTTCCACTCACTCTGGCAAAGGTCTCCCTGTATAATATCTATTATCTATTATCTATTATATAAAAAATAATAATGATCTTCCAAGTTGTTCTTGGTGCTCCCTGGGGTGGCAGGTCAGGAAACTGCTTCAGCTGCCAGGAGCTGGGGCTCTCAGGGATGCAGACACCCTGAGGCTGCTCCAGGAAAGCTGAAGCTCCTTCCCTCTGGCATGCTGCCACCCCTCCACGCCATGGAACAAAGCCTTCCCACTATTTTCCAAGTTACCTTGTACTGGAGAATTGCCTCATTGGATCTTTCTGTGGGTACTGTCTCTTGAAAATTTAGTTAGAGTCACAATTTTAGGGTTTTTGAAATACTTTGGAGAGAACTCCTGGGAAAGCCTATTCTCCTGCCATCATCTTGGCTCTGCCCCTAAAGTCATTCTTTTACTCATTTTATTGTCCTACACCTTAAAAGTGACATTTTTAGTTATCAACTTCCTTGGCTTTCTTTACTTGTTTCAGTTATACCGACTCTATTTTTCTGCTCAGAAATATGGACTAATTTATTAGTTTAATCACAGAAAAATCAAATTATATACTGATTGCAAATAAATTGTATGAGCAAACTTTTTTCTTTTAAAAATGTAATTGATGGACAGTTAGGTGGCAAACTGGATAGAATACAGGGTCTACAGCAGAAAGAATCATCTTTTTTTGAGATCAAATGTGGCCCTAGATATTTCCTAGCTTGTGACCTTGATCAGATCAATTAAGCCTTTTTCCTTAGTTTCTCCATCTATAAAATGGGCTGGAGAAGAAAATGGCAAACCAGTAAAGTATCTCTATTAAGAAAACTCCAAATGAGGTCACCAAAAGTTAGACATGATTATAAAACTGAAGAACAGCAATAACAAATATAATTTATGGTTAGGAATATTCATGGTAGATGAAATCAGCTCATAATAGATCATTTTAATCTCTTCTTTTTTCAAAATCATAACTGTTATAGTGCTGATGTTATTATAGTTATATTATTATCATTGCAAATAGTTCCTCTCATCATTTTGCTGATTTTCAGAAAGAAATTATTCTAAGAGAAGTCACTACTCTGCTCTCATTTATTTTGTGTGTTTTGTAGACTATGTCATAGGTTGACTCAAACATTGACTTTTTGCAGATTAATAGTAAACTATGAGTATTCAGAGATTTTTCTTTCTGTTTAAAGATAGGTTACAAAAATGTATTCCTGACAAAATGAGAGTGTTACATCTTGAGGTTCTAATGATAGAAGGTGCAGTGAATAGAGCACTGGTCTTGGAATCAGAAGGGAGTTTGAATCCAGTTTAAAACACTTGCCATTTATTAGCTATCGCTTAATCCTGATTGCCTCATATCCAGGGCCATCTCTAATTGTCCATATTTATATTTGACCACTGGACCCAGATAGCTCCGGAGGAGAAAGTGAGACTTAGCAAAGCACCTCCTCATTCAAATCCAATTGATGTGCTTGTCATGGCACACCTCTCTGACGACATGATCTTCTTCGAGAATGAAGGACAAAATATCTAATGATAAATTCCTTACTTCTCTAGCTTTTCTAATTTAAATGATTAGGGTATTCTTTTATAACCTTTATAAACTTCAGTAAACTATCTTCTGTGATCCTTATTATGCACAATAGTTTTAGATTATAAAATAGATGTCTAAACTATAAATGAATAAATATTTCAATTAATCAACTAACAAACTGAAACATAATAAAACTATGTGATTTAATGGAATCTCATAGTTTAAGATTTAGAAGGTGGCATAAAGGTCAGTTGTCTGAATACTAATTCCCTGCATGTTAGTGGAAAGATTTGACTTAGAGTCAGGGAGACTTGGGATCACATCCTACTTGTGACACATCTAGCTGTGTAATCATGGCCAAATTACCTAACTTCATTAAGACTCCGATTACACATCTTTAAAATGAGAATAATAATGAGCTGATATGTTTTCAAAGGGAGGTTCTTCTTAATTATCTAGAGCTTAGCACATAGTAGGCAGTTAATTATTATTTGAATATTATTTAATTAATCTTCATTTTTCTCTTTCTCTCTCTCTGTCTCTCTCTCTTCTTTCTGCCTCTGTTTGTCTCTCTCCTCTTTTCCACCTTTATCTCTCCTCTCTTCCCTTCCCCCCAACTTTCTCCTTATCTTTTTCTCTACCTCTCTCTCCTTCTTTTTTAATATGATAATTCAAAAGGACTAATGAATAGGAAGATGAAGTTGCAATTACTGACAGTGTTAAAATAAGGAACTATTGTTTGTTGTATTACATATTCCATGAAAATTTGGGGGAGATCTAGTAACCCTAATTCTGTCTTCCAAAGAAGACTAAAAGTCTCATAGAATCATTAATTTGTGAAAATGAAATAATTATAACAGACTAATATACAATAAATTGAATAATTTTCCTATTTTCATGCCAATATATACATTTTGAGTTAAGCATGTAGCATAGTAGTTGTACTCTACAAACCCAGGTTTTTCCAGAATATGATGGCTGAGGATAGTACATTACTCATGCTGCCTATCAAACCACAAGAGTTGTATTTTTATTGTCCTATAATAAAATTTAAACTTCCATGTATAATTATCACAGCTTTATATAGTCAGTGTGATAACTATCATAGGTATGAGAACTTCATGTTGAATAAACTTTGGGAGATGTCTGAAAGTATGGCATTAGGTTCAGAAAAGTTAAGGAATTTGTGGGTGGCACTCAGTTGCTGAGTGTAAGAGTCAGAATTTGAATCCTGGTCTTACTAAATCTGAATCTAATCTTCAAACCTCTACCCTCCACTGACCCCACAAGAACAATATCAAGCCCAAGTGGAAATCTTAAAGAACTGAATAGTTTTAAATATTATCATTATTTTACTTCTAATGTTCGGTAGATCTTTGCCAACATTGCCAATCATTTTGGGTTATAATATTGTTTTAAAGAGAAAGCAGTATGAATAGAATAATTTAAGGTTAATATATAATTGACTTTTTGAATCAAAAGAAATGATAGTTCATTTTCCCCTGATGCAAACAGAATTATTGTTAGCTTCCATCAATTGTGAAACCATCCTCTCTAAAGTACATTAATCATCCTGTGAATTTTACATTTCAAACATCAAAAAGGAGTTTAAAATATATTAGCATGACACATAGGAACTAGTTTATTGAATATACTTTTTTCAGTTAGAGGACTGTTCTATT
Source organism: Macrotis lagotis (assembly GCF_037893015.1). Classification (NCBI taxonomy): domain Eukaryota; kingdom Metazoa; phylum Chordata; class Mammalia; order Peramelemorphia; family Peramelidae; genus Macrotis; species Macrotis lagotis. The sequence continues at coordinate 813,503,583 of NC_133658.1, read as the reverse complement.
AAAACAGAGAAAAGTTATTTGCCAATAACTAAAGAGATAATAATTTCCATTTCTCCTTGTTTCAAAAATAGATTCAAACTTGAAATTTTAATAAGGGTAGCACACAGGAGGATGGTCCCATGGATCATGATAAGTATTTAGGTAATCTAGTCATTTTAGTTTCCAGAAATTATTGCATGTCATGCAAATCAATCCAACCTATCAACCAAATTTTGAAACATTCTAAAGTTTAAGGGTAGATGCCTTTTTACTATCATTAAAATTTGTTTTCACAAACACATACACAAATTCAGGAATATAAGAACAAATGATATTTTGTTATTGTTGCTGTTGCTATTGTTGGTTTTCCTTCCCAATTCAGACTTGCCTCCCAGTCCCCTGGGATGCTATTCCTTTTCTTCCAGCTATAGAAAAGATTACTTTTCAGAAAGTGTTGAGATTATTTTTGTTTACCCCTTCTCTGTATCAGAGATAAAGCTAAGTCCTCTCTGGAAAATGCCATACACAGAACTTTCTACCTCACATTTCTGAGAAGTGTGTCCTTTCCTTGAAGTATGCACATAAATGAAAGCCATTTCCAGAACACAATAAAACATTGAAACTTGGATATGACTGAATTTGTCATGATTAAGTAATCACATCTCTCAGTCAGCATCCAGCCAGTTAGTCCGTTGGTCTATCTGATACAGAATGTTTCCTTCAGAATGGTAAAAATGACAGGAGAATGTTTTTGCCATTTATTAATTTGTTCATAACAAAAATATCAATTCTGAGAAATTCTTCTAAAGAATTGTACAATCATAAGAACTCTACAAAATACTGAGAAGATTCATGTTAAAAGAGATCTGAGAGCAAAAACTAATGCATTCACTTCATAGAAAAGGAAACCACTCCAGAGAGGTGAAAACCTTATATAAGGTCATACAATGACAATATAGATGACTTTCTTGACCATGCCTAGAGCCAGGTCTCCTTTTTTCCTATTCTCCTACTTTTTCTGTGCAACCTTTTTTTGCTGTCACTTCTCAGTTTTTCACACAATTCAGTGCTAGAAATCTTTAGACTCTATAAACATGACCCCTTCAACTTCCCTAATATCTTAATAAAGAGACTGCTATCATATAATGGTAAAGGCAGATTTTTAGTCAGAACATTTGAGGTTGAATGTTATTATAGCATTTATACTCTCTAGGGCTCAGTTTCTTCATCTGTAAAATGAAAGGTTTAAAAATATATGTCCTCTTAGGTTACAGTTTTAAATATCATGACCTGAGACTAATATTTTCCATATGCAATGTACCTTCTGTGATCTTGGGCAAATCACTGTTTCTATAAGCTTCAGTTTCCTCAGCAGTAAAAATGAGGAGATTGGACTAGATGGAATCTGAATTTCCTTCCAATCTTGGTTATGAAATTATCTATGATCCTAGGTTCACAGATTTTTATTTAGAACAGAAAAAAATTGTAATTGGAAAACATTTAAGATGGAAAGTACTATCATTCCAGTAATAGGTGGGGAAAATGGAAGAACTGAGTGTTTATAAAAATCATCAAGGTCATGTAGCTGAATGCAACCAAGGATCTAGGACTGAAGCTCTAGTCATTTTACTCCCAGATTAAATGATAGTGAGTAAAATATTCTCATTTTTGCTATCCTTCCTGCACACAAATGAATTTTAAAGATAGTGGGTTAGAAGGGAACTAGAAAATACTGAAAGAGCACATGATATATTCTATGACCTACAGGCAACAATAATACAGCAGTGTGAAGCAGATATGTATTTGCTTTTAATCAAAAACAGAAAGAGCTGCCACAATCTTTGGGGAAGGTCTAAGGGGTCAGTGCTAAACAGTGGAAAGAATTTTGGATCTAGAGTTGGGAGACTTGGGTTCAATTCCTGCTTTCATGATTCTTCCTGGATGACTTCAGTTAAGCCCTTTAACCTACCAGTTTCCTCATCTGTAAAATGATTTTGATGAGTTCTCTTCTGAAATCTTTTCCAACTTTACTTCTAGAGTTCTTTCTGTTTTATTCTTTCTTGGTTTTTCTGTTTCCTTTGCATCCTGGTTCCCTTCAAGTATCAGCTAAAATCATACTAACTCTAAGATTCTTTTTCCAGTTCACTTAATTATAATACCTCTCCTCTGAGATTCTCTACGATTTATCTAGTCTATTTCTTGCCTGTAAATAGATATTTACTTGTTGACTCCTCCATTAGATTGTACACTCCTTGAAGATAGGGTTCATTTTTGCTTTTCTTTGTATCTTTGGTCTCAACATAATTCCAAAAGCATAGTATTATTTAATAAATGCTTGGCTTCTTTCCCTCCACTTTAACACTTACAACTTCAGAGAAACCCTAGGTTTGAACTAGGAAAAAAATCTAGTCCAGCACTATCATTTTAAAGTTAACAATAATAGCTAAAATTTATAGAAAGCTTATTCTTTGCCAGGCACTGTTCTAAACACTTTACATTTATTATCTCATTTGGTTCTCACAGCAATTCTGGGAGAGAGGTTTTCTTTTAATACCCATTTTACAGATGAGGAAACTTGAGGCAGATATGTTAAGTGACTTGTCCAGTTTTAGACTGCTAGTAAGTGTCTAACTTCTCTCCCTGCCTCTGTTTCCTCCCCTAAGTGGCTCAGGGGATAGAGTGTTCACCTGGAATCAGTAAGACCCTATTTCAAATCTGTCCTCAGACACTTACTAGTTGTGTGATCTTGGGCAAAAGACTTTACTCTTGTTTACCTCAGTTTCCTTATTTGCCAAACAGGATATAATAACCTCCCAGAGATGTTTCAAAAATAAAATTATATATTTATAAAGTTTTTTAAAAGTGAAAGCACAATAATAAATACTATCAATAATAATAATTTATATTATTTTATTGTTAATGCCAATAAATATAGTTTTTAATAATAATTATAATTTACCCTGACCCTTGCACCACAGCATTCTGCTTCAACACACTTTCCACCTGGTTTTTATATCTCATTACTCGCCTTTCTACAACCTAAACTTTCTTTAGAGTGACTAATCGCCTTTTTCCCCCAAGTTGTTCACTTTGCCTGAAATATTTTCTTTCCATATCTCTCCTTGTTAACGTTCATTTTCTTTACTATTCAGATCACATGCTGCCACTTCCTCTATGAAGTCTTCTTTAATATAACAGGGTGAGAGATTTAAGGAAGGAAACAACTGTGAACCATTTATCCAACCCCCTGTCTATTCCAGATGAGAATACTGAGATATAGACTTGTGAAACGATTTCCTCTAGCTCATACAGATGGAAAGTAAAGGAGAGAGGATTTGAAACCAGGTCCTCTGTCTCTAAATCCAGTTTTCTTTCCACTGAAACATGTCTTGATCCACTCCTACATTCCAAGCTATAACAAGAGCCCTCTTTGTCTTGGCTCTTCCTTTTCTCTCTTAGTATTCTACCTTATATCTTATTTATTGGTGCCCATGACACCACTTTCCACCAACCCTGGGAGATGTTAAATTCCTTAAGGGCAGGCAATTTGTAATTTCTCATCCCTTTGACTTTTTGTTAAATTGATTTGAATTTAATTGAAAGCCAAAAGAATGATGAGGACTGATTTAACAAAGTCAGAATAACAACCAGGCAGGAGTCACAAGGGTTGATGTGTGTATGTGTGTTTGTGTGTGTGTGTGTCTTTCACACACCCATATACACATATATTCATACAAACATACATATATCATTCTTAAATGGAAGTTATAGAAAAAGTCATGCAACTCTAGAAAAGCATGGAATGATTTATGGCATCTGATGCTGAGTGAAAGAAGAACCAAGAGAACAATTGTACACACAACAAGAACTATTTTAGACTGGCTATAGATTATATTATCCCCATCCAGAGACAGAAAAACAAATCAAAGCATACCCACAAGCAAAAACAACCCTTCAGATTCTGATGAAAACTTTATAAAAATTATCTCTTATGTATCTTTTTCCCTTTAATCCTAATTCCTCATACTGAAAATTACTGATCTGTAAACATGTTTATCAAAATATGTATGTACAATGTTAACCTGACTGTTCACCATTGGGGGAAGGGGAGTGGAAAGGAAGGGTTGAAGGAAATTTTGTAACTTAAAAATATACATGTGCATATTTATGAAAATAAATAAATTAAAATATAAAGAGTCATGCATTTGGAAAGAAAGGCTGCAGAGGTTGAGAATACCTCCAATGTGTGATTTCCAGTCCTCGAGTAAGGCTTCAGGATGAAGAACCAGAGCATGTTAGAATCTTCCATAACAGAAGAGTATAATCCAGTTTAAAAAAAATGGTTTTATTGATTGTCTGAAAATAGAACTCATTCACTTCCTATAGTCTAGCAGTTTTCTAACAGGTGGAGGCTGTGACTGATTTGTTCATAGAGCTTCTTGTTCATGAGAGTAAGGTCTGTAACTCAAACTGAATTTCCTCCTTCCCATGATGGCAGTTTCTAGAAAATCAACTCAAAGATAATATTAGATATGTTTAGGACTGGAAAGTCCCAACCCTGGACCTGGAATTCATTTACCTTACCTGCCATTTGTCAGTTTTGTGAACTTGGAAAAAATGACTTAAATTTTTAGGCTCTCAGTTTTCCCATTCATAAAATGGGGTATCTGGACTGTGTGACTTCTGATGTATATTATTGTTCTATATCCCAAGCTCTCTGATCCTGGAACCTCATTAATCGTCCAGTTGCTCACAGCCCTTCCCTAACATTTATGTACTACTTGTTAAAGTTTACGAAGTGTCTCAGGTCTATTTTTTCTCAACTGAGACTCATAAATAGCCTTTTGAGAATGGTGTTCTGGCTATTCTTAACTTCTTTTTTTAGAAGAGAAAAATGAGGTTGAAGGATTTTAAGGGACTGGTAGTAAATATTGGAAGTAGTATTTAAAACTAGTCTCTCCTAGTAGAAAACTCAAGTTCATAAAACAAGCTATGGAGGAAGACATCATTAAAAATCGAATGCTTTCTAACTCTTTTTGCCTTTTGAACCATAAATTAACTGTTCTACTTCTGAACTAATCATTTAACTCTAAGGAAAACCAAGCAAGAGGGTCTAGTTAACTCAGTTCATAAAACCTTCTTAGTTCTCTACCCTATTCACTGCAAAAAGTGATCTGTCCCTTCCTTAGATTTTTCTAAGCAAAATATTCTACATGCAATTATACTTTATCACTCAGCATAATAATGTATTGTCTATAAAATGGAATCTTAAAAGGGCAGACCCAAAGCAGCTGGGCTATATTTTTAAAAAGCACGACAGGAAATCCCCAGGCCTAAATTTAAATGAAGATTTTATGCAAAGAAATATAAAGGAAAATAAGCAACATCTCCTTCTGTTTTTTTTCCCCATCAATTAAGAAGAATTCTCAGAATACAAATTTGTTCTAATTTCTCTACCACATATTTGGAAAACATTTAAACAAACTGAAGTTCATATTAGTATTCTGTAGGCAATTTGCTAAGTTGTAGGATCATAGCTTTCTCATATTTTTTTCACTATCAACTTCTTGTAGACTTTATCTAGAGACCTGATATTAAAAATGTGATAAAAGGACTGGCAGAAAGTGAGGGAGAAGTTTTTTTGGGGGGAAGTTCTTTTCCTACTAAAATATGAACAGTATTACCACACAAGACCAGCTGAAGTATCCAGAAGAAGGTATCCTGCTAACAGCATAATACTTGGAACATAATATGTGCTTAATAAATGTTGCTTGATGGATTGAATCATAAACTGTGAGGGTCCTGAGAAATGCATACCATATTTCCCCATGTTTAAGATGCACCTTAATTTGGCAGCCTGAAATTTGACAAAAAAATGAACTCAAGTTTTATTCATCATTAAAGTCATACAACTCCTCATCACTGTCAAAACTCCCTTCCATTAGCTTATCCTCCTCTCTTAGGGGAGGCTCTAATTACTCTCCTGCCTGTGCTCTGTTCTATGGTTGACCACAAGCACTTCCTGGGCAAGTCTGGTGCATGGACACATGCTTAGTCCATTCCATTTAGTTAATGAAGCACCAATTATGTCCTCCTTTGAAATCAGTCACTTCTTTTTCATCAGCAATTCTTCTTGCCTCATGAAGAACCATCTTTGTGGACACAGGAATTCCAATGATCCTTTGCTCTTCAAGCCATCTCTTCAATGCCCTCTCTAACTCAGACCATTTGGCTGACTTGCCTTTCATGGTCTTCTTCTGTCATGGTGTTTTCAGTCGGGGTTCTTCAAATGAGGAATTCAGCACATAAAAGGAAAGGGAAAAGGACAGTGGTAGGAACGTTGCCTGAGTAGAAGCATGGTGATATAGTCTGGAATATGAGGGATGAATGGTCTGGGGTGCTTTTGCCAAATGGACGTTCAAGGGATTCATCTTTGGGAAAATGGGCCCAAAGGTATGTGTTCTGATACAACTAAGACATGATGATATCAACTGGAGACTAAGGGATAACTGGTCTCTAAAAGAACTAGCTGACATATCTTTAAATTAATCTGAAGTAATACCTTAAGGAAATGATTAATGCCAATTATAAATGCATATTGTACCTTCTGCTCCACACTCCCCATTCCACTGAAATTTCCAACATGAATATGCACTCTACTTTAATCTTTTTGTATATAGAAATATTTCATACATGATTTTTTTTAAAAATGAGATTAAAAAATCAGAGAGTCAGAAAAAAAAACAGCATATGGGAAGAGTTAGGTGATAAACATAACTTGTTTTCTTTCTTCCCTGTTTATCTGACTTCCTAAGAGTAGGCAGCCCTGGACCCTCAGGCTTTCCTCATAGGTGAAGCAAATCACATGCCTGCAGGTGAGTTTTGTCCCTTTTCAGAAAAGAATTAGATATACTTGGATTGCCTGTTCTTCTCCATGAACTCTTAGTGCATATTGATCTTGAGGAAATGTATCTGAAAATCTCAAGAAAAATGGTACTTAATGGGCTAGTGAGGGAGAGACCAGAACCCTATTTCTTGGATCCCTGCACTTCCCCTATGGGCTAGGATTAAAACTGAATAGAATAACTCAAAATCTTGCAAAAGGATGATCATTGAAAAATATATTTACATGTAACTGGAAAAAGGAAAAATAAAATTTTAAAAAATCTATGTGATGAAGAATGGTGAAAACATCCCACCTGGGAAAGTTCCAGGGACATCTCCCTTCGAATAGAAATGATAATAATAATCAGTAGTTCTATCAGACTTTTAAATATCATATAGTACTTTATGTGTACTGTATCATTTGATCTTCACAATAACTCAGTGAGGTATTATTAATATTCCCATTTCATAATAAAGCAAACTGAGACCCAGAGAAGTTGAATGACTTACAAAGATATTTGAAAAGGTAGTTAGGCAAGTTTTGATGTCAAGCAAGATTGTCTTCCAAATTCTAATAGCATTACTTTTTCTCTGAGCTACAAAATTGCTTCAGTAAGCAGATTATATTTTTAATAGCAATATTCTTCCAGTTATGTTATGTGACTGAATCATGAAACATCACTGTCTCAGCAGAATCAAAATTGTCAGGGGTTCTAAAGACAATGCAAAGATGTTCCATGTATATTAGGAGACTCTAGGGTTTTGTCGGTGATCATTTTTGAGCAGGAAATAGCAATAAAAATTTCAATAAGGATAGGCATGCCCACACAATGAGATAGGCCTTATTATCAAGAGTAAGAGATGAGGGGTGGCTAGGTGGCACAGTGGATAAAGCACCGGCCCTGGAGTCAGGAGTACCTGGGTCCAAATCCAGTCTCAGACCCTTAATAATTACCTAGCTGTGTGGCCTTGGGCAAGCCACTTAACCCCATTTGCCTTGCCAAAAAACCTTAAAAAAAAGAGTAAGAGATGAGATTAATAGTTTGAAGGCTGTATGGAGTTCATGAAATAATAAAATAATCTCAATATAGACAATGGATAAAATACCAGACCTGATGTCAGGAGGACCTGAGTTTAAATCCTGCTTCAGACACTTACTAACTGTGTGACCCTGGACAAGACACTTAACCCTGATGACCTCAGATCCAGGATCATCTCCAGTCATTCCACACATGAATGATAAATAGTGCCAAAACATGAAGAAAGGAGAATGTGTTTGGGAAACTGCAAGTAGACTAAAGTTTCTGTATTGTAGAAAGAAGAATAAAGTATGAGGACTTTGGAAAGGTATAAAAGGTCAAGGATGTGAAAAGTGTATTAAAAATTCAACAAAAGTGTTTATCAATTAATCCTGAAAGTAACAGGGAAACCTCAGAGCAGTGAGACAAAAGGAGAACCCCAAGAGGGCAATTTCATAAAAACCCTAAGAGGGGAAATATCCAGTAAATAATCCAAAGTGTTCAGTGTTACAGTAAGGTTAAGAAAATTCATGACTGAGAAAAGGCAATTGACAACTTCAAATTTTCGTGGTTCTAAACTGTAGAGTGCCATGTAAATGTGAAATATAATGATTCAATCAATAATCATTTATTAGACACCTGCTAGGCAAGGGAATTACATTTAGCTATCAATAGAGATGATAATGGTTGTAGTAATGGTGGAAAAGAAAAAATATTTTGTTAGACCTTTAAATTCCCCTGCAGATGTAAACCTTGAGATTTCTTACTTAGACACCTTTGGTCATACTATTTATTTCTCTTACCTGGAATATGCTGTTTCTTAATTTTCTAACTGTGAGAATTCTTGCTATCTTTTAAGACTTATCTAATATCCCAACTTTTCCTCTTATACTTTCTTTAAGTATCACATCCTATAGTTCTTGCTCTGAGCTTCTCTTTCTCCCAGTATGACCATATGCTCCTTGAGAGCAGGAGCTACATTTTGCACTGTATGGTCAATACACACTTAGAACACCATCATCATGCCTTATTGGAAGCATCTAATAAATATATGTTATTTATTTCATTGAACCATTAGTTCATTATTATTCACTTTGTTATCCTGAATTCATCAGTCATTAATATGATGTGTGTTAATGCCTGATTTTATGACTAGGGTACTGGGTAGATCTAGGGAGTTTTAGAGACCAGGAAGTCACCAAGATAGAGAATATTTGTGCGGGAGGAGACCTCAAAAAGTCATTCAGTCTAATACCTTCATTTTAGGTTTGAAAAAACTGTATCCCAAGAGGGATTTCCCCCAAGGTTACATATATTTTAAAGAATGGTAGAATTGGAAATCAGTTTCTGATTCAGGATCTGTTATTCTTCCTATCCAACAATGACTCTTCTCTTTGCCTATGTATGGCTAGATTAAAGGATGAAATGGTATGACTCTAAAATAGTAGTTTATATATTTCTCAATTATGCTCCCATGGAATAGATTCTATTGTAACTCAGATGAATGGTGCAGTAACCTATGTGGCAGGCAAAGATGACTGCACCACTTAAGACAATATTAAAAACAATGAATCCCGTGGGATATTTAATCAACTTTTCCCACAAGAATGGTGCTGTTAATTCTTAATCAAGGAGAAAAAGTTTCTTTACCTCTCCTGAGCCATAACATTTATGAAGATTTCTTTTTGGAATGCCAGTGCTCTACAAATATAAAATGTAATTCAATTTAATCTATTTTTTTAAAGAATCTAAGGACTGATTTTTTTGCTTGTTTGAGACTTTTTACTATTTTTCAAGAAACTTATTATATCATTAATAATTATAGCTTGCTTATGTATAAGTTTTCTCCTCATAATAATAGCCCTATGAGATAGGCGATAAAATTATTATTGTCTTCATTTTTTTAGTTGAAGAACCAACAGATCATTCAAGTAAAATGTGACTTACCGATACTTATACATCATAGGGACTGGGACTTGAACCCACAGATTGTGACTCTAAAAACTGTGCTATTTATATGTTATTTAAAAGTCTGATTATGGCTCATTCTATACTATTACTCATATATGGGAAATACTCTAGAATGATCTTACTGGCACTGACAGATTATAATGATACTGAGCACATTTTAGGGATGACAAGCTCCAAAAAATATTTTTTTAAAAAAAAAGATTATGTTTCAGACTTATGGAGCTGACTTTAATGATAAAGGGGGGGAAAACACTCCCCCCTCCCCTAGGGAACATCTAATCATTTGGCATCTTTAAATAGTATTACATAGGAAAATGAGGCATCTTTATGAATTACACTGTTTAGCTTTTGAATATCATGAATCAGTTCTGAAATTCTTTAAATGTTAGTCCAGCATACTAGAAACCTATTATTAGGGATTTAAAAAAAACAGCCAACATATTTCATTTCAGATTGAAAATACAGCAAATAATATACTTTGCAGAGAGAAAAATCTCTGGACTCTGAATCAGAAGATAGACAACAGAACCCTAAATTTTAGTTCAATTTTTATTGAAGTTCAATTAGAGAACTTTATTGTTACGAATTCCCCCCACCCCTTTCTGTGAGTTTTCCCTTTAGCTGAATAGAAATTGATAAATGCTGTGTAAATAAGTTGTGTATGTAGTACAGAGATGTTTGAATTACAGAAGCCTTTAATTTGCTTTTATGCCAAGCTAATAACTTTAAATGGCAGGAAGAATGAATAAAGGCCTGAATAATGTAATGGGAGATTTTATTTGCACTTCTCTTTGCTTGGAAGACATCAAAACTCTTAACACATCATTATCTAATTAATCCTTCCAACAGCTCAGTTGGGTATGAAGGTGGCCAAGCTGTTATCTTTTATTTTACTGATGATAAAACTGAAGCTCAAAGTTGATTCATGTTTGAGCTTAAGATTTGCAAAAGAACTAACAAAATGTAGATGAAAGTCTTTAAAATTAAACTATGCAGTCAGCATATGATGCCAAAGGCAAAGACAACCCTTTAGTAACACCAGTCTCCAAATATTATCACAGTGAGACACATGCCTGCCTTGGAAAAAAAAAAAAAAAGTTCACTTGCCTGTACTTGAAACTCCCTCCCAGAAATTGTGAAATAGGTATCTTCAATAAGGATAATTATCTAAGCTACTCACCCTTACCCCAGGCTTTGAGCCCTGTGTAGATGTTGCAAAGAGGCAAATTTCTGCTCCATGTTGTCAGGAACTAGGGTGGGGAAGGAGGCTTCCTAACAATTAAAGTTATCTTAAAATGAGATGTAGTCGCCTAAAAGGTATTGGCTCTCCCCTCATTTCAAGTCTTTTTGCAAAGACTAGATGACCCCTTGTTAGAGATGCTGTCAATGGAAATCTGTTTCATATGAGGTTTGGGCAAATTGATCTCCAAAGTCCCTTCCAACATCTCTGAGATTCTGTGATCCATTTCCATTTTTCAAATCTCAGCACAAAACATTCAATTTTAGAGTCCATACCACTTCCCATTTTCCCCACAGCAATTCATTGCTCTTATTCAATTTAACTTGCACTGAGCACTTTTTTTTGACACAGAAGATTCTACTAATCATATGGGAAGATGAACTTTGAATAACAGAATGAAGAAAATTCTTCATTATAATCATGGCTAATTGTAATTATTTTTATTCATTTAAATTACATTCCTATAGTTCTCTCAGGTTTACAAAGTATTCAATACAACAGTTCCATAAGGCAGGTGATACAATCATTATAACTTTATAAATGAGGAAAGGGAATCATAGAAAGCTTCATTAACTCAGTGTCAAATAGTTCCTGGAATCTCTAATAAGATTTGATCCTAAGTGTTTTTTTCCTCATCTCTAATACATGTATTCTTTTCTTGACACAGAATCCTATAGGAAATTATAGATTTTGGTCTTAGGGATAAAATTCAACAAACCCTTTTATTTTAGAGATGAGGAAAATGAAACCCAGAAGAAAGCTATCCTGCCCATTAATATATATATATATATATATATTAATATATATATATAGTTTGTGAAAAATGTGGAACTAGAATACAGATGTCTTGACTTCTTGCTTGAGTCTATTTCCTTTTAAATCTTATATTGTCAGAAGATTTATGCAACTTTTCCTTCCAGTTTATTCAATATTTGTTAATAAAGTTGAAATAATATGGTATATAATCAATTATATTGGAATAATAATGTGATAAGAGTGAAAGAACATTAAGCTTGGTACCAAAATACATAGGTTCTTGCCTTATTATGCCATACTAGCCTTGTGTATGTAAATATCATTTGAGTTACTTCTTGGAGCCTTTATTTCCTCATCAATAATATGGGATTATTCCTATTGTACAAATTTTGAGGGACATTATGAGAAAAACACTTCACAAACATCCAAGTGCTGTATATTCATTAGCAGTTAATACTAGTTTTGTCACCAACACTACTACTACTATTGATTCAACTACTGCTAGTATCCAGAAGATTCAGGTTCTGATCCTGGTTTTGAAACTATCTTGCTGAATAACCTAGAATAAATCACTTCCCCTCTTTTACTCAGTTTCTCCCTATGCAAAGATGAATAATTTGACCTGGTTGATTTTCTCCACATCTGGTCCTTTTTTGAGCTGAGGGAATAATAATGAAAATGGATCTATGTACAAAGTAAAGACTGACAGATTGCTTTCCAGGGGGTGGGGGAAGAGAAGCAAGATTGGGGAAAAATTGTAAAACTCAAATAAAATCTTTAATAAAAAAAGAAGGTATCAGGAAAAGCTTGTCTTAGAAGATATGATAATATCTGAAACTTGAAGTAATCCAGGAAAGCCAATGAGTAGAAATGAGGAAGAAAAGAAGTCCAGGCATGGGAGAAAGTCAGGAAAATGTCTGACTCATCTTATAGAAGGAATAGCAAGGAGTCTTCTTTGTGTGTGTGTGTGTGTGTGTGTGTGTGTGTGTGTGTGTGTGTGTGTGTGTACGCATGCTTGGAAAGTGGAATGAGAAAAATAAGCATTATGTTTCTTAAGAAAATTCATTAATACAAATAAGCATAAAAGATAGGTGAATGAAAGGCACATAGAGAAGAAAAGGCAACAGAAGTTTCGGGGGATCAGCAAAGGTTTCCTAAAGATGGGAATGCCAGAATCATGAAGGCATTCTATGAAGTGGAGGTAAGGAAAAGAATACATTTCAAGATGGTGGAATGGCTAGTGAAAATTAAAGGTAATGGAGTATCATGTGAGCAAAAGAGAGAAGATCAGTGTGAATGATTACAGAATAAAGGTGGAGTATAATGTCCAATGAGATTGGAAAGATAGATTGGGATCAGATTGTGAAGGGATTTAAAAAATGAACAGAGGAGTGATACAAAGTCATTGGATTTGAGTAGGGTCATGACAAAGTAAGATCTGTGCTTAAGTTAAATAAGTTTGGCTACATTATGTAGGATGGACTGGAGAAGTGAGAGATGAGAAGTGAGGGAGAGCTACCATTTAGGAGGCTTTTTCAGTGAGAGGGAAGGAACTCCTGAATATAAGTGAATTATATGTGAGCAGACAGAAGTAGTCAAATATAAGAGATAATTGTAGAAGTACAAACTGAAAGATTTGATAACAACTTGCATATATTAGGTGAGACAGAGTGAGGATGCATATCATGCCAATATTATCAATCTGTGAGACTGCAAGAATAATGGTGCCTTGGTTGGAAATAGGGAAGGTTGGAAGAGGGGAGAATTTTGTGGTAAAGATGAATTCAGCTTTGGATATGTCAATTTTGAGATGCCTCAATGACATCCTTTTCAAAATAGATAATAGACATTGGATAATGCAGCTGATGGGAACAAATAGGCATGGATATATAGATCTGAATGTCATCTGCTTAGATAAGATAATTAAACCCATGGGAGCTTATAAGGTTAACAAAAGATAAAGTGTGTAAAGGGAGAAGAGGAAAAAACCTAGGGGAGATTCTTGGGGAAACACTCACAATTAAGTGGATGTGATAGGGATAATTAGTTGGGAAGAAGATGGAAATTGAATGATAAGAATAATAGGAGAACTTTGAAAGAACAATGTTACAAAAAACCCAGAGAGGAAAGAGTATTCACCAGGAGAAGGTAGGAAATAGTGTTAAAAACAGCAGATTGATAAATAGTAATGAGGATGGACATTAGACCATAAGATTTGGAGAAATTAAGAGCCCCTTGGTAACTGGAGGAAGAAGTTTCAGCTATGTGAATGTCATAGACCAGATTGCAAAGGACTGAACAGTGAGTGAAAAAAGAAGTGTAAGATATGAATACAGACAGTTTTTTTGTTCAAGAAAGTTACCACCCCATTTTTCCTCATGTCATCTTTTATTGCAAGGCATCCTTCTCTCTGGTCTATCTAATCATCCTAGATGTCAGCACCCCAGTTTCTCTGTACCTCCAAACTCATAACAGAGACTGGTTATTTAGAAACACAAAATAATAACCTACATAACATATTCCTGCTAAAAAATTTTTAAAAAGCAGAAAATCCATTCCTCCCTGCCTCTCCCCTCCCCCAATGCATCCCTTTATTGGATGGCATTTTTTCCCACAGGCAACACTGAAAATTACTTGTGGGAGAAGAGGTATGTCCTTGCCTTGACTGGTGCTATGTGATTGATCTTATTTTTTTAAATATTCGGTATAGCTGGGCCAGAAGGATATGTAGGTCCTTAGTAATTAATTACTTGGCCATGCAAATTTTATTTAGGGCTTTTTTATTTTGCTTCTTCCTTCTTATCCTCCCCTACCCCCCAACACCATTCTATAGGGATTCTGCATCACCACTGGATAAATTGAATCTGTGTCAGTCAACAAAACCTGTTTTTCATTATATGTTCATGCTGCATGATTGCACTTACGATACAGGCTGCTTTCGGCCAAAGCAAAATAGGCAAGCATAACACTTATATTACGATAAGCCAAACAGAGAGTGTGAAAGTGGGATTTTTGCTGACCCACAGCTGTTTCTGGTTGAGCTTTGTGAGTTATGGAGTATCAGACTTTGAAACCCCAGAGTTGGATCAGATGACAGTAAGGACATATTTCAGGGTGATTGCTGAGTAAAATTCTACTGCGGTGGCTACCCCAGAACTTTGGTTTTTAGCCTTTCCTGGCCGAGACAGCCCAGCGGTAACTTTGGTAAAGGAATGTTCCACTAAAAACTGGAGACATTTTTCAAGGAATTTGGACGGTCGGTTTGAGGAGAGAAAATAAATGTGTCTTCCTGTCAGAGTCACATGAGACGGGTGGAAGGGAAGGATCAGTGAACAAAGGAAACTATGAACTCCACAGAGGCAAATAACTTGTCCTTGCTACACGAGAAAGGAAGAGAACCTGGTGTGGAAGCCCCTTCCCATGGAGATTTGTACCAAAAAAAGTGTTCATTGGCCATGCAAAAGGGAAACAGCCAAGATTTCAGCCAACCAAAGTGGCCAGCCCTTCTTACACTGTTCAGATGGCGCCAGACTCTGGAGGGGAGTGCTCGGAGGAAGCACAAACGTAGCTTAAGTGGATCTCAGGTAATGTGATCTTTAGTACTGTTAGAAAAATTAAGATGAGATGAAACATGAAGACCTTTGAAGAGCAGGAATTATGAAAATAATAGGAATAGCTGCTCATATTTCTGTGGGGTTGTAAGGTTTGCAAATCTTTCTTCAAACTTCCTTAAGAAGTAGGTAATGGGACTTTTATTATCTTCATTGTGCAACAGCTGAAACTGAGGCCCAGAGTTTAAGTAAATAATATCAAAGACATAGCTGGAACCCAGGTTTCTTGGAACAATTTCCAACACTCTCCCCACTAGAGTATGTTGCCTAAAATGTCAGCTCTAACAAAGTCACAAAGACTTTTTATTTCAAGAAAGTTACCACCCCATTTTTCCTCATGTCATCTTCTATTGCAAGTCATCCTTCTTTCTGGTCCTTTATCTAATCATCCTAGATGTCAGCACCCCAGTTTCTCTGTACTTCCAAACTCATAACAGAAACTGGTTATTTAGAAACACAAAAGTCAGGAAAAAAAATGGAAAAGAAAATGTTTGTGGTGTCTGTCAACAAAGCATAGGTTTTTATCCTAAATTGTATAATTTATTGACTAAGTTTAGTTTCATGCTTTTATTTTTCTTCATATGCAAAGATTTCACTCATGCTTTCCTGTCAATTTCTGTATACTCAGCAGTGTTTTAAAAGCCCCACTAAGGAGTGGGTTGGTTGGTTACAGGCAACCTGATATAGAAGCACAATCTGAAAAGAAGGAAAATGGAATTATGTCACTTTTGACTTATTTCTTACTCATTAATGATGCTAGTTTCTCCTTCCTCCCAACTGAAATTGTTCTCACTGTTACTTTTTATAATTTTTCTTTTCTTTTCTTTTTTATGGGTTTTGTTTATAAGGAATGACCACAGCAATTCCCTACTACCTTTATTAGCAGTCTTTCTCTTGAAATTATCTTGTATGTATAAAATATTTGTAGTGCATTTGGACCCCACTTCCTGGATCCCTTTCCCAGTCTATAAGTTCCTTGGGGACAGGGACTGTGCTTTGCTCAAGGTAGGCATTTAATAAAAGAGAATTGCATTCAATTGAATAAAATTATCCTCTAAATGTTTTATTTTATATGTGTATGATGCAATCTTCTCAGAGAAAAAAATTTACCTATTTTTGGAAGATTTAAGTAAAAAGACATCCTATGCCAAAGCTCCTCACTATTTAATTGCCATTCTGGGAATTTTACTTTTTTTGTGAAGTTTTATTGGGGATGGCTAATCAGTGAAATACTCTTCCTTTTTATTTGGATTTTTTCCCCCATTTTATTCATATTGTGTTAAATACTCTACTTCTTAATGATATTTTCCATGCAAGGATACTGACTTCTTAAACAATGCAAAATGACTCCCTATTTAAAATCTCTAGCAATTAGTCAATGTTGGAGAAATTAGGCAAGGCATTCTCAGCAAAGCTCCCTCACTGATTTTCCTTTTCTCCTTTCTGATAGTCTACCTTCATCAGATAAAGGTTATTTTCTCCAATCCTAGTAGTATTTGGGTTGAAAGATTGGATTAGATAGGAAGAAATGCCTTCTCTTAACTTAAGGTAGAGTCAATTTTTCCCTGAGTTCCAATTTATTCATGAGATCACTAGATATCTTTATTATGTTAGGGATAAATGGTTATTTTGAATGGAAAAAATGTCACCCCAAAATAATATATCTTCCTTTAAGTGTGTGTGTGTGTGTGTGTGTGTGTGTGTGTGTGTGTGTGTGAGAGAGAGAGAGAGAGAGAGAGAGAGAGAGAGAGAGAAGAAAATGAAGCTTTTTTGTTGTTCAATCATTTCAGCTGTGTCATTGTGATTTGGGGGGGGGGACTTTGCCATTTCCTTCTCCAGCTCATTTTACAGATGAAGAAATTGAGGCAAATAGTGTTTAGTGGCTTGTTCACTCTCACTTAGCTAGTAGGCATCTGAGATCAATTTGAACTCAGGTCTGAGGCTGTATGCACAGCTCCCTAGCTACTGATCAAATATGTATCCCCTATTATTGTATTATGTATCCCCTGTTATTGTTTTCTTGCTGAGTTGTTTCAGTCGTATTCAATTCTCCATTCGGATTTTTCTTGGCAAAGATACAGGAGTGGTTTTTCATATCCTTTTCCTGCTAATTTTACAACTGAGAAACTGGAGAAAAACAGTTTTAAGTGACTTACCCAGAGTCACACAGCTAGTAAGTGTCTGAAGGGGAATCTTCCTGACTTCAGATGCACAATGGTATCCATTGAGTGGATAAACAGTCCCTAAAAATATACTGGTTACAAGACTGTTTAGAACACTAGTGAACAAACATAAGAAATTTAATCACTGAGACAACCTAAATCCCATTTTTCCAAAATAGTGTAGATAATGTATAACTAAATAAAGTACATTTAATTTTATATGTGTGTACTGAATATCTCTGGGATAACTAGATGGTGTAATGTATAGATAGCTGAACTTGAACTCAATATAGAATTGAGTTTAAATCTAATTTTAGATACTTATTAGTTGTTTGACCCTCATAGACACTTAACCTATGCCTGCCTCAATTTCTTTGTTAGCAAATCAGATATAATAATAGCACCTCTCTCCTAGTATTATTGTGAGGACCAGTTGAGATGGATCTAATCACAAAATGATATGTCACTTTTTTTCCATCTTTTTTTTACCAAGTTAGATTTGAAGTGATCCTGAGAATAATCCTATCCTATTTTGATTTTTTCATGTCAAGTTCTAAAGATTATTGCATGTGTGGAAAATAGCTGCTTTTTGAATTTTATTAAAAATATTGAATGTAAGTTCATCTTCTATAGACTCACTAAAAGCTTTTCCATCACAGTTCTAGCAGCAGACAGGATGATGTTAATGATAATTGGCTTATTCTCTTCCTAAATAGTTTTTATTTTTTCTAAACTCATATTTTGAATATGAATTTGAATAGCTTAAAGTTTATGATTATTTGGTATGTTGATAGATATTTTAAATATTGTTAAATTTTTATGCTTTTTGATATATTTGAATGGTTATTGGTATTATTTTACCATCTGGTAATATTCCAATTCCAGTTTATTTATTAAATTCTCAAGGATATTTTTGAAGTCTCTATTTGTATAGCATGTGTATTTTTAATCAAGTAAGTTTATGAAAGACAGCAGACTTCAGATAATAAAACTATCCACAGATTGTGGCTTGTTAGGTATTCAGCAGTTACTAAAATTTTGCAAACTATTGTAATGTGTTACACTTTTTTCCCATGTGAAATCTTCATGATTAATGAATATGAGCTCCTTTAAGGACAACCCTCAAAAAATTTCTGTTAGTTATGACTTGATCTTGAATTGCTATATAAAATCCTCTGTTTCCATAAAGAAGTTCACATGGTTCCTCCATTTGACACAGTTTGACACTTTGTTCATATATTTTTGGCTGAAGTCATATGCTTATCACCCATAGATTTGACTTTTGGTTCCATGTTTGGATATTATTCATAGGAAAACTCTGGGAGCAAATAATGTGTACTTAAAAAATACAAAATATAGTTGTTGTCAGGCTTTATCATTGGTTGGCATATTGATGTCACATTGTTTTAAAGTATTTCTGTATGTTTTTAACTCATATATTAAAAGATATGAAAACATCCATCTGTCCTTTTCTTTGTTTTATATATATCTTGTAGGATGCCATTTTTATAAGTATTTATATTTGTATTGTACTTTGTAGCTTTCAAAATATTTATATATAAATTATTTCACTGAATTCTGTATCAATTAATCAATTAATATGCTAAGATAATTTTATGAGCCTTTGAAGAAACAGTAGTAATAGTCAAGCAAACATTCAAACAATTAAAACCAGATATTTCTAGGCAATAGAATGGTCTACCAATTTTAAAAGCAAGCAAGCAAAAGCTCTCACTTGGGATCAGTTTGGTTTATTCCCTTTCCTTGTCTACTCTGTTTCCAGTTGACCAAGTGGCCTAAATTTTCTTTACTCTTAATCCATATTTTTGTGACTTGAATACATTAATTTTTCTCTGATCAATTTCCATTTTGTGGTAGGATTATTTATTTATTTATTTTAGTTCTGGCAGCCGATTGCCACTCAAATAGTCAGACTGGTGTATGATCAATTAGAAAGAGTTCATTGCAATAAGTGAAATTACCAGACACCAGTTCCATTGTTCCACTTAGCCTTTTGTTCATTCATTCATTCATTCATTCATTCATTCATCAGTCACCACATTTAAGTATCTTCTCAGTGCTCAACATTATATTAGGGAACTCTATTCTATTTTGGACTCCACAATTATAAAGGGATGCAGAAAAGTGGAAGAATTCCAGATATATATAGCAAATATGATTAGAGGATTGGATAGTAAAATGTTCTTTTAAAAGATTTAAGCTTACTGGGACCAATAAAAAAGCTTAAAAAGTTAGTAAATGAATATAGAAGAAATAGGTAGTTTAAATTTATATGATAAGGAAGTAAATCAGGATAAGAGGTGACAACAAAGAAAAGAGTGAATTTGAATACTGCTTTCCCCCTCAACATCCCCTAACATCCTACCCATGCTTCCTTGTGATCTGGGGGTGGGGTGGGGGTAGCCTTGATTCTCAAAGTCTGTGTCTGCAGAGCATTGACTCTGCCAAGACTGGCCAGACTACAGGGATTTGAGTAAATCTTTTGTCTTGAGTCCAAACCTAACTAAAATCAGAGCCAATCAGCACCAGTTTTAGCAATATTTCAACTCAAGTCTATTTTGATTTAGGGGAGAAAAGCCTGCTATTAACCTCTGGACTTGAAGACAGAAAGAACTACATTCAAATCCTTCTTAAGATACTAGTTGTGTGTCTCTAGACAACTCCTCCAATCTCTCTGGGACTCATTTTCCTCATCTTTAAACTGAGGCAATTCAATTCCTTGACTTCTAAGGTCTCTTCGAAGTCTAAATATGAAATGTTATTATTCTTGGCTTTAATCTATTTGAATATAGTGGGGATCCACAAGGTCCTAATGATGTATTTATGGTTTTCAAATAAACTTCCTTTCCAAACAGTTGCAGGAATGTCCTTTACAAATTATTTTCCAAGTTAATAGTCTTTCAAGTATTTGTATCAATTTATGAGTCTAAGAGAAGAAGACTTGAACAATTTTGGCAATCTGGTGAAATCTATTAACTCCTTCTCGGAATAATATTTTTAAAATTCATAAAATAAAAAGAGTTTAAAAGGAAATTGAGTAGTTGCATTGCACCTGGGATCAGGTCTGAAGTTAGAAAGACTGGAGTTCAAATTCAAAGATAAAAAAGAAAGATTGTCCCTAACCTCATGGAGAAGAAAGTTGGGAAATATGTAGGAAGTTGAAAGAGAATGGGCATGGGGATTTGATTTAAGAAATGTCAGTTGGTAAGAAACAAAGATATGTTTGATTAAAGAATCTTCCTTTAATGGAGGCTTTGGGATGAGTTCTTTGTTCCATTTTCCAATTTTCCAATTAGAGGAGCAGAGGATAGTGAGAGTACTTATCTGATATGAGTACCAAGGTTAATGTACTCTCACAAGATACTGAAGTCTCTGATCATAGATTCCTGATTCATTCCTCTCTTGCTATGCAAGAGAGAGTACAAGGTAGTAGAAAATGAAGGGTGCATATGTATGAATATATAAATATGTATGCATAGAGACTTTTATACATGTGCAATTATATACCTGTACATATCTTTATGATAGGAATACTCATAAATATTTAGAGGTAGCTTGGCATAGAGTCTAAAAAGCTTGTCTTAAAGCAAGGTTAGCCAAATTGAAGTCCTGAGTTAAATATGCTAACTTATGATTTTGGGTGAGTCACTTAAACCTTAGTGACATGGATATCTCTTTAAGTGTAGAAGTATAAGAGGAGGTGCTATTCTACACTAATAGAGGGAATTTCCTTACCTGAAAAATCTCTGCTTGAACACTTCATAAGAACAGAAATCCACTATCTCATAAGGCAACTCAATCAAATTTAGATAATTCTGTTTTGAAGTTTTTCGTGAATTTGAGCTAAAATTTGTTTCCTGTTAATTTTAATTTTGCTGCCTTGTATTATAGAGCATAAAGCAAATTTTTTCTACATGTTAACTTTCAAAATTTGGAACCTTCTAAACCTTCTCTTCACTAGGTTAAATATTTGCAATTTCTTTAATGATTTCTTATATTCCTTGTGGGAAATGGCTCAGTATCATAGTTGAATAGGTATTTATATAACCTAGTTTATAAATGACCTTCTTAAAATGTAGAGCTCAGAACTGAACACAATGATTTGAGTAAATTTGGAGTGACTCATCTTAACATTTCTCTTATTCTGAACAGTATGCTCCCATGGTTAAGTGTTTGGGGTAATCCTATAACATTTATTTATGAGCTTGAAGGACCTTGAAAACCTTGATTTTTTCCTTAATTAAAAATCTATTCATTCTTGTACAATTGACTTTTTGAAAGCAAAATGAGGACTTCTCATTTTTCCACATTAAATATAATCTTATGAGATTTGGCTCATTGATCCAGTGAATCAGGATCATCTTGAGTTTCCTTGAGGTCAGTCATTCCTTTTGTTTTTCTTTGTTTCCATAGTACTTACTGCATATCCTAGTATCATTAGAATTTAATTGATACTGGTTGACTGATTGATTGAGTGCTGATTCTAATCCAATTGTGTTATCTATTCCTTCCAATATTGTGTCATCTGAAAATTGATATGTAAGCCAAGTTTGTTGCAGTTCAAGTCATTGGTAAAAATGTTAACCAAAGCAATGACGAACATTGAGCACTGTAGCCTCCCTCCCTCTGACATTATATCCATCCTTCAATCAATTTCCTTGCCTTGGCTTTTTAACCACCTTTGAATTCATTTATGTATACTATTATCCAGTCTTCATTATTTGTTAATAAGGATGTCATGATGTACTTTGTCCTCATTCTTCATACTATTGATTTAAAACAGGAAATTCTGCTAGTTTGCCCTATCAGGCTCTTAGTAAAGAACCTAGTTCACTAAGCTTTTTTTTTCTTTAATTTGTAAAATGGGGGCCATTAAACCTTGTCCAAAACAGTCTTGTTTTGAGGATTGGATAAGAAAATTCACACAAAAGCATTATAAAATCAATACAAAATATGTGAATTTGTAATATATTCTATCCATGGGTTGGGAAAATATTTGCATCTGGATAGGAAGATCTAATGACAATCAGCAAAACAGAATCATAGATCTATAATTAGAATTAATCAAGTCCAATCACCTTATTTAAGAGTTATCATGTTCAGAGAGGTATGATCAAGTTGTGTAGAGTCCCACACATAGTCAATAGCAGATGTGGCTTGGGGACCTACTTCTCTGTCTTTAGATCTAGCACTGGTTTTTTTTATCTTTTGCAAATATGAACTACATCCATCAATAGAATCTTTGAGGAATTTTGAAAAAATGCTTAATTTTATATATTTTCTATCTGCAATAACTGTCTTATCTGTAGCAGAATATGGTACAAAGAACATTGCCTCTCAAGTAAGAGGACCTAGGTTCAAATTCCTATTCTACTTATCCTTTTACTATTGTCGTTTTTGTTGTTCAGTCATTCAGTCATATCTAAATAGCATGCCAGGTCCTTCTTTTCTCCATTATCTTTAGAAGTTTGTCCAAATTCATGTTCACTCTTTCCATTATTTTATCTAGCCACCTCATCCTCTGCCTTTCCCTTTTCTTTTTATCTTTAATCTTTCCTAAAATCGGGGTGTTTTAAATTGACTCCAGACTTTATTATATGATCAATATTATGTGTTGATACACTAAGTACTCTATTTATGACTTATGAAAAATCACTTAACTTCTCTGTACCTCAGTTTCCTCTTCAGTAACATTAAGGAGGATGAACTACATAGCATTGTGTCCCTTCCAACTCTAAATTTATGAGTTTATGATACTTTTTCTTCTTCTGAGCTCCACTTTTGTCCCCCCAACTCTTCTCCATCCCATTGTCACTGAAATGATAAGGACACATATTTGGCATGGCATCACCAACACCAACAACACATGACCTATCAATTAAATCCATCTAAGGATTTGTCACAATCATGTATGTTAAAAATACTGGGCATATTGTTTATCATCTTGTGCCTCACAGAATCATTACTGCTTGGACAGCCCTAGTGAAGAATATTGCAATACAGTTAATTCTTTTGTCATTTCCCTTTCAATTAGAAGTTAAAGGGAATATTGAATTGGCATGTTTGTTTAAAAAGAATATTACACAGTGGTGAAGTTCCCAAGGACAAAATGCATTTCAGTGTATTGACTTTTTTTTTTGCCAGGGTATGTTGGTTTTCAAACCATGAAATTGTGTTTCTCTACCTGATCAAATTGTAATATTTGACAGATTGTGATAAATTCAGTGTTCATATACATAGACTCATGGAGACTTGGAACTAGAAGGAACTTTAGAGACCAATTCCTTTAGCCAAGACCAGAGTCCTCTTCCCCCAATTCCTCTAAGAAAATGCCAAAATGGTAGCTAATCAAGCCATTTTTTTATTTTTAGAAATTACAACTATTTTTATAAGTGATTTTGTTACTGAAAGAGACAGACATTCATTTGTGCCTTGAAACCCTTATAAAGGAATGTTTTTTTTTTCAAGACTGTGATTTTGATGAAATTCAGGCTGTGCAACAAATTTTTCATTTGTAGGCAGGGCTCATTGCAAGGAATAGATAACCAGTCTTTATCTTGATTGGGCCCAGGAAGACAGTATGATACATAACATTTTAGTATTTCAGGGTCTTCTTTGTGAAAAATAATTCTCCTGATTACCCTCATTTTCTTCTCCATGGGAAAATGATGGGATAATCTAGAGTAATTTAATCATCAGCAATAAGCAAAGGTTATAGGGAAGGATACATTTACAGGGAGAAGTTTTGACTGTTTCCATGTGAGAGGAGATCATGAAAACTGGAGAAAAAAATTGAAATTTGGAAAGAACTGAACAAGTAATTTCATCTTTCCTCTCCTACTCAGGAATACCCCCCAAAAGAACCCTGAATCTAGCCAAGATCATTCAACCTTCTTGGAGTGTTATGAAGATAGGGGATCATCATTTCCTGATATAGTTAATGCCTTCTTTGGAGAGCTATACTGTTTTGGAAGTTTTTTAAAAAATGTTCTTTTATAGTTTATGTTTTAAAAGTCTTTCAACTTCCTACTCCACTTCAATAGATCTTTCCCTTGCTAAAAAAAATATAATGAAGCAAAATTAATGAATATATTGACCATCTCTGATAATGGATACTGCATTCATAGTCTACCATCTTTCTGTAGAGAGGCATGAAACATGCTTCATCATCAAAATCTTTGCAGTGGTAATTGATCAGAATTTTGCAAGTTTTTCTTTATAATGAGCCAGATTCTTCTGTATTGTAATATAGTTTATGGGATTCATAGATGAGAAGAACCTTAGAGATCAAATATATAGTCTTAAATTATATTCAAGGAAACTGAAGCCCAGTGTTGTTGAGACTTTCTATGATGTTATGGGTAAAAGGCCATTAGGTGACACAAAATCAGGACGACTAATCTTCCTAAGTTCACTCACTAGCTGTGTGAACCTGGGCAAGTCACTGAACCATTTTTGCCTCAATTTCTTCATCTATAAAATAAGTTGGAGAAGTAAATTGCAAGTCACTCCAATGTGTTTACCAAAATAAATTCCGAATGAGGTCAGGAGAAATCTACCACAACTGAAACAACTCAATATCAACAATAATAGTTCTCAGAACTGTGATTTCAAACTCAATTATTTGATTGTAAGTTTGTTGCCTCCCCCTCCTTCTTGCTTCTATTTAAACAGTGTACATAGTGATAATTGTAATGTAAATGAAATTAGCCTTAAAAGGCATTAGCATTCAGACTAAGTGCTGAGACCAATCTTTGTAATAGGCTACAGATGATGAAACATTTTTTCTTTCTTTCATTAAAGTTGGTAGACTGGATATTACATATTTTGTTAGTTGTGATCACTTCCAGTTGGTTTTTCTTAATTCTTCTTTGTTGTTATAGGAGTGTAAGGACAAGAAGATAGGAGTATTAAATATATTTCCCTTTTCTCATGACAATTCTTCCAATATTTGAAGAGAATGATCATTTCTTCTCATCCCCTCAGGTCCAAAAGCTTTATCCTCATTAATTCTAAATCTTCAGATTTTCTTGAGTGAATCAGGGAAGGATATGATTAGGGTCCATTATAGCTACTATTTGTTTGTTTGTTTTTATTTTAGTTTCTGCAAGACAATGGAGTTTAGTGACTTGCCTAAGGTCACACAGCTGGATAAGTATTATGTATCTGAGGTCAGATTTGAACTCAGCTCTTCCTGACTCTAGGGCCAGTGCTCTATCCACTGAACCACCTAGCTGCCCCCTGTAGCTATTTTTGAATAATTATTTAGTCTTTGAATTGGTATTGCTTGTGCCTAGAATAATACCTATTACAAACTATTTAATAAATGCTTGTTGATTGGTTGATGAATGGTTGTCTATCTCTGGAAGGTGTTTTCAGGGAAGGAAGGAAACCCAGATGGTTCTAGTTAGGTAATAGATCTTCCTGATGAAATACACATAAACCACTGCCCAAAAAGGACTTTTACCAGTCAAGGAACTAGTAGGAATAATCAAGAATAACAATTATAGTGTAAAGTGAACCCAAACGAGAGACATAAAACTTAGGTCTGAACCCAAACTCTCCCTCTCAGTGTACATCACTGAAGGCCTCTGCTACTCATAAATGATTTAGTTGGACTATATGGTTTCTTTATTTTTAAGGGGTTTTTTTTTTTTTTTTTGCAAGGCAGTGGGGTTAAATGGCTTGCCCAAGGCCATACAGCTAGGAAATTATTAAGTGTCTGATGTCGGATTTGAACTCAGGTACTCCTGACTCCAGGACCGGCTGGTACTCTATCCACAGTGCCACCTAGTGGACCCTGGATTATATGGTTTCTTAAAGCCTTTCTTGTATTTAATTTTCTTCCTACAACTGGCAAAAGTTGGACTTTGACATTTATCTGGCATTGCTATTATCAGCAGCTAAAATGTATTATCTCTCTTATTTTAATGAGAGCACAGACAGGTTTACTTCTCTCCTATTTCTAGCACTTTGTGCAGGACTTTGTAGTTCAGTTCAGTTCCACCATTTTCAGTCATATCCTATTCTTCCAGACCCCATTTGGATCTTTTGGGCCAAGATACCGGAGTGATTTGCCATTTCCTTCTCCAGCTCGTTTTACCTATTGATTGGTAAACAGGGTTAAGTGACTTGCCAAAGGTTTCATAGCTAGTAAGTGTCTGAGGCATAATATACTTGTAAGATCTTAATAAATGCTTTCATACATTCTGTCAATAACTCACTCATTTTTTTACTTATTTAGTCATTGATAGTAGCAACAAGCACTCTCCTATCTCTCAGTAGATACTCCAGTCTTGATAGTGAATCAGAATATTAGAAACTGAATCTGTGTTTTTCTTCTGGTCCAGGTTCCATTCGACACACAATGTTCCTTTAACTCGAGAGGGGAGGGGTGGAGGCTATTATCAGAAATATTCCTCTCAATTCTCAAGATGCTTTTCCCATCAAATCTACTTTCAAAGAATTGATAGGGGTAAATATCAATAATTCTGAGTTCCATGACCATAAAAATCTTAGTACATCAACAATTTTTAAAATAGTTTTGAATTCCAATTGACTTCCCTTATTTCTTTCAATATATGTATACATATAAATATTCAATATTCAACATATATGTTAGAGAGATGTATATGTACATATATATGTGTGTATATTGCTATATCTGACATTTTATTGCTATATGGTGATCCCAATGAGAAAAATTTCTACCAAGGTCGAACTTGCTTCATAATATATATAGTTTTAGAGAATGAGTTGGGCCACTAGGAAGTGAACTGAATGACCAAGTTCCAATGTGTAGCACAAGAAGGACTAGAATTTATATCTCTCTCATTCCAAGGTCAAATGTCCACACACTATGCAATACTAAGTATTATTATATACTAAGCATTATTATATATCGGAACATTAAAATTTGACAAATTATATGACAATTCCTTGGAGTTTATTGAAAATGAGATTTGAGGAGGGCATTACCTACAATTTCTAGAGCCATATTAATATAGTGCTAATATCATCATCACCCTCATCATCTTAATCATCATCATCATCATCATCATCCAGAATGTTCACCAGCTGTTATTGTTGCTTAAAATTGAAATTTCCTTTTAAACAAAAAAAAACTCCATTGCCATTACTATCTTGGAGACTTCCATGTTTTTAAATGTCAATTATACATATGAAAGACATTAGATTTAGAATCAATGGGCCTAGCTTCAGATTCTGATTCTATTTCTTATAATCTGTATACATATAAGCTTATATTTTCCTCTGTAAAATTAAATAATAATATTTAAGTATAATAAATTATCCTATGAAAACTCCCTCCAATGCCTATCTATATCACCTTGAAGCATATCTTAGAACTTGATTGGGTAAAAGAAGTGGCTTTTTGCCTCACAAGCTCACAAATTCTAACTAAAAATCATCATGAAATATAGTGTTGACAAAAAGGAAGAGGCATTGACAAAAATATTATCAATTGTGCTAGCTCCTGAAATGTGTATTTTCTACAGAGAATCTTGGTTCTAAAATTAGAAAAGAACTGAGAGGCCATCTAGTCAAACCCTCTTATTTTCATGGTTCCCTAACACAGAGAGATCTCATTAGACTAATCTTTGTTAATCTTCCTGGACACACTATTATTATGTTTTCTGTCACCTCTGTTTCCCTGTTTTTGTTTCTCCCACTTTGTTTTTCTCCTTCCATAATATTTGTTTTACAATAAATGACAAAACTCTTTTAATCCCCTTTATGCTGTAAGGGATAATCTGGGTAATCAAGTCCAATGGTAACTTTATGTGAATCCAAGTGGAAAAGTTAATAATTGTAGTCTTATGCCATTTCATTACAGCACATTTTAGGAATCTCCAAATAAGAGATCCAATCTGATCAATCTGATGATCCTACTTATTTGCTATTTTAACCATATGTATAATTCAAAGACGATGAAATCAAGACATCAAGGTGATGTGCCTGGCTCATGTAATAAGCAAATGGGTCAAATTGATATGAAGTAGCAATTAGGAGAATAATGACATGCCAGCCACTGAACAAGATTTAATTAATTAACTTGTACCCAAAGAAAGATTTTATATTAATGTGGTTAATAGCCAAGAAAGGCAAATTCCAGTCATAAATGATGGAGAAAATGTAATTAAATAGACTGAACTCAATAGATAAATGCAGTATGAAATCGCAAAGGGAAAGGGGTAGTTTGTTGTGGTTTTTGGAGGTAAAGGCACTCTAATTGTAGAATTATCCATGTTTAACATGTAGATTCATGAAAGAGTGAAAAAGTCACCTCATTTTACTTCATATTACAATAGTAACCACGGGACAAATTGCAAGCAGGGAGTAGCTAAGGTCACCTAGGTAACATAGTGGCTAGAGTAACAGATGAGGAATCAGGAAGACATGAAATGAAATCTTACTGTTGACACTAACTGTACATCCTTGGCAAATCACTTAAAATTTACTCCTCAGTATTCTCATCTGTAAAATGGAGAGAATCAAAATATTAGAGTATTTAAGCACTTTGCAAATGTTAAAATACTAAATGAATGGTGGCTATTATGCTATAGCTTGTGTACACTTAATGTTCCTTAGTAGTGAAGATCATAGAGCCAATGAGAAGAGAGGGGAATAAGTTACGTAAGATTTTCCTCAATCACTGTCATTCATTTTCCTGTACCTCCCTCTTCCCAAAGATTACCACATCACAACCAGCTAAAGTTTATAAACTCAAACATTAGGTATTTTAAGTAGGACTTTCTTTATTTCAACAATAAGAGGTAGTAAATTAAACACTGGGGTTTTGGTACATTGCTTATTCCAAACAAAGGATCAGTTTTCTGAGCATTGGAGAATTAGTGAGGCTATCCACAGGGAAACCTTATTAACATAGTCTAAATGTATTTTTCTTTAGCAGCTAAAGCTCAAAGGATCTTTTGATGTACATTTCCATGATGCTGAATAGACAAAGTTATTATCCTTTCGATTTTCTCTCTTGGCTTCATCTTCTACAAGACTGGTCCTGGGGTCACCTTTGATCTCGCTGTTCTATGTTTAAAGGGATGGATAGTTCTGCATTAAAATCTAAGAGAAATGATTTGGGTGAGAGAAGAAAGTTTCATGATAATTTTTTAAAAGTTATTTTGGAAGATGTAATTTAGTGAAATACAACAGAGTTTTGACTTGGGAATCTATACATCTAGTTGAAGCACTGCCAATAATTCCCTATATGACCTTGAGGAACTCACTTAGCATTCTTCATATTTGAGTCCCATCAAATGACATTGAATTAGAAGAACTTGAATAAATTTGCAACTCTAAAATGCTTTAATTCTGTGATGGAACTGAACTTTTTTTTTCAGTTTTACTAGTAATTGCTCCAGATTCTTCAAGTTGTCTCTTTTCAGGTCTTTACCCAAGCAGTGGAATTGTTGTTATTCGGTCATTTTCAATCATGTCTGACTCTTCATGAGCACATTTTTGGTTTTCCTCGACAATGATACTGCTTTTACCTTTCATTATCCAGTGTTAAATCTAAAACTGGATTTAAGGTATCTTAAAAATATAGGATGAAAATATAGATTAGACATTTTTACGTTTTATTCTCTAAGATCTTACCTCTAACCTACAGGTGATGGTCATTTCAGAAAATAATGATGACTCTAAGCGAAAGAGTTGAATTTTTATGTGAAAATAGAGAATATTGAAAAAATAATTAATTTGCATAGTATTAAGTTGCCCAAACTGCTCCTCAAAGACTATCATTCTTCAGGGCAAGTTTCCCAACATCCCAATAATTGTCCCCCTATTTTACAATTAACATAGGGGAAGAAACCTAGGAGTCTTAATTTCTTATCAAGTTAGCAAAGTGACTGATATGTGATGACTGAGTACTCTCTAAAGAAATTAATCTTTTTACCAGGATTATAGTTTTGAGAATCTTATACTTTTTTAACACCAGATAATTATATAAATGTGTAAACTATGACAAAGTTAAGTAACTTGCCAATAATGGTGTAATTTGTAACTGTCTGAAATAAGAATTTTTCCTTGTTTTCAATTCTAATATTTTATTTTTAATTAATTTTTCCAATATATGTAAAGATCATTTTCAAAAATCACTTTTGTAACATTTTAAGGTTCACACTTTCTCTCTCCCTTTCTTTCCCCATTCCCCTCACAAAGAGCAAACTAATATAGATTATACATATATAAGTATATTCCATAAAGTTGTGAAAGAAGAATCAGAACAAAAAGAAAAAACAAGAAAAGAAAAGAAATTCATTAAAAATAAAAAAATTGAAAAATTGAAAATAATAAGTTTTGGTCTGCATTCAGACTCCACATTTCCCAATCTGGATGTGCATGGTATTTCTCCATCCTTTGGAATTCTCCTTCATTATTTGTACTCCTAAGATGAGCAAGTCTATCATAACTGAATATCACACGTTACTATTAATGTGTACAGTGATCTTCTGGTTCTTTTCACTTCATCCATCCTCAGTTCATACAAGAATCTCTAGACTCTTCTTAAGTCCTGCCCCTCATGATTTCTTATAGAACAATAGTAACTCCATCATATTCATATACCACAATTTTTTCAGTCATTCCAATTAAAGGGTTTTCTTTAAATTTCCAATTCTTTGCCTCTTTGAAAAGATGTACTATAAATATTTTTGTATATGTGGGATTTTTACCCTTTCTTTTGATCTCTTTAGAATATGGACCTAATAGTGGTATTGATGGATCAAAGGGCAGGCACAGTTTTATTGTCCTTTGGGAGTTTCAAAGGACAGGATCAGTTCCCAATTATACCAACAATGCATTAGAATCCCAGTTTTCACATACCCCCTCCAACATTAATCATTTTCCTGTTTTGCCATCTTAACAAATCTGATAGATATGAAGTGGTTTAATTTTCATTTCTCTAACCAATAATAATTTAGAGCATTTTCATAAGAATATAGAGAGCTTTAATTTATTCATCTGAGAACTCACTGTTCATATTCTTTGACAAATTATCATTTGGGGGATGACTTGTATTCTTATAGATTTGACTCAGTTTTCTTTCATATATTTAGAAATATATTTTTTATCAGAAACACAAATTGTGAAAATTGTTTCCCAATGTACTGCAGAAAAATAAAGTATGAGATATAGCAGAATTACATAATAAGTTAACATTTTTTTTAAATTAAAGGTAGTAGTCTTTGGTCTTTGTTCAAACTCCATAATTCTTTCTCAGGATACAGATGACATTCTCTGTCACAGATATCCCAGAATTGTGCCTGGTTGTTGCCCTGTTGGTCATCACTCCCATGTTGCTGTTAGGGTGTACAATGTTCTGGCTCTGCTCATCTCAGTCTGCATCAGTTCATGCAAATCCTTCCAGACTTCCCCGAATTCCCATACCTCCTGGTTTCTAATTGAACAATAGTGTTCCATCACATACATATACCACAGTGAAATAGGGCTATTTGAGTTTTTAAATTTCTTTTCTGCTAATCTAGGCAATTTATACTTTTATAAACATTCATTTAATTTTTTCAGATTTATTGGCATACAGTTGGGCAAAATAGATTCAAATTATTACTTTATTTCCCCTGTCATTGGCATTAATTCACCCTTTTAATTTTTATTCTGGTAATTTGATTTTCTTCTTTCTTAAAATCAAATTAACCAAATGTGTCTACTTTTTCATAAAACAACTTAGTTTTATCTATTAATTCAATCATTTTCTTTTGTTTTTATTAATGTCTCCTTTGATTTTCAGAATTTGGTATTCAATTAAGTATTTTTAATTTGTTCTTTTTTTCCAAGCTTTTTTATTGCATGCTCAGTTCATTGATCTCCTTTTCTCTATTTCATTCATGTAACTA
Organism: Macrotis lagotis; assembly: GCF_037893015.1. Lineage (NCBI taxonomy): Eukaryota > Metazoa > Chordata > Mammalia > Peramelemorphia > Peramelidae > Macrotis > Macrotis lagotis. Next base: position 813,471,045 of record NC_133658.1, on the reverse strand, counting down.
GAGTTATAAAACCTTCTCTAATAACTTCTTTGACTGTATCACAAAGGTTTTGATATGTTGTCTCATTTTAGTCATTATCATGGTTGAAATCATTAGTCATTTAACAGATTTGTTATTGGACTCACTCATTCTATAAAATTAGATTATTTCATTTCTAATTAATTTTCATGGCCCTTTATTATACATATTTTTATTGCATCATGATCTGGAAATGATGCAAGTAATATTTCTGCCTTTTTGCATTTGATTGTGAAGTTTTTAATCCCTTAATACATGGTCAATTTTTATGAAGGTACCATGTACTACTGAGAAAAATGTGTATTCCCTCCTATGCTCATTCAATTTTCTCCAGAGGTCTATCATGACTAAATTTTCTAAGTTTCTATTCACCTTTTTAAACCTCCTTATTGTTTTATTTTATAGTTAGATTTAACAAATTCTGAAAGAGGGAGGTTGAATTCCCCATCCAATATAGTTTGCTGTCCATGTCGTCCTGTAACTCATTTAATTTCTCTAAGAATTTGAATGTTATCCCATTTGGTGCATATATGTTTAGCATCAAAATTATTTTTTTGTCTATAGTATCTTTTGGGAAGGTGTATTCCTTTTAATGAGATTTATTTTTGCTTTTATTTTTTCTGAGATTAAGATTTCTGCCCCTGTTTTTTCAACTTCATTTGTAATCCGGAGTTTTTTGACTGCTGGAATATAACATTTCAGGACCTTTGATTCGTTAATGTTGATGCTACCAAGTCATCCATAATCCTTACTGTGTCTCCTTCATATTTGAATTACTTTTTTTTTTAGATTTTTGCAAGGCAAATGGGGTTAAGTGTCTTGCCCATTATATTTTTAAGGTAAATCTGATTGTATGTCTCATATCTCAATATTAGCCATTTGGTTCATCTTTATCATTGATTACCTTCATAGGCTTCTCATCACCCTAATGAATTGGAAGTCCCTTGAAGGCAGAAGTTTTATCTTGCAATTCCCTAGTACTTAACACAATATACTGTTCAAAGTCAGTGGCATAATTGAAGAGGGAAAGTAAGTAAGTTTCAAACCAGGGACTAGGATTCTAATTTCTTATTTCCTACTTATTAACTTTTGGTTTCAGAAAAGTTAATGTATCATCTCTATTCTCAGATTGCTGTCATTGAGCATAACATGTTCAATGCTTCCAGTGATAGAAACTCTTCATTTGACTCATTATTTTTCTTATTTAAACCTTGTAATATGGTGAACTTTAACCATTAACAGTTTAAGCATATTAACAAAATGTTCCATTCAAGGCTTCTGCAATATAAAATGTACATTGTGAGCTCTCTCAGTTTACTGAACATCTCTTTGATAGGCATGATGATCCAGTGAATCTTTACTATAACTGGTATGGGTATTGTTATGGAAATATAAATCACATTCATGCCTAGGTAGCTCTTTTTGATTTCCTCTCTAGAGTTCATCACATAGAGTCCACTAAACAAAATCAGGATATTCCTTGAATGATATTTAATATTGATAGTCATAGACTGTTATGATTTCCATGGTGATGACAACCCATCAAGCAACTTATGAGTAATCAGCTAGGATTTATTATATCTTCTAGGTACTATTTTAGGTTCTGAGGATAGAGATAAAAGTAAAAAAATATTCAATTCATTAGAGCATTTTTAAACAATATTCTTAAACTGTTGACTTGATACATTTATAGAAATATGGAGTAGATACAGGATATATGGTTGTATGACTATAGTGCTCTTATGGGTGAAAATATTTCCTCCAACAATTCAGACCTGTCTATTCTCTGGGATTTACAATCTTAGAAAGATGTCTAGAGAACTGAGAAGCTAAATGACTTGCTAAGTATCACACATGCATCATGTGCTTCAGGAAGATTTGACTCTAGTTCATTTTGGGTCTGTGATCAGTTCTTTATCTACTCTGCATGCATGTAGTTATGATATTAAAATTACATAAATTTTATGGTAATGATTATAGAGTAAATATTTATTAAATACCTACTTACTTTTTTCAGGCATTGTGCTGAGTGCTTGGGGATACAAAAAAAGACAAAAGACAGTTCCTGTCCTCAAGGATATTATAATCTACTGGAGGAAATACCAAATAAATATTTATAAGGGTAGTTATGTACAGGATAAATAGGAAATGATTAACAGAAGTAAGGGACTAAAATTAAATGAAGTTAGAAAAGACTTCTTCACATTTAAGATTTTAGTTGGAACTTAAAGGAAGCCAGAAAAGTCAGTATGTAGAGTTTGAGAAGAGGGGGTGTGTTCCAGAAATAAGGAATAACCAGAGAAGATGCCTCAAACTGAGAGAGATGGTGCATATTATTCATATTGATTGGTGAAGCTAACTAACATACCTCAATGGTTCTAGCAACTCTCATAAGGAGGGTAAATTTTAAGAAAAAAAATGCTTCTTTTGCTCTTAATTGTGTTGCAAATGCCAATTATTAAATCAAAAAGCATTTATTAAGTATCTTATCAATACCTCAAGCAGCTAATCAATAATCCATGAGTTATTCTGCTATTATGTCCTGTTATTCTAGGCCTTCTAGATGCAGAGATAAAAGTGAAACTATCCTATTACCTTAATTAGTTATATTCTTTCAGAGAGTCTTGCTGTTCAGTCATTTTCTGTCCTGTCTAACTCTTTATGACCCCATTTGGGATTTTCTTGCCAAAAACTGGAGGGGTTTGCCATTTTCTTCTCTGGCTCATTTTGCTGATGAGGAAACTGAGACAAACAAGGTTAAGTGACTTGCCAGTGTCACATACCTAGTTTTGAACTCAAGAAAAATAAATTTTTAAGATTTCGGGCCCAGCACTCCATTCATTGTGCTCCTTACCTGTCTCATTTTAGAGACAAATATGTCTATATATAGACTACAGAGAAAGAATATAGCCACATGATGACTTTGGTTTAGAGAACTCTCAAGACTGTGCCAGGATCTATGCTAAATTTGGGGGATCAAAGTCCAATGAAGTAAGTGATCCTTATATGAGCTTGTATCCTAATGGAGGAATCAGGCATATTTTAAAATATACACAACATTAATGTAAACTTCAAGAAAGTTACAGAGAGAGAGTCATACAATATGCTCTAGCTACTGATTCAGGACTAGCCCTCAGGAAAGACTGGAATATGATAGAAACAGCTTGAAAGGTGTATAGGAAGGTAAAGTAATGTCATAGGAGCTGATGATGTCACAAAAAATAATGAAAGAGATGAAGAAGATGATTCAGTACATTATTGGGGTTTATCCACAGGTGGGAGATACAGTATAGATAATGATCTAGAAAAAAGACAGCAAAAAAGTTATCAGGCAAGTAGGTTATGGACAAAAAGAACTTGAACTAAGTAGAAATACTAAATAGTCCACAGTCTTTTTTTCTCCCCAGGTTTGTTTCTGCAATTATGCTGCCAGAATGGTAGAATAGGATCCCAAAGATTCTAAGTACCACGTAAATTGTAGTCTGTAAACATGAACTTAGCTGTTGTTACTGTAAATATAAGATGGAGAATAAATGAAAGATTTAAGTAGTGACCATGGCCATATTGAATCGGAAACTTTAATTATGTCTGATGACTTTAAATCTTGTTGAATGTGCTATAATCGATAACTATGAGTCACAGTACATTAACCTTTTCTGGTACTGGATGTAGAACATCATAGGTGGTCAATAATGCTTACTGAGTGAATGTCAAAATGTAAAGAAAAAGAGAAGCTGCATATGAAAGAGTCCTGTACATTCATAAGAGAGAAGACACTCTCCAGGTTCACTATTAATAAGAATTCATCTCTGTACTTGGGACAGTGTAGAAAATCATTTATTGTAACCTGATTAAGCAGAGGATTGCCTTAGATCCAAACTATAAAGTCTGGCTAGACTTGAAGCATCTGGAAACAATCAGTTCTGTGGTTAAAATGTTTCTAAGCAACCACAAATTGTAGCCCTGCAAGGATAGTTCACGGGAAGTTAAAACTGTAATTTTCAGATTTCCATAGCCTTGGATCTGCTATGGAGAATGAGGCCCAGCAAACAGATTTAAGCCTTCCATCTTCTCATATTAATCACAGATTTTCTGTGATAGCAAATCATGACTTTGTGTAAGTAAATGAGATTTTTCAGGAGTTCCCCATTAAGTCTTATTTTGCATGCAAATTCCTATCTGAATTCTGCAGAACAGCATAATTTCTTTTTAAAATAATAGATCAAAAATGATGGCATTAGTAATAGTAGAAGCAATAGTAATATAAATCTGTACCTCTGCTAAAGCACTTCATTTGCCTTCTAGATTTTTTAAAATTCAAATTGAGTTGAATTTAATCATGATGAAATAATAGTTCAATAGAGATTATTTTCCTCCTAAAGGAAGAGAGGGGGAGATGAGGCTGAATGCCAACCAAAGATTTTCCCTTCTATTTATTTCCCCATTTGGATTTCATCAAATTAATTTACATTTAAATGCACTTTACACAAATCACTTCTCTAAAATGGACTGAGGTATATATTCATACTCTGCTGATTGACTAGACTTTAGTGAGCAACAAGGCTGCCAGGAGGAAGGTCATTGTCCAGTCCCATTCCATCTTATTCACATCACATCTGGAATAGTTACAGTTTTTGGTGCCTCCTTTTAAGTGCCATATTGATAAGGGGGAGAACATTCAGAAATAGGGTTACTAGGAATGTGAAATGACTCATTTAAGGAACAGATGAGAGGACTGACAAGACTTAAGACTGAGGATGAGGAGAAACAAAATGGCTATTTTCAAAATATTTGAAAGACTACCAGTCAAAAGAAGGCTTAAACTTATCTTACTTGTTCCCAGGGAACAGAATTTGAGGTAATATCTAGAAGTCCCAAGGAGGTAAATTTAAGCTCAAAATGAGGAAATTATTTGTTAGAGTTATTGAAAAAGAAAATAATATGTCATGTGAGACAGCACTTCATCCCTGAAGGTGTTAAAACAGACTAGTGATCATTTTAGGGGACTTTTGGGAAAGGGGTTAAGGGTATAAGGCATGTGGCAGACAGACTGACCTCCATTGTCCCTTCCAGCAATAAAAATCTATAACTGTGTCATTTTCAATGAGACATGAAATGATTTTTAAAAGCTACAGAAACATGTTCACTTCCTATATAGAAAATAGTTTTGAGCAATGTGGGTAACAGGAATATCTGAGGGGAAAAAAGTATTAATCTCCAGTAATACCAGATGGAAGAAACTATTGCCATATAAATTTTTCAGAAAAATAAAAATTATCCTAATATGCTAGTATTTTATGCCTAAGTGATTTCTGTGGATAGAATTTATTCTTTGATGACAAGCCATTCCATGCCTTTTTATTCTTTACAATCCTTTTCCTTCTCTTTCCATAAATAGTGTAGAGACTGACCATCCAATGTCCCAGAGATCTTTTTGGTGTTTTTAAAGTCTCAAAGATGCTAGCTAGCTGGTGTTGCTTTTTCTGATGACATAACCAAACCAAATCCTTTTCTGGTGCTACTTGTCCATTCCAAGGTATTTTTATTTTCTAAATCATTGCAATTAATGGTCTGCTCTCTACTAATATCCTCCATATCTCACCATTCTGAAGTTTCTTTTGCAATTTTAATGCTCATGATCAAAGTGTCCTCTGTTTCACAGTCTTATGAAGGAAGAGTGATAAATAATAACTTCAGAAACCAGACTGAACTCTAACATCCATATCTCAGCTGAGAGGTGAATAAGACATATTTAGATACGGCCAATGTGTTGAATGGGTTTATTCAACTAAATTTATTTAGGACTCCTTTTATTTAAGCAGTCTTGGTGAATAGTAATAAATTTGTTTAAAAAATTAGTAGAAAACACATCAATATAACATTAAAGTCATACAAATATGTATTTTGTATATAACTCATAAGTATTTCTACATGCAAATTATTAAAAATTTATTTATTTTCATATATATATATATATGCATATTTCCAAGTTACAAAATTTCCCTCTACTCTCCCTTCCCAATCCTCTTCTCTCAGCAGGGAACATTCAGGTTAGCATTTTACAGCCATATTTTGTTGAACATGTATACAAATTAGTAATTTTTGGCATGAGGAATTAGGATTAAGGGTTAGAGATAATTTTTATAAAGTGTTCATCTGATTCAGAAAGGATTTTTTTTGTGTGAGTTTTGTTTTGTTTAGTTTTTCTTCCTCTGGTTGAGGATAATATAGTCCATAATCAGTCAGACACAGTTGTCCTAGCTCTCAGGACTGCCAAGAAGAGCTGCTTCCATCAAGGTTGTTCATCTCATAATGTTGTTGTTGATGTGTACATTGTTCTCTAGGTCCTACTCCCTATGCTCAGCATCAGATCCTGTAAGTCATTCCATTCTTCGCTAGAGTCTGACCCTTTATAGTTTCTTATATAGCAATAGTATTCCTTAGTATTCATGTACCATAACTATTTTAGACATTCCCCAATTGATGGGTATCCCCTCAATGTCCAATCCTTTGTCATTACAAAAAGAGCTCCTATGAATATTTTGGAATATGTAGGACTTTTCCCATTTTTATAATTTCTTCTGAATGTAGACCTAGAATTGGAATTGCTTGAATTGAATAAATAGTTTTATTGCTCTTTGGGAATAGTTCCATATTGCTCTCCAGAAAGGTTGGATCCATTCACAACTCCACCAGCAATGCATCAATGTCCCAATCCTCCCACAACCTCTCCAACATTGATCATCTTCCCTTTTTCTCATCTGAGCTAATCTAATAGGTGTGAGATAATTCTTCATTGTTGTTTTAATTTGCATTTCTCTAATCAATAGTGATTTGGAGCATTTTTTCATATGCTTATATAAAACTTTAATTTTTTCATTTGAAAACTATCTATTCGTATCCTTTGATCATTTGTCAATTGGGGAATGACTTGTGATCTTATAAATTTGATGCAATCCCCTGTATAGTTTAGAATTAAGACATTTATCAGAAATCCTGGTTATAAAGCTTGTTTCCCAGCTTTCTACTTTACTTCTAATTTTTACCAGTATTAATTTTATTGGTGCAAAACTTCTTAATTTAATAAAGTCAAAATCATGCATTTTGCAGTTTATGATGTGCTCTAATTCTTGTTTGGTCATAAATGTATTTCTTTTTTTAATTTATTTTATTGTAATTTTTTAGGGTTTTTTTTTGCAGGGCAATGGGGTTAAGTGGCTTGCCCAAGGCCACACAGCTAGGTAATTATTAAATGTTTGAGCTGGATTTGAACTCAGATACTCCTGACTCCAGGGCCAGTGCTCTATCCACTGCACCACCTAGCCACCCCCAATAAATGTATTTTTTTTACCATAGATCAGATAAAGTATTTTTTGCTCTATTAATTTATCTATGGCATCACTCTTTATGTCTAAATCCTCTACCCATTTTGACCTTATTTTGGCATAGGGTGTGAGATGTGGATCTTTGCCTAGTTTTTGCCAGACTATTTTCCAGTTTTCCCAACAATTTTGTCAAATAGTGAGTTCTTATCCTATAGGTTGATGCCTTTGGGTCTGTCAAATAGTAGATTTCTGTAGTCATTTATTGCAATTTCTTTTGAACCTTTCCTAATCCACTGATCCCTTACTCTTATTTCTTAACCAGTGCCAGGCAATTTTGATGACTGCTGCTTTATAGTATAGTTTTAGATCTGTAGAGCTAGGCCACCTTCCTTTACATGTTTTGTCATCAGTTCCCTTGCTATTCTTACCCTTTAGTTGCTCCAGATGAATTTTGTTACTATTTTTTCTAGCTCGATAAGGTAGTTATTTGGAAGTTTGATTGGTATGGAACTGAAAAGAGTAATTTAATTTGGATAGAATCTATATAAAAATTTATAATTTTACCAAATGTGGAGCTCCTGGCAAGACAACTCCATTCAACAGGCACTTTTTTGGAAGTTATCAACTTTAAGAGTTGTTGGGGACACAGAGATATTACTAAAGAACCTAATTACATAGGTAGAATATGTTAGAGCATGGACTAAATTTAAGTTAATGACTGTACCTTCAGCATTATATCATACTGTCTTTCCTAGTGTGTATGTTTATGTATGGAATACTTTCATGGGCTGTTCATTATCTGGATATATATATCATAGTTCAAGCAATATGCATTTTGTATTTTATACATTTTGTGATGGTTATAATTCTCTATTCTTCCTTTCTGTGGGTTTCTCTCAGAATAATTTTTTTAGTTCAGAGCTTAAGTCTCTGATATATGCTCAATGAACAGTTATATAAGAACTTTGTCATAAGTAAGGCATTTTCTTTCCATTTGTAAAACAGGCCTTTACTTTATTGATCATTAGTAACCTTGTTAAAAAAATCTCACTTTATTTTATCTCTAAGTGATTCATTGAACAAAGTCATTCCCATAATCAAACCCTATGATTGAGTGTTATATAATTTTGTTGCACCTGTAGGTAAATTTTTGACTGAGGGAAACATTAGAGGTTGCAGAGTCTATTTATATGAGTTTGTAAATAAATATGGGAGCTGTGATTCTGGCAGTTTTGGAAAATGGGTATAGGAACTCCCCCTAACAAAACAAGTGATAATTCATGTGAGATTTAGGTAATTTCCTACATAATTGCCTTAGGCACATAAGTAAATAATTTGCTAAAATCACACAAGTAATAGGTGTTAAAGTTGGAATTTAAATCTAGGTGTTCCTGAAACCAAATCTAGAATTCTATCATTCTTGTCACTTTGTCTTTCTCTAACTAAAAGAGTAAAGAATTCTAAGAGAAGCTAAAATATAATGAAATGTTTTCAAAAATGGATGTAGGTTGTACTCTCCCTAAGAAATATAAGCACATTGTTAATTTTGTCTGGAGAAAAATATGTCCATTCAATATTTTAAAATTTTTTGTTTGCCCTTACTACTAGGAAGCAGTCAATTCTGATCAAAACAGTAATTGAGGTTTTCTGTGCTAGCATATGGGATTTCTCATGCTACTCACATCATTTCTCTATGAGAACAGTATTGTTTTCTGAATTTTTTATATAAAAGTAATGAAGTAGTGCCACATTGAAAGCATAAAATAGAAGTTTTATCTTCAGTGGGGCAAAGCAAGTGTTAAAGGAAAAACAGTTGAAATTTATAAGTTCTGCCTCACTGTCTACCTCAATACCATGAAATGGCCTTGGCATTTTGGACATAAGTGAACCAGCTTCAATGGAAGGATTTATACAGCAGTGTAAGTTGTTTCACTGAGGATAGACCCATGGATTCGTGAAACAAAAATGCAATAAATATTTTTAGCATTCCTCTCATTCAGTTTATTTTTTCATTAAACAGATGAGCAAATTGAAGCCTAAAGAGGGAAAATGACATATACCAGATCACAAAGCCCCACAAAGAATTGGATCTAAGACTGGCTTGCTCAGTTCCCAGTTCAGTCCTCTTTCCTTTAGGATATTTCATCTTAGAATTTATTCTGGATACTTATATATTTCCATTTTGTATAATTGCCCTGGTGTAGTATTAGTTGTAGTTGGTGTTATCTGTTTCCTTATTGGTTTTAGTTCCATAAAGGGAGTCCTATTACATTTCTTCTTCAATGTTATCTTTTTTGTATTTTGCAAATCTGGCCAATTGTCATGCTTTTTACTTACTTTTCTCTAGTGTGATCCCCCCACCCCCATTTCTTTCCTATCTTTGGTTTATGGAATAGAATCTTCTTACATTTGAAAGGTCAGCTATTCTATGAACTCACCATACAATATTTGACAAGTGATAATCCAGGCCATGTGAATACATCCAGTGACAACAAAATCAATACTTCCAAGGTAACCATTCCATTTTTTGGACAACTCTAATTGTTAGATAGCATTTTCTTATATTGTGCTGAAATCTTCTTCTCTGTAACTTCTGTCCCTAGAACTTTGTTCTGCCTTCTGGGACCAGGAATAACAAGTAGAATCCTTTATATAAGTAACAACCCTTCAATTATTTGAATATATATTGCTTTTCCCCTCAACTAAGGCCTCCCTTTTCATTACCAAATAACTCTAGTTTCTATAACCAACTCCTAAATATCATGGTTTCAAGTGTTTTTGCTTGTCATTCAATGATTTTTGATTCCACATAGTAATATTATCTAGCCTGCACTTCTCTACACTTCTCACTGGCTCTTGTGATGAATTTTGTTGTGTTGCTGAAGTCAAAGCACTCAAAACTTAAGACATTCTACTCCATTTTAAAGAGGAGATAAATTATTTTGATAAAACTTTTTACTGACCCCGTGCTGTTTCTTAGTAATCCATACTTCATTTTCTATATGTTTTCAAATGATCTTTTTTCATAATTTATTGGTTACATATTTCTTCCAGAGATTGATGATGTTAGTTAGTTTATATTTTTAAAATCCAAATAATCCATTAATTAAAAGGATATGTTCACATCTCCTATCTTTTTCTATAATTCTGTCACATTTGCTGAAAATTGTATTATTGTTGAATATGAAAGTATTTGTAACAATATGCTTTGTAATAATACTTTATTTGTTCTGGTTGCTATTTTACTATGTCTTCACTTACCTTTGCCATCAATTGCTTACCATATATACACTGGCATATTTTATTTGATTATATTTTTCTTGGAGAATAGAAAACATAAGTATTGAATAATATGAATGTTAACATCATTCTATTGGACTTAACCTTTCCTAGTCCATTCTTAATCAAACATAATTTTTTTCATACTGTTCCCTATTACTGAAATGTCTTCTCTTTCCTGTTTTTATTTATTGAATTCATAGTCTTAAGTTCCCTTTCCTTTATAAATCTTTAATCCTTCAATCAATAATAGTCTCTTAACCCTGAGACTTTCCTTCTGACTTTTGCCTTGTGCTGGCAGCATCTTTTCTTATCTTTTATACATATTTTCTCAAGTCAGGAGTGAGCAGGTAGCCCCCTTTGCATCCATTTAGTTTTTTAGATAACCTCTGAGCCCTTTTACTACTCTGATATTCATTTTTAGGATTCATGTCTTGAACATATACCAGGTTTTAGTGATATCCCTTTGGGAGACTAAATATATTCCTCTGAAAAAGATTATTTTAAATGGGTTGTTTTCTGCTAAGAAACTTTCATTGGAGGCTCTTTGATGGATGATAAATTTTTTAATTCTTAGCAACAGTATATAAGAGAAACTGAAATGTACATGAAGGTCATCTCTATTGGGAGCAGTAAGCAGTATGTATATAAATTATAAATTGTTAGATTTGATGATGATAAAGTAAGAAGAATTACTAAGAGGATGGAGGAAGAGAGAATTAACTTTATTGAATATGGAGTAAAAGAGAGATATTTAGAAAGGGAGCATTTTGTTGTTTAAGTGACGGACATTTCATTCTCTGAACACAATCAATTTCATATCTTCAGCCTAGGAAGCTAGGCAAAACATAAAAGGTCTCTGTAGCTGACAGTGCTAGAATTCAGAAAATCTTGTTGTTGATCATTGTTTTCAAATTCATGGGTTGCATAGATTGTTATAGTAAAATAGATGTAAGAAACACTGTATGTGGGAAGTAAAATACTTTGCCATGGGCAGCACTTTCTATTTTACGCCTTGATTAGTCAAAAACTGAAGATTCTAGGTAAGCACTTAAAAAGAGAAATGAATATTTTTATATACATTTTCTATATGTATACATATATAATATGTTCAATTCAGTATTTCAATATGTATTTAATAAATTACTAATATGTTAAAATAATTGTGCTACATATTGGACAATAACAAGAATTTTAGCAAAATGTAGCTCCTGGCTTCAGGGCATCTGATAATAATATAGATGACAGTGATTCCATTTTCTTCAATTAAACTAGTTTATGTACCAGAAATTGTGCTAGAATCTGGGGATGCAGAGATTAAAAAATGAGAAAAATTCATGATCACAAGAAAGTAACATTCTATAGAGAAGCTCAGCACTTATCTCCTAGTATATCTATGAAGCAAACAAGAAAAGGTATTTATTATCCCCTTCTTCCAGATGAAGACTTTAAAACTCAAAAATTTCAAATGATTTGCTTAAAATCACAAACTAACAAAAATTAGTGATAATTAGGTACATGTTTAGGAATGTGCAAGATGCTGGAAAATAATATGGCAAAAACTAGGCATAAATCCACATCTTACTCCCTATACCAAAATAAGATCAAAATGCGTACAGGAAGTAGACATAAAGGGCAATACCATAGATAAATTAATAGACCAAAAAATACTCTTTCTATCTATGGAAAGTGGTATACATTTATGACCAAACAAGAAATAGAGCATATTTTAAACTGAAAAATGAATGATTTTGACTATATTAAATTAAAAAAGTTTTTGGACTATTAAAATCAATGCTGCCAAAACTAGAAGGAAAACAAAGCTGGGAAACAATCTTCACAACTAAGAGTTCTAGTAAAGGTCTCATTTCTAAAATAAATAGAGAACTTCATCAAATGTATAAGGTTTCAAGTCATTCTCCAGTTGATAAATGATCAAAGCATCTGAATAGACAGTTTTCAAATGAAGAAATTAAAACAATATATAATCATGTGAAAAAATGCTCCATATCATTACTGATTAGGGAAATGCAAATTAAAACAACTCTGATATATGACCTCATACCCATCATATTGACTAAGATGACAAAAAGGGAAAATGATAAATGTTGAACAGGTAATGGGAGGGTTGGTGCATTGATGCATTGTTGGAGTAGCTGTGAACTGATCCAACAATTCTGGAGAGTCATATGGAACTATGCCCAAAGAGCAATAAAAATGTTTATATTCTTTGGCCCAGCAATTCCAATTCCAGGCCTATATACTGAAGAAATCTTGAAGAAAAATCCCACATGTTCTAAAATATTCATTGAAGCTCATTTTGTAGTGGCAAAGAATTGGAAATTGAGGGGATACCCATCAATTGGGGAATGACTGAACAAGTTATGGTACATGAATACTATGGAATATTATTGTTCTAAAAGAAACCATAAATAGTTGGACTCTAGAGAAGTATGGAATGAGTTATCTGATGCTGAGTGAAGGGATTAGAACCAAGAGAACAATGTATACATCAACAGCAACATTATGAGATGAACAACCTTGATGGAAACAGCTCCTCTCAGCAGTTCAGAGAGGTAAGACAACGCTATTAGACGAGCTACAGACTATGGTATCCACATCCAGAGGAAGACAAACAAAACAAAATAAAATCCTTCAGAATCTGATGAACAACACAATCACTTTTTAAAAAATAATCTCATGTATTTCTTTCCCTTAATCCTAATTCCTCATACCAAAAATGATTAATTTGTAAACATGCTTAAGATGTGTATGTATAATATTGACCTGTGTATGGTATAATGTTAACCTGACAGTTCACTGCTAAGGGTTGGGAAGGGAGGGTAGAAGTAAATTTTGTAACTTAAAAGTATACAGGTGCATATGGATGAATGTTGACAAACCTTCATAATGTTTTTGTAATAAAAAAAATCAATTTAAAAAAAGGAATGCACAAGATGAAAGCAAGGAGTACATGCATTGTGACAGAGATGACAGGTCAATGTAGGGTAAAATTCAAAACCTGAAGTCTGAAAATTTACTAAAAGTCCACTATTTGTTAGCTATCATGCCTCATGCTAGGGATACCAAAAAAAAAAAAGGCAAAAGATAGTTTCTGCCCTTCACAATCTTACAATATAAAAGGATGGACAAAATACAAAGTACTATACACAGACTAGTTATATACAAGATAAATAGGAAATAATGAACAGAGGGAAGGCACTAGCATTAAGAGAGATTAAAATAGGATTCCTGTAGAAGGTGGATTTTTAGCTGCCTACTGGAATGAGTTCAGGAAGACCAGGAGGTAGAGATGAGGAGAGATAACATCCCAAGTATGGTAGAATGGGCAGCCTCTTCTCCAGGGAGGTTGAAGTTTGAATTTTTAAAAAATATCTTGATATACATATATATATATACATATATATATAATATATATGTGTATGTATGCATGTGTGTGTCTGTGTGTGTATATGTATAAATTTTTTACATTTAGAAACTTTATTTTGAGAATGAATCAGAGTACCAAAGGAGTCCATGACAAAAAGAATGAAAAACTCCAGGACAAGAAGAATAATGCGAGATAATTCAAGATAAATTATGATGGCAATAGATATGTGTAGGCCATAAATGTCATGTTAAGGAGTCTGTACATTTTTGGCAATAAGTAAGAAATCAAAATTTTTTAAATGGGAGAAATATGATTTAGAACTGAGCAAGAACTATTAATCACAGCCCTGTGGAAAGAGATCACAAACCTACCTATGAGTTACATAATAAATTGAAGTTTGCAAACCAGCTTCCTGCCAGCAATTAGATCAAATGCTATTGTCACAATTTTCTATCTGAAGACATGAATGATCTGAAATATTAAATGACTTGCCTTTGATCACATAGCTGCTAAGTATCTGAGATGGAAGTGAAACCCAGGTCTCCTAACTTAAAGTTGAGTGCTCTTTTTTCCCCTGTTCTTTTAGATCACATAACAAAGACAAATCTTATGAATACATGCTAAGTGGAGGGAAAGCAAGCCCAGATGGTTGAATAGTTTAAGATGTAGTATTTTAGGAAATATAAGCTTATTTTACTCTGTGTTTATAGTAACTTGCAATATTCTAAGGCAAACTGACATGTTGCCTAGTAGAGATTCTTAGAATGTGGTGTAATGAACAAAATAAAATTAATATGCATCTAAGATACACTGGTTAGTTAATGGTGTTTTTAAGGTATATGTGGAAACTGGAGCACAATTTGTTCTATTTTACAATTGGTTACTAAGAACAGACAGCTACCCCAATAAAGACAATCCAGATCTAACAGAAGATATCACAGAAACAAAAGTGCTCATATTTTTCATGGTGGAGAGTATATATCCTGAAAGAGAGGCTGCCTCCACATCAAGTTCATTGTCATACCACTATACCTTTTCTAACCATTAGCAAATATTTCTTTAAAAAACAGACATTAACAAACTTTGAAGGATGATTTCACTGTATCCATGTGATATGGAACCATGTAACCCTTTAGAAGTAATTTTATTCTAATATGTTCTATTTTACTGAGATGAATCCTGAGGTTAAAATTGAGAAAGTGAATGATCAGGTTCACAAATACAGTGAACAACTTGTCCCAGATTCAAATACAGGTCCTTTGACTCTACATTCATCACTCTTTCTACTAACTTCTCTATCACCACCTTTTTTCTGCTACTATCTTTGGTTTCTGACTGGAATCCCAGGGAATGGAGAAGGAAATAAATAATTCCCCATACATGTAATGTAAGAGCTATTTCTGCTTCATAACAATGATAGTCATGGGAAATTTTGATGGCTTTTATTTACCTAATTGTGCATTAACAATTTTTATTGTGTAAGCATCTTTATGACTGTGTAGTATAATAGAAAATTAACCCACTTTGCATATTAGAAGTTTAAAAATTCTTTTGTTACATATTAGTCATATGATCTTGGGGAAATCATTTATCATCTCCATTTTATGGCAACTCAAGATTTTGTTACACGGAAGGTTCTAGTCCCTTTTCATCTCCTTTAAATGCAAGAGTTTCAAGGACTTACTGGAATTAATTTCAAGACTTAAGCAAGAAGAGAATGTCAGTCACTGTCTTCAGCAATTTAAATATACCCCTGACATCTTGTTTATATAACAAATTTGCGCAATACTTGACAGCAGCCAGGATCTGTCTAAGGTGCTGAATCAGTCAGAGCAAAAGATTCCACTGTCTTGAAGCTGATGTTAATAGTAAATGCTGATAAATTGTAAATAAACATGTCGTCTCTGGCCAGAGAGCAGAGTAACTTATGCTATTTCCCTTGTGCTGTGAGTCTGCACTCTGTTTTGGTATAATATTTCTTTTTTTGCTTGTTCTTTTTCTAGGAGAATGAATACTCCCTATAAGAAGGGTCTGCTCATCTATATATATCTTTGTGGCCTTAAGGGTCCTGTAAGACATTTCTAAATGAATTAACAATAGGTGAATCTGATCATATTATTGGGCTGCAGACTCTCCATTTTTCAGTTTTATGTATGCCTCCTGCCTTTGGCACCTCTCCCCTATTCACCACTAGAGGGAGGAATTCAGAATAAAAACCTGTCATAATTTCCAAAGAAAATCTTCTTAAACAAAGATAAAGTTCCCAGGCTCAATTAATTATGCATTCCAGATTAAGGGAATCTGAATTAATAGGGTTTTTCCATTGAGACAAATTTTGATTTTCAAAAATTAATCTACATTTATTGAATCTCTATTAATATAAGACCCTTTGCAATTTGCTTGGCAATCTAGTGGAGCAAAAAAGCATAGCCCCTGCCCTCAGGGAATTCACATCTAGTTTGAATGACAAGACTCACTGTGAGCATGGTAAAGCTTTGTTTTCATTAATGAATAAAATAAGATTAGGGTTTGACAATAGAAGAGATATTACAAGAAAATATTAGCAAGTTGCATCTATTAAATATATGAAATCCACAGAGGCTTCTTTTATGGCAGTTTCTTGAAGTTCATTATTTATTGTAAAATCATTTAACACATATTTATTAAACCTCTGCTAGGAAGCATTAAGTATTTGGCCCTGGGATACACAGACAAAAAGCAGTTCCTCACTGCAAGAAGCTTATATTTCATCAGAAGAGAAGACATGTGCAATAGAAGTAGTATATAACAAGACTGGAAAGTAATATTAGAGATATATTATGAAGTCCTTTAAATACCATTTGATAATGAAGTATTAAGTGTAGTATACTAAATGAAGGAGTGACATGGTCAGACTCACAGGAAAATAAATTTAATTATTCTGAAAATAATGCTTTAGAGAAGGAAGATACTTTGGTATAGGAGGATTTTTCAGTATTCCAAGAATAAACAGGAGAAGGGTTTTTGAGTTAAAGAGAATGAAAGGGGTAATAGAAATATTATTGAGGTGCTATAAGGACTCCATCCAGCAAGTATTTAGGAAGATCCTATTATATATGTAATTTTGCAAGCTTCAAAATGTATATGTTCAAAATGAAAAAAAAAAGTTCTTCCTTCAAAAATTTCACTTCTTCTAGGATGTGGGGGGGGGTAGGGACAGATTATTTGAAGAGATAAGTATTTATAGGATCATTTGAAGAGGGAAGAAACACTAATGATTAAAGGCATTGAGAAAAGTATTTTCATTGAGGCATTGAGAAAAGCAAAACATTATTTTCCTCTTTGTGTAGATGGAGAAACTGAGACTCAGAGAAGATCCAGTCCAATACTAATCCAGTGTTAATTCCTGTCCTGCAGAGTTAAATATCCAGTATGTTTTATAGAAAACCAAGGGATCACTTTAGGATTAGGGCTTTTTGAAAAGATTTTATG
This sequence comes from Macrotis lagotis, assembly GCF_037893015.1. NCBI lineage: Eukaryota > Metazoa > Chordata > Mammalia > Peramelemorphia > Peramelidae > Macrotis > Macrotis lagotis. The sequence continues at coordinate 813,453,561 of NC_133658.1, read as the reverse complement.
GGGAAGAAAAACTTGCTTATAAGCACTGGAGTTATACCTTGAGGACTGAGGCAGGAATGCAAGACCCTTGACCAAGTATATCTGTTACTTTGAGAAGATTAGTACACCTTTATGCACCTTCAATTTTTTTCTTTTAAAATGGATTATGTAGAACTAGATGACCTTTAAGGACCCTAAACTATTATCTTGTACAATAACCATTAGAAAGACAGCAGGAGGGAAGGGATACTAAATGAGGGGAATGTATCATTAGAAGTAATTTTCCACAGAAGTTTTATCTTGGGACTGTGGAGAACTGATATTTTCCTATCAGTTTTAATACTGAATTTGTCTTTCTTCACCTGTAGGGTAACTCAAAATATATAATCTGAAAATTCATAGCAGTTAGAAGTTCAAGAGGAGATAAATTATTGACAATCAACAGCCTTAATCTCCTTTCCACTTTTCTTACCATTATTCTTTGAAAATGGTGATTGTGAAAGAGTAAGATTTCAGTATAACTATATACATTTTACTAAGTAATTGTTACATATCAAGAATACTTCCTTAGCATTTTCTAAAATGGATTCAGGATTTAGCTAGAGATGTTGGACAAAATGACTTCTGAGGTCACTTTATATTGTGAGTCTGTGATTTTAAAGGATTCTCACCTCCACTGGTTTGAGATTCTGCAGTTAAAAAGTTGCTTTGTCCATATGAAAATTTCTCCCTCTCCACAGCAAATTCTGAGTAAGAAGGTTAAAAAAGCAATGCTAACTTAAAGTACTGTTCTTTGATTGGAAATATCAACAGGACTTGTTTATTACCATAAAAATGGACTTTTAAACAATTAAAAACAATCCAAGGAATATGCTTTCTCTCTCCTTAGTAGGATGCAATATAATGTGGGCAGATGTGACTATGGAGAAAGGATTATTTAATCATATATTTAGATTTGAAAGAGACTTGATAACTATCCTCTCAGCCAATCATTTTTCAGAGGAGAAAACTTATACGTAAGGAGACGAAGTGATTTGTTCTAGACCACAAAGATAATTGGGCCAAGCAAGCACTTAGGACTGTTGCTAATATCTTAAATTTTTTCTTTGGTTGAAAAAGCAGTAATTGGGTTGGGGGGGGAATGTTAGATTTTGAGTGCAATTATCTTCATTTTGCAAAAGGCAGCTAGCTTTCAAAGTAAGTAGAGTATTGAATTTGGAACCCTAAATTAAAATGCTGCTTCAAACTTTTGCTTGTTATGTGACCCTATCCAGGAGACTCTGAAATTCACTGGCTTAATTCTGACTTTCTTTTCCTCAATTTGAAAGTAAGTCCAAAAGGGATCCCTTCTCACTCTAAATCTTTACTTCTATGGCCCTATACTTCTGAGCTTTAGAATGTTTCTATGAGATAATACAGAGGCAGCCCTTGAAATTGTTAAGGCCTAGGTTGAAGTCCTGTTACCTACGTGTACTGACTTGATGACCATAAACAGATAAATTAATCTGTCATTTAACTAGTTGACTGTCCAGGTTAAGCATTTACAATGAAATTTCAGATCAGCATTTAAGAGAGGCTTTCACATTCATTAAACAGCTAAACATTAACAAAAGGTCATATGGCTAAGCTTGCACCAGAGTCTAAGTCTTAAGGTTTTAGGTATAATGTAGAAGAATTTGAAAAGCCAGCAAATCTATTTTATAGAAACGCTGTTGTTTCTTTTGTTATTTTTAAACATGTTAAAATGTAGGAGATAATTGAAAATTCTCAAGAATGACATTATCAAATGCCTTTATCTCTGGATATTATAGAGAATAGTTTCTAAATATCTATAGGGAGGGATTATCTCAGAGCTACTACCAGAGGGTACCATGGCGTTCATTTCCAAGGGTAAGTTAACTATAAATGAAATATTATTTTAAACCTATTATATCATATGTTAGTAGAAAAAAAATGGATGCATGGAAGCTGGTCTTACTTCATAATAATGATAAGCAATACACACTCCAACGTTAAAAGGGAATGATATGAACTTGTTCTTTGACAACTGCAAAAGGCATAAGAGAATATTGTCCTTCCTGAGCTCAGCAGCATCTGATACTGGCTCCAAGCAGTGCCAAGTCATAATGGGAGTGGAATTAAATAAAATCCTTTGGTCAGCTTTTATCAAGGCCACTGTAAAGGAGATGTCTGATGAGGGGATCCAAAAGGAGAAGCTTTGTAAAACAATGGAATACATGGTTTTATTCCTGATAGCAAGGTTTCAATCTTAGTATTTAGATGTATTACTTGTGTATTATCCTTTGGCACAATATTTTGCTCTGCAACTCAGTTTCCTTATTTGTAAATGAAGGTGACTGGACTATAGAATCTCAATGGTAACTTCTAGCTGATGAATAGCAGATTGTGAAAAAGCTAATGTTTATTCAATTGACAATGTGAGATATTGGAGATACAAAGTTAAAAATGAAAGAATGAATCCCATAAATTAGCTTACATTCTAAGGTGCAAAGGGGGAGTATCATTTATGGGTCTGTGTGTGTGTGACTTTGTGTGCATGTATGTGTATGTGCAGACTAACATCTATTTTTTAACATATCCTCAGAAATGTACCTAGGAACTAAGAAACCTTTTAACACTTTTGTTTAGATTTTATTTTTACATCAGCAAAATTTCTCCTTGTATTATGCTCTTTGCTGCTTTCTCAGAGAATTATCTCTATAACAGACATTTAGAAGCAAGAGAGGTATTGATCAATACATAGATAAATCAGACATTTTATAGAGACCTGGACTGCCACTTCGGAAAATGAGAAGGGAGGAGGTGTCAGCTTAAGTCTCTTATTTCTGATCAACTGTTCTTTTTAATTTTGCCACAAAAAATTTATAATTGAACAAATAAGAAATAATGGGAAAACCCAGAAACCACCATTCAAAAGAACAACTTGCATTTTGTAATAAAGATGGGCTTTTTCTTAATAAAGAGGGAAAAGTAATTAAAGTTGCATTTTCTTCATTGTTCTTTGTATATCAAGGAATCATGATTACTTACTTTGTGGAAGACATTGCTTCTAAATGTTTCCTAGCAAAGAAAGGTGATTATGGGGCCCTCTTTTCTTTCATCTCAGTTCTATTTCTAAGCCAAATAGGTATAGAGAAATTGGGTTTCTTGAAAAGTAACATAATGGTCTTTGGAAGTGAATAATGAAAAGAGTTGGATTCACAAAGGGAAGGAGTTTATTTAGGAAGTGAAAACCTTTGTCTATTTAAACTCCATTATATGTGACATTGATAAACTGTTAAGTCTAATTTTATACAGTTGAATTAAAAAGAAAATCACATACCAGTCAAAACATAGGATGTCCCTGAATAGAAGGTAGTGCCCATATATAATATCTCTTTGAAAATAATATTACCATATACCTAGAGTATGTAAGAATAATTTTTTTAAAAAAATCACCATTTATAGACACCTTCTCCTGACTACAATATATACATGTGTATGTGGCACACACATATGCATATACAATTTTGTTTTCATCCAGATTTGGGAGAAAGAAACATGTGATCTTTAAGTGAGTATATAAAAGGTAAACAACTTGTTTGATAAAACTCCTTAATGAGGATAAGAATGTCTCCTTTCTTTTTTATTTGCTGAATTCCCTTCCATTATGTAAGGTCAAATCAGGTACTACACACTATAAGAAACAATGAAAAAATGAATGATTTTGAAATTCATAAATAATGATATTCTAGTCATATTTTTATCAGTAGCTACTATATTACTATACTATAGATTATTTCATAACATTATCTAAAGTGGTGAGAAAGAATGAATAAGTGAATTGATGAAATTCATTTATTATGAATTTCTTGACAGCTTCCTTTTTAATCAATGCTTCCAAAGTCTTATGTTAACTGTATTTCATAATTTTTCAATGTAATTTCAAGACTAGCATGGATTCTTCCCTTGCAGATCATAAACTACTCTAAAGTCTTAATAGTTCACATGAGTTTCTAGGACCAATTAAAAAAAAATTAGTTCTCTGCCAACCATACTTCTGGTGATAGTTTATCAGCATTTAACTACATATTCTTTCCATTGCTGATGCTAAACAATTTTCATAGCAAGATAATCTATACTATTTAGTACAAAAAGCCCATTCCTTACCTCATCCCTTTTCTCCAACTCTTTCTCCACCCCTTTATCTGTTCTAATTAGAATTAGAACTTCAATCTGCTGAGACAAGGTGTTTGGTTAACTCTTCTTATCCTGCCAAGAAGCATAATCACCACTTTTCCACTACTACCAGCAAATGAATCTTTGTGCTGACTGCCCATTTATTGTAATTGCAAATTCTTTAAGAGCATACTTAAGGAAAATAATGAATTTGAATGTCAAGTGGAAAGACTTCTCTTGTAGCTTGCCCCTGTCTTGTTGAACCTTTTGAAAAAATTAATCACTTGGATGAAGGCAAAAATAATAATAAAAGTAGTTCATACATATAGCATTTTTATATTTGGAGAACACTTTGGTGAACCCATGAAATTTTTAGATTAAATGAAGTAAGGTCCATGACAGGTGTTGGTAGGCTGCAACATGGTATAAGTAACAGGTAGTCCTGTTGAGAGTATGATTTTAATAAATTTATATATACAGCCAAATAAGAAGAAAGCTTAGTTATTTTGGAAAGAGCAAGAAATAACCAATGGGCAACTGATATTTTCTAGTAATTTGCTCTTGATAGTAGCAGAAGTTGAGGAAGATGCCCAGAATAGAACTCTGAGTCTTGAGTCAGGAAAATCTAAATTTAAATTTGTCCTCAGACACTAATTAGTCATGTGATCCCAAGCAAGTCATTTAACCTGTTGTCATCTCAGTTTCCTCAACTGTTGATTTTGGGATAATTATATACCTATCCTCCAGGGCTGTTATATTTTAAAATTAGATAATATTAGCAAATGCAGTATATAGTATCTAGTAGGCATGTAGTAGATATTTAATAAATTCTTGTTTCATTCTTTTCTTCCCTGAATATTTTCTGAGCCTGTTATAGTAGACCTATGTGGGTACATGACCAAGTATCTCATAGAATGGGAAAGCATGGATGGGATGATATTTATATTATTGCAAGAAGTATCTATATAACTGGGATTACAATTTCATCTGTGAATTTGAGTACTGAAAAAATTAAGTTTTAAGTTCTCTCATAGAATGCATGACAATAAGAAAACCATGAAAGATGCTAGAAAAATATGATGGCATCAAAATGGAGGAAATTTAATAGTGTTCCAGGCAATGTCTTGCTTTGATATTCAAGTAATCATCTGCTTAAGGATAGGATAGGATAGGAGTGATATATCTAGGTAGGAATTCAATTCAAGATGAAATAACTGTTTTCATGAACCTCTGTTATAATGTTGCTGATTTAGAAGCTATTTTAATTTTCATTTTTACAAAACTTTTAAACACAGAGCTCAGAATGCAGCTAGAAAAAAGTCCTTTATGGATGATTATTTTATTCAAAGTTGTATATTTGCATGAAATAATAAAAAATGAAATGAGCAGAACCATGAAAACATTATATATGGAAACTGCAATATTGTTTTAAGAAGGATTTGGAACAAATAAACTTTTTGCCTATTATAAAATAGGAATATTTATATAAAGCATATAATATAAATCAGAGAAAGAACTGATATATAGAATAATTTTACTTACCTACTTGTGCCTAATGATACATCTCTAGGCTATGGGGATGGAAAGGAAGTAAAAAACTTGCATGATTTTCTTGTGTATTTGAAAGGAATAGCAGGTTACGTACATTAAAATTATAGTTTCAGGTACAAATGCCTTTTGTTTTAATTTTACTGTGTTAGGGAAGTGCTTATTTCATTCCACAAATTAGAAATAAAAGTAAAAAAGAATAAATAATAATATTGCATGCAAGTCAAATAGTCTTTAGCTGAAATGTTATATGTTGGACATACATGTTGGACCGAACAAATCAGAAGTATTCAGTTCTAGGCTCCCCAATTTAGAAGAGACATTGACAAAGCAGGTGGCACACACACACACACAAAAACAGCAAGATCAGGATACTAAAGTGTCTGGAAAGCATGTCATATGAAGAGCAATTGTTTAAATGGAAAATGCTTAATCTGAATAAAAGGCCTTCACTGGGAACAAACTAAAGGACATAAAAGTTGTCCTCAATTTTTCAAAGGTTCTCATGTGAAAGAATGATTATATTTCAGGCAGAACTAAAGCCAATATGGAAAAGTTATAGGGAAAGTGCTTTTTTGTAACATAAGAAAATGTTCAAGAGGGGACATGATAACTTTGTAAAAGCATTATGGCACAATAGGGGAAAGACTGGACTAATATTTGGAGATTTCCTCTTACCTAGGTTCTGGAAAAGTTTTTAAAATTTTCTTATACAATTTTGTTGGGAAAATGAAGGTATTAGGACTACAACAGTACTGTCAAATTAAAATATAAACAAATCTCTGTGGCCACATATTGATACAGAAAAACACAATTTAACAATTGGTACATGGCATTGTATTTTTTTATTCTATCACACTTTTCAGTTTTATTTGAGCATACTTGGGAGGCTTGTGGGTGACTTGCCTGTTCACTGGCAATAAATTTGATGGTTTGGGTACAAAATAGAATTTGGTGGATCCAGAAATAAGTGAATGTAATAATCATTAATGGATTAATATTTGTGAGGCAAGAGAGATCATCCATAGATTCTTTTTTAAATTTTTTATCTTTTTCAATTATATATAAAAATAGTTTTCAACATTATTTTTGTAATATTTTGACTTTCATATTTTTGACTCCTTCATTTTCCTCCCCCTTCCCTTGATACTTAATGATCTCATAAAAGTTAAACATGTATAATTACATTAAACATATTTCTATATTATTCATGTTGTGAAAGAAGAATCAGGACAAAAGAGAGAAAAATCCCTGAGAAAGGAAAAAACATAAAACAAATTTTAAAAAATGAAAATAGTATGCTTTCATCTGTATACAAACTTCATAGTTATTTCTTAGAATATGAATGATATTTTCCATCTCAGGACTTTTGATTGCCTTTGTTCATTGTACTGCTGAAAAGAATTATCTTTCATAAATGATCATCACTCAGTATTGCTCTTAATGTATACAATATTCTCAGTTTATTCATCATCAGTTCATTAAAATTTTTCCAGTTTTTTCTGTAATCCACTAGCTTATGATTTCTTACAGCAGAATAGTACTCCATGACATTCCTATACCACAATATGTTCAGTCTTTCGCCAATTGTGGGTAATCCCTCAATTTCTAATTCTTTGTCATACAAAAACCCAGCTGTTATTAATATTTTTGTACATGTGGATCTTTCCCCCTTTTTTATGATCTCTTTGGGAGCCAGATGCAGTAATGGTATTGCTGTATCAAAAGCTATGTACAGTTTATGGCCCATTGGGCATAATTTCAAATTGCTCTTCAGAATGGTTGAATCAATTCACAATTCCACCAACAGTGCATTAGTGTCCTAGTTTTCCCACATCCCATTCAACATTTATCATTTTCATTTTTTGTCATATTAGTCAATCTGATAGGTATGAGGTTTGAGTTGTTTTAATTTGCATTTCTCTAATCAGTAATGATGTGAGCATTTTTTCATATGACAATAGATAGCTTTAATCTCAGCATCTGAAAATGACTGTTCATATCCTTTGACTATTTTTTTCAATTCACCATAGGTTCTTTGTCTTGTCCTGAACTGTTTCACATGTCATCAGTAACTTGGATTAAGTCACTGGCACATGCTTATCAAATTTACATATGAGACAAAAATAAGAGAGAAAATTGACACATTGCTTGGCAGGATAACCAGATAACTTGATAGCCTAGAACACGGGACTGAATCTAATAAAAATGGAATTCAATAAGGATATATTTAGTCTTTTGCTTGAGTACAAAAAGATTCATTCTCATAAAAGCAAGATTAGACAGTAGATGATTTGAAGAAAATTCTATTGGCTATAATAGAAGGAAGTCTCAATGTGAGTGAGCAGTCTGAAATGACAGGAAAAAAAAGAAAAACTAATGTGAAATTGAGGCATAGCTTCCAGGAATTATGAAGTGATAATGCTTCTATTTGCTGCTCTTCTGGACCTTAATATGAATTAATGAGTTCAATTCTGGATGCCATAAATTAAAGACATTGGTAAAATAGAGAATGTCTAGAGGTAGAAAGCCATGATGGTGGAGTATCCTGAGATTATGTTGTATGATGATCAGATAAACATGGTAGGCATATTTAGGAAACAACTGATAGCCATCTTCAAATTTTGAATGACTGCTTTTGGAGTAGGGATTCGATTTCTATTCATTGACCTCAGGTGATCAAACCAGATTCAATGGGTGGAATTTGCAATGAAACACATATAAGCTTGATCTCAGGAAAAGTTCATTAAAATTAGAGTTTCCTAAAATGGAATTAGCTGCCTCAGAACTGGTGTATTTCCCCTAACTGAATTTCTTTGAGGTTAGAAGATTATTATTCAGGTATGTTAAAGTGAAAATTATGTATGTGTTGTACAAGATGGTTGCTGATATCTCTTCCAACTCCCAAATTTAATGCTTCTCTGATTCAGTTCTTTGCTTTGCTAATTACTAGCATGTGACACTGAGCAAGTCCATTAAGCTATTTGAGTTTTTGTGGGTCCTCATCTGTGAAACAGGTATGCTAATTCTTGAACTTTATCATAAAACTATTGTGAGGATCAAATGAGATGATGTATGGAAAATGCTTTGTAAACTGTGCAGCTCTGTATAAATGTCATCTAATGTTATTAACATATTATTATATCGAGGTTATGAGGTTGGAATGGATAACCTCCAAGATTCCTGCCAAGTCAAAGATGAAGTGATCCTCTTATTTTAATTAGTATTAAACAGTATCACATAGTCAGGAAAGGGAGCATAGCATAGTGGATAGTAAATGAGTTTTCAGGATTAAGACATGGTTTTAATTCTACTTCTGACACATACTGCCACTGTGACCTTGTATGAACCACTTGATCCCATTGACCTATTATTTACTTTAGACAATTCTTATTAGTTAAAGATGATATGCTCAATTGCATCTATTTCTCATATTTTCCACTGATTTCTGACTCTCCATGATCCTATTTGGAGTTTTCTTGGCAGAGATACTGAAGTGATTTGCCATTTCAGATGAGGAACTAAGACAAACAAGGTTAAGTGACTTTCCCAGTGTCATACCACTATTAAATGCCTGAGATTGGATTTGAAAACATAAAGATGAATCTTTGTCATTCCAGCACAGTATTCTATCCACTGCCTCACCTAAGGGGGCTAACTTTAGATCTAATCCTTATCAATAATATAATTGTGCAAATAATTATTTAAATTTAATAGAATCAACTTTATTACAGAATATTCTAATTTGTTCCAAATATAAAATCCAATTGAGTCAGCATTCATTAAATTCAGAATTGTTTTCTAGTCCCTGTGCAAGATATAAGGTTAAAATAAGACCTGGTACATGCCTTCAAAGAATTCTTAGTCTAATAGGTAGATATGATAGAATAGTAGCAGTGCAAATAATTCATAAGTTCATTGGTAGAAGATGATGTGCATACATGTGAACAGTGCTATATGTAAGATCTAAGAAGAAAAGTTAATTTCTTCCCTGTATGCTTCAGGGATCAGGGAGCATGTGCTTTATGATATTATGAATGGGTCAGATATCTGTGTAGTTATGGATAAAAGTAGGAAGGAAACATCCCAGATATAAGGAAATAAAATGAGAAAAGGTTAATTATTAGTCCTATTTGTCTACTTAATGGAGGGAGTACCAATACTAATATGATAAAAATATAATGGGATTGTGAGAAAGGTTATACAAATATACAAGATTATAATATACACATGAACAAACTATTCAATCACAAATGTTCAAAGACTTTTATCCATTGGACCTCAAAGGGCAGAATTGAGAGCAATAAGTAGAAATAGAGAAGCCAATTACAACTAGATATGAGAGGAATAATCCTGAAATTTAAAGCTATTCAAAAGTGAAATTCTTTGAGAAGTAGTTGGGTCATGAAGAGAAGAGAAGAGAAGAGAAGAGAAGAGAAGAGAAGAGAAGAGAAGAGAAGAGAAAAAAGAAAAGAAAAGGAAAATGGGGGCTGCTAGGTGGCATAGTGGATGGAGTATTGGCCTTGGAGTCAGGAGGACCTAGGTTCAAATTTGGCCTCAGACACAACACTTACTTAGGTGTGTGACTTTGGGCAAGTCATTTAACTCTATTGACTTAAAAAAACAAAAACAAAAACAAAAAAGAGGTAGTTGTGTATCCTTCCTTCAAATACTCTAAGTAATCCATCCCACCTATGGTAGGTAGAGGTTTCCTGCATAGACTAGATAAGCTCTAAAGTACACCAGTGCTTTGGCATTTCTGTGATAGTAATTCAAGGAAAGGCTACAAAGACTGCTTAGCATCAGATTGTGAAGGGCCTTGAATGCCCTGGTGAGTTAGTTTCACTTGAATTATTAGGCAATGGAAAGCTATTGGAAGGTCTCAAAGGATGAGAGAACTTTCAATAAGAAACTGTTAACAGCCCTTCTGCACATTTTGAACTATATATTCCATAGACATGTCAACCTCCATTTGTCCAAAGTAGAATGTATTATCTTCCCACCCCATCCCTTTTCCAAATATTCCCTCACTGTGGAAAGAATTATCATCTTTCTTAAGAAAAAGAGTAAAAACATCACTTATACAAAAATATTCATAGCAGCTGTTTGTAGTGGCAAAGAATTGGAAATTAAGTGAATGTTCTTCAACTGGGAAATGGCTTAACAAACTGGTATATGTATGTGATGGAATACTATTGTTCTATTAGAAACCAGGAGGGATAGGAATTCAGGGAAGCCTGGAAGGATTTGCATAAACTGATGCTGAGCAAGATGAGCAGAACCAGAAAAACACTGTACATTCTAACAGCAACATGGGGGCAATGATCAACCTTGAAAGAGTCGCTCATTCCATCAGTGCCACAACTAGGGATAATTTGGAGGTATCTGCGATGGAGAATACCATCTGTATACAGAGAAAGAATTGTGGAATTTGAGAAAAAAAACCAAAGACTATTACCTTTAATTTTTTTAAAAAACTTATCTTATTATATAATTTTGCTATCTCTTATACTTTATTTTTCTTCCTTAAGGACATGATTTCTCTCTCATCACATTCAACTTAGATCAATGTATACCATAGAAAGAATGTAAAGACTAACAGACTACCTTCTGTGGAGGGGAGGGGGGAAAGAAAGAGTAGGAGGAAAATTGTAAAATTCAAAATAAATAAAATATTTCTTTAAAAAAAGAATTATCATCTTTCCAATCACCTGAGTTCACAGCCTTGATAGCATCCTCAAATCCTATCAATTATTTCTCTCATGTATACAAACATTCATTAAATCTTTCTTCACAGCATCTTTTCCTATATAACCTCTTCTATCTGCTCTCAGAGACACCACTACAGTTCAGGGCATTATTACCTCTCATGTTGATTATTGTTTAAGTGGGTAACTAATTACCTCCTCACCACCCACTACAATTAGTCCCCCACACAGTGGCCAAAGTGATTTTTAGTATACTCCATCTATTCCAAAAAAATCAACCATTTTCTATTACTTTTTGGGTCAAATACAAGCTCTTCTCTTTAAAATTTGAAACTCTTCATAACCTGGTACTTTGACCTTTCAGTTATCATACAACATCATTTTCCTCCAGTTATCCTTTCTTTATTTCATATTTCATTCTTTTTCCTTTTTTCCTTACCTCTGGTTGTCCTCAAAGCTCAGACTTCTCTCTTTCTTAACCTTGGCATCTTTGCTTCCCTGGCCTACTTCATGATTCAATCCAAATGCTATTTTCTACAAAGGCCTCTCTTAGTCCCATAGATGCTATGTCTTCCATTTTAAGTAAATTTGATGGTCACTGTCCATCTACTCTGTATATCACAACACACACACACATATCACTATGACATTTTTGCACATAGCAATGTATATCTGCATATTCACTCAACAATTTATATGTATGAAAAAAAGAAGGGAAGAGATGTCTAACTTTGTTGTGTCTGGCACATAGTAGGCATTTAATAAATATTTATGGTTTAGGTTATTGGATCTGCTTAGCTATAGCAGTTTTCCTTAATTTCCTAAATTCATTTTGACATTTTATCAGAAATATATTATCTTTCTCTAGTCCAATGTTCTAAATACTAGGAATACAAGTAAAAAATGAAACCAGTCTTTGCTTCCAGTAGTCTATACTCTATTAAGGAACATATTTGCACACAATAATGAAGATATTTAAATATATTCCTGTTTCCAAATGTATATGTGTTTTGTATACATAAACATAGATGTGTGCTATAAGGGACAGCTACATGGCATAATGGATAGAACTCTGGCCTTGTAGTCACGAGGATGGGAGTTGGAGTCCAGTCTCAGACATTCACTCACTGTGTGACCTTGGGCAAGTCACTTAACCCTTATTTTCTCACATCCAGAGTCATCTCCAGTTGTCCTGATTCCTACATGGTCACTGGACCAGATGACTCTGGAGGAGAAAGTGAAACTGGTGACTTAGCATAGCACCTCCCTCTCTCAAATCTAACCTATATGTTTGTCATGACATCATGGTCTTCTTTGTAAATGAAGGACAAACATTGTAGCCAAGGTATGTTATATTCATATGTGTGCTCACACATGTGTGTATATGGTCAATATAAACACAATGAATTCCATATATATATACATTATCAACAATATCATACACATACATAATATAATGTAGCATATTGTGTGCTTGGGCTTATGGTAGGAATACTGAATGATTGATAGATAACCTTCTTATAGAAGATCAGACACCAGTAATCTTGTGTAAATTGAGAATTCATATCACTGCAAAACAAACTCTCCAAAGGATGTACCTGATTGAATGTCTAAATGATTTTAGACAACTAAGGGATGTTTTTGGAATCTAATAGTTGAACTGTGTTCTTTTTTTCCTATTTGTAGTATTATCCAGCTTTTCTTTGGATCTTTTCAAACTGGTCTGAGAGAGGTTTCAGCGATTAGTTAGTTGAAAATTGTCTTTTGGCATAGAAAGAAACTGAGGTCAAGAAAAATGAAATGACTTGTTCGAGCCCCAAGAGTCAACCTCTCAAAAGAGACACGCAAGAGTCATAAGAGACTTTAAAATAAGTATGTTAATTTTTAAGCTCACAGATCTCAGATTCTCAGCTGGAATACATGTTAGATGCCATCTAGCATGACTTCCTCTAGCTGGAACTCGACTTAGGAAGACCTGAGTTCAACTATGGCCTCAGACACTTATTAATTGTGTGACTTTGAGCAAGTCACAATAAATGTCTGCTTCAGTTTCCTCATCTGTAAAATGGAAATAATAATACCATTTATTTTCTAAGGTTGTTTTGAAAATCAAATGAGAAAGAAGTTATTGGGGCGGCTAGGTGGCACAGTGGATAGAGCACCTGGTCCTGGAATAAGGAGTACCTGAGTTCACATCCAGCCTCAGACACGTAATAGTTACATAGCTGTGTGGCCTTGGTCAAGCCACTTAACCCCATTGCCTTGCCAAAAATAAAAGTTATCAGATAGTACAGTGCCTGGAACACAATAAGTGCTATGTAAGTGAAGTATTATTTTTATTGAAACTGAAACCTGGGAAAATATTAAATTGTTAGGATGGGATTTGAACCAAAGTACTCTAATTGCAAATGTAGTACAATTTCTCCCATGTCAGCATCAGGGAATCTCTGATCCACAGGCTGTATAAGACTTAAGAAATTATTTGGTCTGGTGTTGCTATGGCAGATCAGAATTCAATAAATCTAGAAGCTTTGACAAAATATAGCAAGTTAATTTTAAGATGATAATTTTATATGGTCCTTGAATGGTGTTACAAATATCCTAATAGACTTTCACAGGAAAACAAAAATATTTGCCCCTATAAAAAATTTTCTTAAAGTCCTATACAATGATTCCTCTCTAGTATACTGCTCTTGTAATTTATATAAATTTTGCAACATAAACATATAGAGACTTTCCATGGACAAGATTGAAAGAGAAAAATAAAATTGGCAGAAATAAGAACTATATCACCAATCTGACTTGCAGCTTGTATTTGTGAACCCAGAGTAGGATCATTATTTGGCTCTTCCTCCTTAGACCTCTTCTACTGTCCAGGAGGTGTGGATGAATGCAGTTTATGGAAATCCATTGCTTTCTCAAAAATCTAAAAATGTAGAGGAGAACAGATGTGTTTGGAATCAGAAAATGAAATCAGTAGCTTTAAAAGGTTGAAAATCATCAGTTTTCCATAGAAACATATTATATCTTCTCTCTCATTGATTAGTGTTAATAGGTAGAATAGGTAGAATTCTTTATTTCTTTTACTCCAAAACATTATTTTTGCAGTCTTTAGGTTTGCTGGTCTCAGATATTTTGATCCTTTTTTTTTACAATTTACTACATTGATTCTCCAAAGTCAGCATAAAGACTGTTTTGCAAGTCCCAATTTGGAAAGATAATCTATAGGAAAACAAATGCCTTGGCCAGTATTAGCTTCTCTTTCCTCTAAAGGCAAGCGCCTGTTTCTTCCTCCAAACCCACTTTCTATTGAAATTTGACTCTTCAGTTAGAATTAGCTCCAGTTCAGCATATCAATTTTTACCAACTCAGCATTATGATTGAATCACAAAAAATATAGAAAATAACGAGAGTTTTCTTTGACTTTTTTGATTAAACAGGCAAAGGATCTAAACATCTTCAGTCTTTTTCCATTGTTTTTTTTTTTCCAAATGGCATCTTCTGAAAGGAGACAAGAACCTGTCTTTTAACAAAGTGGATGGAAAAAATAAATTAAATAAGAGAGAGAGAGAGAAAAAAACTGAAAATGTGAGATCTGCCAAGTTTTATGACTGCCTTTGACTTAGCCATTAGCTAATATTTCTATTTTCTGATGTGGTCAGATGTTAAGCCACTAATTACTCATGTTGAAAGCCTTCCCATCCTTAAACTAAGGACCACGATCTTCATGATGTCTTTAGAATGCCTACAACTCATTTGTTTAGAGCCAATTTACTATATGGAAAATAATACTTCATTTATTGCTTTTGTATATCTCTCATGTAGCTTTATTTAGATCCCAAGTGCATCTTATTCTAGTTTTTGTATTTGTGTTGTATTTTATGTTGTTTGCATACTACCTTATCTCTATACCTATATTAAGAAAAAAATACTTTCAGTAGTCCAAAATTGACTTTGGAAATCCTTATCCTAATTTACATTCACTATGACAGATTGAGTCTGCAGAACATGATTTCATCTCTCCCTTAGATTTCTATTGGTAAGTCTAGGAAGATATGGTGATTCCATTATTAATATTGTTACTCTGAGCTCACATTCAGTGTATTCATATATCAGTTGCCTACTGAAGGACACTATCACCTCAGTATCATTGATAAAATTAATGTTATATACACTTTTAATTTAATCAGTCAATTTTTCTTCAATATTGATTAATTGTATAAAATTAAATAGAATTTTAAAATGGACACACACTGAAAACATATAGCAAGACCCACAATGTGAAAACATGCCCCTGAACTGGACAATATTCTCTCCTTCTAAATCTTTAAATCTGAGGAGAATTGACTCAAACATAATGTAGTATCTATAAACATATTTCCTATCACAGTTATCACATCAAGGTGCAAAAAAGCCAATGAACAAGTACATATTTGCTTGAAGGACATGGTGTCTCAGCTGTCAAGTTACAATCCTTCCTTAGAGATAACTTCTTCCCAGGTTTGATTATCAAGTGGTAATCCCACTTTCATGTTGTCTTCTACTGATGGGAAGCCATTTTTAGATAAATATAATTGTAAAGATTTCCTTCCATCCAACTCAAATGTGACTCATTACAACTTATATTCACTTGTTGAATAAGTTATGGCATATGAATGTGATAGAATATAATTTTGTTCTAAGATATTATGAAGGGGATAGATTCAGAAAAACCTTGAAAATCTTGAAGGAACCGATGCATTAAGAAGTAAACAGAACCTGGAGAGAAATTTATACAATAAAAACAGTCAAAAAGTCAAACAACTCCTTTCAAATAAATGATGCACAAAAATTCCAGAGGATTCATTATGAAACAGGCTACTTAGCTCCTGACAGAGAAGTGATAAAATTAGAATGCAAGCTGAGATTCCTTTTTTGATATAACCAATGTGGGAATTTGTTTTCCTTAACTATACATATATAAATGTATATACATACATATATAAACATATTTTATAACACATTTTTATTGCTTTTTCATTGGGGGAAAAGGTATTATGGAAAGGATCTAGAATTTTAAAAACAATTTTAAAATAAAATTAAAAATAAAACTAGTCTTTATCTCTGAGTCTAAGTGAAAAAAATTAATCTCTCTTTCTAAACAAAACTTACATATATTTGAAGACAATTATTATGACACCTCTCTAAAAGCTGCTCTTCCCTGGACTAAAGACTCCCAGTTCTTTATATGGCAAAACATAATACTATTTTCAAAATGTTAATGATGGTGTGTACAGAGCAGTTATTATTGTCAATTCTGACTAGATTAATCTTCTCTAAAAACTTTCTATCTTATCTAAATTCTTCTTAAAATGTACCAAGGACAATAATTCTCCAGATGTGATTTGACAAGGACAGAGCACAATGAAACTTGTTCCTTCCTAGTTCCACATGCTGTGCTTTTTGCTAGTAACATCTGATATCACATTAGAATTTTTTTGAGTGATATATCAGATATTGAGTCATATTGATCTTTTAGTTAATGAAAGCTCTCAAATCTTTTTCCACCCCCAAAACTGCCGAAACACAAATCTCCCAGCTTGTACTTGGGAAATTGATCTCTTGAACCATGTAGACTTTATTGATATTAAATTTCATCTTAGTTTAAATTTCATTTCGGTGTACATGTTGGGAAAATTCTGACTTTGACTTCCTGATCTTTGTATTATCTGTAAAGTTGGTAAACATGTTATCAGTGAAGTCACTGATAAAAATGTAATGAATCAAGTGTCTGTTAGTGAGACAAATGGCTGTGGGTGAATATTATGCAACCAATGATCTTGTAAGTCCTTCTATTCACCCAGATAATCTAGGAACAAAGAGGCTTGGAGGGAGAGGTGCATAAGAAAACTTTTAAGCAGGCAAATTATTGTAGTAGAAATAGGCTCAAAATTTTTGAACCTGAAAGCTCTGATTCCAGTGTGTAAAAAGATTGCTCATGTCCATTCTTCTATGGCTAGCAGTGAGAAAGAGCAATTCTGATTGAAATCCTTTCTTTTATCAGTTATAGTAAATTTTAGAAATGACAGCAGCACCCCTTTCATTGCCATAGAATGCCCAACTTACCTGTTTCTATGTCTGAATTCATTTACTATTTATGGATTTTCATTGGAATGTTCTATAAGTGTTGCAATAGTCACTGGGGATACAGGCTGCCAAAGAAGGAGCTTCCCTACACAATCCAGTGGTCACTAGATCTCAGTTATTAATTTTTTCATGAATATAATCATATTATCAGTGATAATTCCTGAGTCCTGAATAGATCATTTTCTATAACCTCCCCAAAGATACATTGAACTGAGGCCAGCAGTCCATTACTTTTCTTCATCTGATAGTCTTAATATGTTCTTCATGGCTATTACTTTTATGACTCATCCCTTTCAGTTGCATTGGAATCACATATGTGACAGTATTGGCATAGAGAGGAAAAGGCTTTAGGGATTGAGTTCAAATCTTGTCTCTACCATTTGCTACCTGTGTGATTGTGGGTAAATTATTGCTGACTTGTCAATGGGCTCTCCCTCCACAAAATAAAGTACTTGGGACTGGAATGCTTCTGAATCTGTGATCTTCTAAATAGAAGACTGTGGGCTAAATGAATATTATGTATATCTACAATTAATTCACTCACCTGAATCCCAGGATCTCAGTTATATATTTCCCTTCTGGTTCACAAACTGTTAAAGAACCAGGACCTGAAGTTCTATGGAATGAAGGCAAAGGTATTTTAAAAGCAAACAATGTTCCAGGCAGCAAGTCCTTCCCAGCTGGCCCATCAGCCTTTCCTCAGTCAGCTGTGTTGTTATAAAAATGTAAATGAACGTAACATTCCGGCTGTGGCCAAATTTAGAGAATGGGGGTGATGAGGTTCCGTTTCCTGCTTGCTATTCAGAGCATGGGCAATAAAGAGTATTGAGTTCAGTCCCAGGCTCTTGCTTGCTTCAAGAACTAGGAATTTTATGCTTCAGTACTATATAAAGGGCAGTAAGACCCAGCTTGGCACAGATGGCTTAGGTCCTGAACCATGCTCTAGCCTGGGCATCTTAACTAGTGTTATACAATCTTATCAACAGCCACAGACATCAACTTCTTGCTGCTTTCTAGAGGTTAATAACAGGATCATTCCCCTCAAGCTAGTGATGCTTTATGGAAAAAATGTTGGGCTTGCAGTCAGGAAGTTCTATGTTTTAGTCTCTCCTCATCAAAATCATTTGCAAGCATTCATTAAATGTCTATAATGTGCCAGGGACTATGTTAAACATTGGATATGCAAAGAAAAGCAAAAACATAGCTCCTTTATGGTGCTGGCATTCTAATGGGATGGGGTACATATCAATAACTATGACCATACAAGATTTGTACAATGTAAATGGGTAGTAACCTCTGTAGAACCATGTTGTGTATTGGGGGGAACCGGGGAGGGGGTGACTGGTGACAAAGAATTGAACACAATTGAAATGACTGGACAGCAACCACAACAAAGCACGGTTGAAATAGGCAGCATTGTAAGCATGGAGGAGAGCAGTACAAAGGCAAAGGTTTTGTAGATGACATGGGAAGGATAGTAAGTAGCCAAATGTGATTGAACTGTTGAAGACGTATCGAGGGAAGTTCAAGAAATCAGAAAGATAGGAAGAGGTCATGAAAGAAAAAAACAATTGAAGTTTGATAGCTAAAAGACCATCTAGCACATAACAGACCATATAATCCAGCTTCATTTTGCAGATAACATTGATTCTGATGGAGTTAACTATCACTCTCCTATATCTGTAAAGCAAGTTTATTGACCTCTGGTCCAGAAGTTTGCTTTTTTCCCTATATCTTGACACATCAAATCTTGACTGTGAAGGGCTTTAAAAATCAAAGGATGGGGGGGGTGGCTAGGTGGCGCAGTGGATAGAGCACCAGACCTGGAGTCAGGAATACCTGAGTTCAAATCCATCCTCAGACACTTAATAGTTATCTAGCTGTGTGGCCTTGGGCAAGTCACTTAACCCCATTGCTTTGCAAAAAAAAAATCAAAGGGTGAATTTTATATTTGATCCTAGAAACCCTAAGTAATATTGAATTTATTAAATGAGGGAGGTTGTAAAATCTTAAACACTTGTTAGCTGTATGACCCATGTCAAGTCGATTAATATGTCTGCCTCAGTTTTTTTATGTGTAAAATGATGATAATGCTACCTAACTTATCGAGTTGTTTAGATGATTAAATTAGATAATTAATAAAAAGAACTTTGTAAAATAGCAAATTCCTTAATTTTCTAGTGAAATAATAATTATGATTCACAACTATGAGTGCTAAATATGATATATTATTATTTCTGTTTTTTACAGAAGTTAATTGTTAAACTAATTCAAATAATTAATAATTAGTCTTGTAAGGAAATACCAGCAATAATCAGGTCTATAATAATATAATATAATAGAATCAGTCCCATACTAAATATCAGTGTCAAGATTTGAAGTGAATTTTTCTTCTGATTATGCTACCAATAATAGAGTATACAGGGAAAAAAGGCAAACTTCTGGATCAGAGGTCAATAAACCTGCTTTGTAGTAACAAGAGAGTGATATTTAACTCCATTTCCATCCATAATACCTGCAAAATGAAGTTGGACCACATGGTCTCTTATAGACAAGACGGTCTTTTAGCTCCCAAATTTAGATTGTTTTTTCTTCCATAACCAAGATGCAGTGGTTTAGCTTGGCAGTTCTCATTCTGTGATCTCATTGGAATCTCCCATGTGCTCCAGTTTTCTATACTATACTTCTATCCAGTTTTTTTACCCAGTTTCCCAACTCCAGCCAATAAAATTTTCTTTTCCTTCATTTTCCATCATGTTATAACAGATATCTTATTTTGTGATAAGTTGTCTTGCATAATATCCTTAACAATCCTGTTATGCAGATAAATTGCTTCTTTTGTCCATTCTGCTAATATGGTTCAATTAGTTAAGGTTTCTCTGTGGCTAACACCTAGTTCTTTGAAAAAAAAAAACTGACATTTTTAGTACACTACCAGTTCAGTATAAGCCACAAATATAACACAGTAGTTTAAAAAATCAGCCTAAACTTAGGCTTTTCCAAAGACATAGTTTCCAGAAGAAGAGAAATTATCTTTCCACTGTATTCAGTATATCACAAAATCTAAAAGTTAAAAACTACCTAGACCATCCTAAACAAGAAAATATTTATTTCTGATGAAGTACCTTTATTGAGGGGTAATTATCTACTTCCAATAGCAAATAACGTTTTTTAGGAAGGTCATCCTCCTTCATCTCCTCTCCTTAGCCATGAAAGCCCAGAACCCCTCAAGGCTTCTTGATGGCTCACGTGTCTTACATGAGATGAGAGTGAACAAATCTATTCCTTTTAATGAGACAAAGGACCACCAGGCCTTAGCATCTGCCCTACCACTGCCCGAGAGGTCTTGGGACTTCCAGGGCCTATCATTTGCCCCATCTCTACATCATACACATGTCTCCTACTGTCATCTGAACAACTGACATAACCTAAGATTCTTGCCCATCTTACAATTTCAAGGCTTTTCTATTTACCCTGATCCTAAACTTTCTTCTATGTATTTTCTCTTAAAATAGGAGAGTGAGTTCCTTAAGAATGAGAAGTGAGAAGTTTTATATTTGTATGTGTATTTCTAGGATTTAGCATAATGCTTTATCCCATGGCAAGCACTTAATGAGTGCTTCTCCCTTCACTCATCCTCCCTTGCATATATTATAATATTGGCTAAATACTTCTATCTCATTCACAAATATAACTTGGTTCATTTTGCAGAAATCTTTTGCTTAAATTTGAGATGATGTCTAACATATTTTTCCTATATACCAACCTAGTTACCCTGACAAAAATTAATAATGCATGGCCTACACTTGATGAATGCATGTTATATTTTAGCTACCTCTGGTTTCATTTTTAGATACTAACAAATAATCCCATTGTCCTGGTTAAATATCCTCTGAAGTATGATGATTAGTTTGGGACTCTAAATTTCATTAATACGTTGAGAAGCTGGGGCATATCCAGAAGAATGTGAAAAAGAGTCGTGAGGATACTTGGAAGGTTTAGGAAATTGTGCTATTTACCTAAAGAAGAATTTGTGGGGCAGCTAGGTTGTGCAGTGGATAGAGCACCAGCCCTGGAGTCAGGAATACTTGAGTTCAAATCCGGCCTCAAACATTTACTAATTATCTAGCTGTGTGGTCTTGGGCAAGCCACTCAACCCCATTGCCTTGCAAAAAATAAAAAATATAAAAAAGAAGAAATCGTGAGGTTTGATTATCATTCTCAAATACTTAAATATTATAATAGAGAAGAAGTATTCTGCTCCCTCTCGCTCTATTATTACATTATAGCCCACATACACACACCACCAAATGGACCTATAAATGTAGAACACATAAATGAAATCAATGGAAAGGTAAGTTTCATCAATTTGACAGGCAATTTCCTAACATCTAGAAATAACCAAAAATGGAATGCATTGTAGTACATTTTAGTAACATCCCTGTCAGTAGTCAGGCTTCCAGAGATAATAGTTAGTTTTTTTATACATGTTGAAAGGGTAAATCAAATGGAGCTAAGAGTGAGACTAGATGGCTTTGTAGGTCCTATGCATTTCTAAAATGTTGTCTTTCTGTTGAGAAGTCTCCAGTAACTGAATCTGTGACCCTGGGCAAATCACTTCACCTCTATATACTTCATATTTTTCAACTATACTAGATGTTTTCTGAGATGCAATCTGGTTTAAACAATCTCTGATTCTTTGGAGTTGCTGACAACTAAAATAATAGAATCATATTTTGTCAGAGCTAGGAAGAGACTTGAAGATAAAATAACCCAAATCCTTCAATTTCCAACTTGGGAAATTGAGTATAAACTCATAGATTAAGAACAAGAATGCACCTGCAAGACAATGTAGTCTAGAACCTTCATTTTGTAAATGAGAAAAATGAAACAGATTGACTTATCCACAATAACATGAGTAATGAGAAATACATCCATCTGCTTCTGATTCCAACACAGTATCCATTCCACAACACCTAGGATGTTGTGTTTTGATCTTCATTGAATATTGGCTTAATTGCAGAGCCAGCACTAGTACCAGGTTTTGTCAGTTGTCATGGATATATTCCCTTCCCTCCCACAAATGAGAGTAGTCAGGAAACAGAAAACTGACCAAAAACTCTTGTATGAACCATAAAACCAATACACCAATAGCCATAATATGCATAATATGATATACAAGAGAAGTCCAAATAGAGTTGTAAGACATTGCAAGGGAAGAAAAATCACTTAGAGTTGTAAGCTTTTATTACCAGTGGCCTACAATAGTGATAGAAGGCATATTACTTTAGAGGCATATTACTATTGATGGGCTGTATTTTTCTTGTAATAAGGAACATTACTTAAAATATAAGTGTTTGACTCAGAAATAATTGACATCATTTCTAAATAATAGATGATTTACTGCTCTTCATAAATGTACCTTTTTTGGGTGTTGTTTGCAATTTAACTGAACACATTTTCAAATTTAAACAGATTGTTTTTCCTATGTGAAAATCTATACTTGGACTTATAAATGAATATAATGCATCAAATTTTATTTACCAAGTTAATCAAAAATGAAATGCAATATTCACTTGCACCCAATACCATTTTCCCCCCAATAAAGCATAAATGGAATCCTACAGAAGACAGTTAGGTTAATGTTCCCAATATACACTACTGACCATATTATTCTCCCTAATAGTTTCAACATATACCTATTGCTTGCTCAATTTGAAACTAAGTCCAACTAGACTGAGAGAAAGGCTCCCCTGGGAGTAATGTGGTATATAGGAATCTCACCTCTGAATGAAGATGGTATGAACAGGGGAGGAATCATCAACTTTGATGAGGGTGTCAATTTAAGTTAAATGAGAACTAGAGGAAATGTACCTTGGTAAAGTATACAGATCTGACCACATCTCTCTCTATACTCAGTGAAATCTATTGCCTTTTTATTGTCTCTTGGATAAAATAAAAATTCTTCCCTTTTGGTTTATAAGCCTTATAACCTATCCCCAAATTATTTATCCAGTCTCACTGGCTGTGACTTGCCCTCCTTCACTCTGTGGTCCAAGCAGACTAAGATGCTCTCTGTCCCTAATGTATTACATTCCTAGTTTCTATCCCTGAACTTTGCACTGTGTACCCACCATACCTTGACTTCTTTTTCACAGATGCCTTATGCAATACCTTTCCTCTTTCCAGATGCAGCTCAATCATAATCTGCAAGGAACTCTCAGATTCCCCCTAATAGTTTTCTTCCTCTCAAATTTTCTTGAATTTACCCTTTTAATTTAATTGAATCATTTCTCTCTCCCTACCCCACCATCTTTGTCTCTGTCTGTCTGTCTCTCTATCTGTCTCTCTCTCTCTCTCTCTCTCACATACACACACACACACACACACACACACACACACACACACACACACACACACCATTAGGATTTTTCTATTTACAATACTTTTTCCTCTACCTGGAATATAGTAGTTGCTCAATAAATGTTTATTAATTAATTGTTCCACCTTAATTAATATGCACTCCTTGAATTCACTCTTTATCCTAGCTCTGCCTAATTCCTAGATCTTTTTTGAATTCCAAAGTCTTAAGCAAAGTCTTATCTATTTACATAGATCAGAAATGTTGTCTCTCCTGAGACATAACCTAGCATATTATATATATTATATATAATAATATATATAATATATATATATATATATCTTGTTGCATTCTCCTTTTAATTCTTTTAAATTTAAATTTAGTGATTTATATACATACCTGTTTCCTTCTCACTAGTTGGAAGCTTCTACAAAGTCAAGACCATTTGTACTCACTTTTTCATCAATATAGTCTGTTACTTTGCATGTTTTTCCATTCATATTTTTGAATTAATAGATCTTTCTTCATATGGGAAATACTACTTACCTAGATATTGAATTTGAAAAGAGATAGTTTATACTAGAAATGCTACCAAAAGATGAATGTCCACTTTGGTTTTTTGGGGTTTTTTTAGGTTTTTGCAAGGCAAATGAGGTTAAGTGGCTTGCCCAAGGCCACACAGCTAGGTAATTATTAAATGTCTGAGGCTGGATTTGAACCCAGGTCCTCCTGACTCCAGGGCTGGTGCTTTATCCACTGCACCACCTAGCCGCCCCAAATGTCCACTTTGAAAGATAAGAAAATACCGAAGGAAAAAAAATCACTCAATGTCACTGCATTGCCATATATATTCTCTTTGTGTTCTATCTGACTATATCTCTGTGTCTCTACTAATGACAGCTAAGTGGCACAGTGGATAGAGCAACAGCCCTGAAGTCAGAAGGACTTGACTTTAAACATGGCCTCATATCCTTGACACTTATTAGCAAGTCGTTTAACCCTGATTGATTTACATCCAAGGTCATCTCTAGTTGTTGCTTCATATATAGCAGTTTGACCCAGATGGCTCCAGAGGAGAAAGTAAGGCCAATGACTTTGTACTGTATCCCCTCACTCAAATCCATATTATTGCATCACCTCCCTGATGTCATAATCTTCTTTGAAGTCAAAGGATAAACATCATCATCATCATCATCATCATCATCATCATCATCATATTTTATACATTTAAAAAAGAATTAATATGAAAATGAGTTGAAAGGCTTCAGTTGACTTCCAAATGAGTCCTTGGCACAGGCAAAAAAAATGGCTAAGAAATGAAGTCTATAGTCCAAGAGTCTAAAATTAACATTTTCAAGATAAATAAACTGAGGTCACAGAGGCTAAGTAATTTGTCTAATGTCGCATAGCTAATTAAAAACAGATATAAGGCTAAACATAACCTAACCCTTTTAAAATAATACAAAAATTTTTCAATTATCTAATGTCATCTGCTTACTATGTGGTGCCTTATTTTTGCTCCTAGGAGTGCCTCTATGTTTATAACTAACCCTCTGGGGAAGTGCCATCTTCCTCACATTTGCCTGGGATTTTATTTTACTTGGGCTGAAAATACAGTTCTCAAGGTAGGAAATGCCTAGAACTTTGAGTGAACTCAAATATACTTTGAATGAAATTGAAATTAAATCTTCTCCATCATAGATTTTTAATTTTAAAATAATGGACCAGAGGTCATTAATTGGTCAGGGTATTTTGAGTTTAGAGGTAAAACTGTGTTATTGTGAAGAATGTAGGCCTTTCTTCTCCTCCTGACTTTCCTTTTCATTTATTAAACTGGAATTAAGATAAATGAGCTTAACACAATGTACATTCCATTTACTAAAAACATGAACTCTAATTGCAAAAGTTATTAGAGGCAGAAGTGATTGCTGGAGATTACCTTTGAAAAGGTGGCCAGTGATATTTTGGTATGACTCCTGATCATGGTTATGAGAAAGGATACACCAATGTTGGATTCTCAATAAGAGACTGATGGCTAAATGGCAAATTACTTGTATGTGAATGAAACTTTTGTTGAAAACAATAAAATATAATGCTTTTTAAGTACATGTCTCAGTGCTAGACCCAACAAAGGACATAGAGAATTTAGAAGAAAAAAAATTCCCTTAGTCAAGTATTTTGTAGTCTATAAAAGAGACAAGACACAGACATAAAGAACAATAATGAAGAGTAGACTGTGATGAGCCACAGAATCAAAGGATGTAGATTTGAAAGGTAGAGGTGAAAAATATATAATACACATTCCTGGAATATTGTCCCTTTTCACTAGGGTCTCATGGAATTTGTGACTTCATTTAAGGCTCTGCATCAGCACTACTTCCAATATGAGGCCTTTTTCTGACCCTCTAGCTGTCAATGTTCTCTCCATTTTTAAATTATATTCTATTAAGTTCCATAAACGTTTTATCTCCCTAGTAGAAAATAAGCTTCTTGAGAACAGACTGTTTTTTTTCTAATTACCAGAATTCAGCATGTGTAATACACTATACTATAGTGTAAATACCTATCCTTGAGACCCCTTCTCTATACCCCAATTATTTATTATATATTATGATAATTATTATATATTATTACAATTCCTTGTCTCACTACAGTTGGACCAAAGCATTGTCCCTTCTCAGTGATCATGGCCCCATACCCGCTACACCTCAGACTATGGAGCAGACATAGGTAATCATAACATTAATTTAAACAGAAAAATCACAAACTATAGTCTTTACAGTAATTTAGAAAGCTGCTGGGTCTTTCCATAAACCTGTAGCTAAGGTCACATGGACAGAATAGGGTCAGAGAGATTAGGATAAGAAAAAGCATAGAACTGAATTAATATAATATAAAAACTGGAATATATCTGTGTATATGTATGTGTGTGCTTGTGTGTATGTATGTATGTATCTGTTTATTTATATATCCTCGAATTAGAATGGGATCACCCTAAGAGTAGAGACTGCCTTGATTTTTCTTTCATTAAATTATTGTTGAATTGAATCTAATATGGCAAAAATATCAGATAAAGCTTCACAGCTAAAGTATCAATTGAGATAAGACTTGAAAGATAGGAAGACATTCATTAGACAGAACTGTGATTAGATGGTTGGGAAAGGTGAGAAAGAATATTCCAAGTATAGAATATATCATATAGATCTTAATTTATAACAGACCTCAACCACCCTGGTTTAAAAGACTGATTCAGAACCAAGCCGTTGCCCTTCTAGTTGGTTAGGATCCCATTTGGAAGGCAGGCATTTAGCTTTAAGCTTCATGCTTTTATTTCTAAGGAACAGGAAAGAGTACAAGTTCTTCTCACCCTCTAGAATTCTCTGAAAAACCTTGGTGACTCTAGTTTATAAAGAGCCAGGATACAAAGAATAGTGAAAACCATAGGAGGGGATTTTTTAAATGAGAGTAGGAGCATAAGTGATCCCTTTCAAATGTTTTTCAGGCAATAAGAACTCCCTCCTACTCTCCCACACCCTTGTTCTCTTGAATGGAAGCCTGGTTTTTACTTCTATAATTGGCTCTCTCACTGTTTGGTGCTTCTTCCTAAAAGTAGAGATTTGTGGTTCTGAATCATCACTGAGGTTTCTTTCTTAACCCAGATCCAATTCATCCTTGGGTGGATGACTCTGGACACCTGGATGAATCTCCTTCAGGGACAGGTATAGAAGATATCCAGGCCCAAACCAATGGAGTTTTGTGGAATAGTCTTCATTTGATGGATTGGTCATTTTCTTCAGTGAAATAATGTCTTTTGGGCTTCTCTCTCTCTCTCTCTCCTCTCTCTCTCTCTCTCTCTCTCTCTCTCTCTCTCTCTCTCTCTCTCTCTCTCTCTCTCTCTCTCTCTCTCTCTCCTTTCCCTCTCTCCCCCTATCAGACACAGGACAAAAACAGGAAATAAGAATTCTACTCTGATTGTTTCCATCCACTAAGTGTAATCACAGAATCTCAGAACCTCCAATTTGGAAGATATCTCTATATCTTAAACATCCAGATTCTCGGAGCAGGAAAAGAATTCTGAAAAATCACTGAATCAAACCCCCCTCACATCATAGATAAGGAAACTAAACCTCATAGAGGGTATGAGTGGGCAGTCTATAGCAGAGTTAGAATTCAAACCTAGTCTCCCTGGCCCAAAATCCTATGCCTTGGTGTGATATTGCCTCTCAAGAAATCTAACCTTATGTCTGAACAGTATTACCTCTAATATATTCCTTTAAAATATTTAGCCAACCTCTGCTTGAATAATTCCAATAATGTGGGACCCTCTAAATTCTTAGAATTAATTGGGACAGCAATAACAATAATAACAATGATAATATGATAATAATAGCTCTTATGTAGCAATTAAAGGTTTACAGGGCACTTTGTATACATTATTTTATCTTATCTTCATAACAGTTTTGAGCTGTATGTGTTATTATTTCCATTTTGCACAAGACAAAACCCAGGTAGTTGCTGTATAACTTGTGTTGTGTCACATAGTTACTAAGTATATGAAGCTGAATTTAATTTCAAATCTTCCTGACTGCAGTTGTGGAACTCTTCCTATTGCATCACATAGCCCACTTTACATAAATTTTATAACAGGAAGATGTTTTCCTTATACTGAACTGAATTTACTTCTTTTTAATTTTCATTCTGGCTGAGTTTCTAGTTCTGTCTGGGTCCGAACAGAAAAAGTCTATTTTAGGGTCATACATTTATAGTTTCAGGATTATTTAGTTTAACCCTTTTACTTTACAACTAAGTCCCACAAAATTAATTTCACTTGTCCAAGATAATATAGGTTATAAATAGCATAAATATGATTAAATACCATGATACTTTGACTGCACAAATAGTTCCTTTTTAGCAAATTCCTCTTTTATGTGATAGCCCTTCAAATACTTACTCTGCGAGACATTATGATTTCGACCATTTTCCCTATTTAAATGTCTTGATTTCTTGTGCTTTTAACATAACCATTACCAACAGAATCAGCACCCTCATTGTCATTATCATCATCAAACATTTTCATCATCATCAGAATCATCATGATCATTATTATTGTCTTTATCATTGTCATCATAGTCATCATCCCAAGAGCTAACATTTATGAAGTACCTATTGTATGTGCTTTGTAAATATAACTTAATTTGTTCTTCAACATCCTTGGGATATAGATGCTCTTATTATCTCCATTATTACACCCACTCCTGCTCTTAATTTTTGACTTGAGGGAATAGAGGCAAACTGAGATGAAGTGACTTGATGAAAGTCATGCAGCTAGTAAGTGTTTGGGGACAGAGTTAATTTCAGGTCTTCCTGATTCCAAGGTCAGTGTTCTATCTTCTGAACCACCTAATTGCATTCTGGTAAGCCTTCTCTATACCTCTTCATATTTCTCAATGTCCTTCAGAAAAATGTGGGAAAAAAGACAATGATCTCAGGAGACCTGCAACCAAATCTTGACTCAGCTTCTTACCATCTATATTACTTTGGACATATTACTTCACTGTGAGGGGGCTCACATAATGTAAAATGAGGTTAATAGTATTTATGCTATCCCCCTCATTTTGTATGTGTCTGGGAAGAGACACATTAAGCAAGGAGAGGTAGAGATGAGAAAGGGGATGAGGATGATTTATCAGTGAAAAATATTAAGTTAGGAGACTATCAATATTAGCTTTCAACTACTCAGGATCTTCAAATAATACTCTTTCCTTATAGCTCATTTGCCAAATTGATGTGTTATTGGTCCCCAACAAAGTGTGTGTTTCTCAAACTATGAAAGTGGGGAAGTGGGAAAAGAATGTAGGCTGAACCAAAGAGACCTTCTGGAGTCCTTCACCCACAAGGGGTAGTCACTTCAGCAAGATGTATTATTATGATTGTGCTATATGTCATTTCCTGAAAGCAGCATGCCTATGAATTGAGAACAAAGATAGAGAATCAGGGAAAGAAAGACTCTCTGTCAAATATTTCCTATATTCTAAGCACTGGTATTTTGAATAAAAGTTCATTGGATAGTCTCAGGGATGGCTAGATGTTATAGTGGATAGAATGTTAACCCTAGATTCAGGACAACTTATCTTTGTGTATTCAAATCCATCCTCAGACACTTAGCAACTGAGTTGCCCAGGCAATGTCACTTAATCCCATTTGCCTCAATTCTTTGCCTGTAAAGTGATCTGGAAAAGAAAATGGCAAATGACTTCAGTATCTTTGCCAAAACAATCCCCACATGGTGGTTACAAAGAGGCAAATATGATTGAAAAAAACAATTGAAAAAAATTGAAAAAAAATACATAGTCCTGTCAACAAAGAACTAAAATTCTAATAGGGAATTATAATGGGCGCTTGAAGGGCATGATCAGGTTCTAAGAAGTCCAGAAAGAAATATAGAAAAACTGGAATTTATCAAAATAAGGTTATATCTGGGCTATCAATGCACAGGAAGGGTCCAATTTTCCAGTAAGGATGAAGTGAAGGTGATACCCTGAGGTCTACAAATATCACATTGGTTCACAGACAAGAAACTGAAGGACAAAATTAACTCAGGGCAAGCACAGACCATGAGTTTTCATATTGATATTTACCACAGGAAATTTATTTGAGAAATAGAATATAAAATGATTCATTAGTAGAAATATGGCAAATCATTCTGAGAAGAGAAAACAACAAGTTACCTTTCTCAGAAAGAATGAATTCTCCTGGTCATTAAATGCTGAGAGGTAGCATGACATCAAAGAAATAGAACTGAAGTCTGATTCAGAAAGATCAGGTTTAAATCTAGGCTCTGACACATAATTATTTGTGGACAAATATAACTTCCAACCTCTCCATTCCCCACCTACCCCCCATGACCAGAATTCTCTAAGTTTATGAATTGAAGTATCCTTGCTGATCTGCACTGATAGAGGAGTTCCCTACAACAATAAAGTCATGAGTTTGCAACATGTCTCTTTCAAGTCTTATCCTAAATACCTTTGATTGTTCTTCAAAGACTAATGAAAAAAAAATAATTGTAAACCATTGAAAGTACTTAATCTCTCTCTAAATATTTCCAATCCTAGAATCCAGTGCAAGTATATTAAAGTCATTATTGGTCATCCTCTCCCTCTTCCTACCAAGATCTGTACATAGAAGCAATGATCAATTATCAGTTCATAAATTCTGTCCCTCTAAAATCACAATTCCCATGCCCAGAAAGATAGATCATCTGTCATGTAACAGTTCTGAATAACATGAATGCCAAGGTTATTTTATGTGAAGAACAAAAACCAGATGACATAGCCGAAATGCCAGTGGGCTGAAAGCCAGAATCCCTGGTTCTGGTCATGGCTCTGCCATTATACTGATGACCTTGGGCAAATCAGTCAACTTCTCGGAGCTTTAGATTCCTCATCTTTAAGAATAGGTATTAATAACTGATCTACTTATCCCATATAGGTTTTCTGAGGATCATATGGATAAAATATAGGAAATCTCTTTTTACTCAAATCTATAAAACATGAAAGAGTTGTAAAGTGATTGCATGAATGAGATTCTCATGGAATGACATTCCTATGATTTCTCCATTAGAAAAAAAGCTAAGGTTTCCCAAATTCTCCCATTGATGGATTACTTTTCTCCAATGTTATGACCTTGCATCCCATTTGAAATTTTGGGGACACTTATTTGTGTCCATTTATTCCAAATATAAAATGCATAGATAAAATGTGTCAATCAGCAATAATATGCATTAGGTCATATTGAAATTTTTCATTCTTGAAATACTGGAACACTTTCTATAAACCATCAGTATCCTGAACTCTAAGTATAAGTGGGTAGATGGTGTTAGTAAGAAAGAGGACACAAAACTACAGAATATATATATATATATATATATATATATATATATATATATATATATATATATATATACACACACACACACACACACACACACACACACACACACACATTTCTTATCCTTGATCAAGGCATACTATATTAAGTCCAACCAGAGCCTGAATAGAACAAATAATGAATCCTATCAAGTGGTCATATGTATTTGAATGTGCAATATGTGCAGTTATAATTATGTAAAATGTGGCTATTGGTTCTAACCCAGTGGTAATATGTAGCATAAATTTATATAATGTAACTCCTTTAGGGGAATTATTATTGGTAATATGAAAGATAAAACAACCATTCAAGAGTTAGATAGGAAGCGATCAATAAGGCAAAAAAAGACTAAGTAGTTAAGTACCAGCTGACTAGATGATACAATAGTTTCCAAAGAAATGTCTATGCAAGTGAGAAAGCTATGGGGAAAGGAGGAAGCAGGTTTGGGGGTAGGAATACACTTGTTTTGTGTCAGGATTTGATGAGTAACACAAAGGCAGGGTAGCAATAAGTAAGGGAATATGAAGAATGGGCAAAAACACAGGTGGTGAAACAGGCTAAAATATGGTTTTGATTCTCTAGGTAACAAGAAAATTTGAATGAATCTTGAGTATGGCAATGTCACATTGAAATGATGGCATTTTTCCTAATTCTAAGTAGGTAGCATCTTGAAGAAGATGGTTTTCTTCCAACCTAAGATAGTCCTGATGCAGGACACAAAATCTGCATTACTTTCTCAGAACCCAGGTATTCCTTCTCTTTTCTCTGATTTACTTTTAAAAATACATTGATTGCTTATATGTACCCTTGAATGTTTTTTATCTCACCATTTGTAATACTGATATCTGTGCCTAACTCCTTCCTGGCTTCTACAAGCATGCAGAAGTCTTCTCAAGTTATATCTTTCATTTAATCCTACCATTCCCTCAAGGTAGCATTCTATCTAACCTTTATTTTATTGGCATAATTGTCAAAATATTTGTCAATACATATCATCTTAGTACTTTGTAGAAGTAGAGGATCTGCATGTGATAAACATTAAATGTGTTGTCAGATTTTTGGATGCATTGATTAGACGTCCTGACAGCTTTTCTCTTCTACTTTGTTTCCCTCTTCAAAATATATCGTTCTTTGGGAACAAGGAGAAAATGAGTCCTGGAGAAGATGAAGCTGATCTACAAGTAAAATAAATAAATATAAATAAAAATCAATCTATCTATACTTCTAAACTTTACTACTTCTCTTTTGCTTCTCAACCCCTCGCAGTCTGGTTTTTCAATGCCATCATGTGACTACTTTGTAACCTTAAACCCTTAATTTCGAAATCAGAATATCTCTTCTCCAATCTGCATCCTTTTTGAAGGTAGTCCTTGACACTATTGATGACATTCTCCTCCTTAAGACTCCTCAATATGTAGCCATTTGAGCAATTCTGTGGAGTGATCCCCCTTGAGTCAGGAAGTACTGAATTTGATCAAATCTTGCCTCTGTTACCTACTAGTCAAGCTATTGAGCCTCTGTTTGCATCAGTTTCCTCAATTGTGAAATGGAAATAAGCTTGTGAGCTTGTTGCGAGGATAAAATGAGATAATATTTGTAAAAAATAAAAATGAAAAGCACTTAATACAATGCCTGGCAAGTAGTAAGTACAATAAAAATGGTCATTCCTTTTCCCTACTTCTTTTTACTGATACTTTTTCTTCCTTTGTTTTGTATGGCTTTGATCTCTCCCAGATTGTTGCTGCCTGTGTGATTGTTCCTTCTCAGGTAGTTTAGCAGAACCACAACTCTCTTTTCTTTTCTACACTCACATAATTACCTACACAGTTCAATTCCTTCTTGGTTTTCGCCTCAATTCTTGCATTATTTTCTTCAATGGTCTTCCTCCTTCCCCCACAGTATTCATCCTCCACAGAACTGTCAAAATGGCATATTTAAAAGAAAGTTCTACTTGTCTCGCATGCTGCTCAAAAGGCTCCAATGATTCAATAGATAAAATCTAAGCTTTTTACTTTCATCTTTCAAGTCCTTAGTAGTTTGGTTTCAGATAGTAGCCCACCTGAGACAATCTAAAAGAAACTCCTACAATGAAAAGAATGCTAGTTTTCATGAATGAGATTAAAATCTAAGTCCTGATTCTCATATTATGTTAGGTATGCAATTCTGGGCTAGTTATTTAACTGCTTTTTTTTTAACTCTGTTTCTTCATCTATAAAATGGGGCGATAATATCCTACCAATTTAAGAAGCAATAAAACAAAACAAAACAAAATAAGGCAACCTCTAGAATCAAGGAATATGTGTGTTTGAACTATATCCCTAATTCTCTTCTTATACAAAAAAAAGACAAGCTTGGACTAGATGAAGGTTTAAAGTCATTTATGATGTTATTATCTAAATCAGAGAGAGCAAACTCATGAACCCAGCAGCAAAATTGTGAAGTTCCATAAAATGTAATGGTAAAATGTTTTATGAAATATGCAGTACTGCTTAGATAATATTAATTTTTGGTTTTCTAAGTCAGTATTCTGCAAACCACTTCCATTTGAGTTTCATCCCTCTGATATGGATTGTAAATCATAATTCTTTTAAAAGAAATTATCTAGGGACAGCTAGGTGGTACAGTGTATAGAGAAATAGCCCTGGAATCAGGAGGACCTAAGTTCAAATCTGACCTTATACATTTAATAATTACCTAACTGTATGACCTTAGGCAAGTCAGTTAACCCCATTGCCTTGCAAAAAACCCTCAAAAAAAGAAATTGTCTAATCTCTGCAAAAAAAAATGATGACATTCCTTTATTTCTTTTTTCTCTCCCTCCAAAGACTTCTCTTCAAACCTTTCAGTAACTTTAGTTTTTCATTTCTGATTCTACTCATCACCTCTGAACCTGCTTCAGTTTGACAGTGAAACTTCAAAAATGAAATGTTCAATACAAAATGGAATATTCCAGCTTAAGTCTAAGTCTGAGTAGGGAACAGAGAGATACATGATCATCCTTGTTCTGGACACTAAGCTCCAATTAATATGGCCTAAAATTTCACTATGGAAATAATCAGAAAGTTTTTGTATTAGCTATCCCAGACAAGAAAAATAATCAACCAACTATTTATAAAATGCTAGTCCTAAACTTTATTATGATGATGATCTTTTCTCCTTTGTTTTCAAAGAAGATCATGACATCAGAGGAGGTGATGCCATGACAAGCACATGAATTAGATTTGAGTAAGGGGCTGCTGTGTTAGGTCACCTGGGTCCAGTGGCCAGGGATGAATCAGGACAATTGGAGGTAGCCCTGGATGCAAGGCAATCAGGTTTAAGTGACTTGCCCAAAGTCACACAACTGGTAAATGTCAAGTTTCTAAGACTGGATTCAACCTCCTATCCTCCTGACTCCAAGATCAATGCTCTATCCATTTCACTGCCTAAACTTCATTCAGAATCTTGCAAGGAAATTAATGGAAGACTAGAACTCAGGAGAGAGACTAGAATTAGATATATACATTTTGAAGACATCTTGAGAAAAAATGAATTACTCAAAGCAAAACAGACATTTAGCCTTCTCATCAATTCACAAACATTATAATGTGCTCTTGGAGAAGAAAGAGCACTGAACTGGGAGCCAATCAGATAGTAAGCATTAAATCCCCACTATGTACCAGGCTCTATGGGAATCACAAGTAGTCAAAAGACAGCACTTGTCTTCTAGAAGCTCAAAACTAATTAGGATCTTGGTTCAAAGCCCATCTCATCTACTTACGTATATGATTTTAAGGGTAAAAGATAAAATGTGGGCGTCTTTTGCTGTATTTGTAACCCAGTTACTAACATAAAACTTGATGTTTAATAGGAACATATTGGTAGATGTATTCCATGGACTAGCTATAAATTCCTTTCTAGCTATAAATTATTAAAACAATGTATCAAAGATTAATAATTTAAAAGGACCTTCAAAATCAAGTTGCCCATCTGTTTTATTTTTAGATGATTTATTTTACTTCTTAGCAAGACCATAGAAACCTCTTATATAAACTTGTTATGCTTTATGAATTTTGATATAAAGAATATAAAGTAAAATAGTTTAAAACACTGGCCAGATAGAACTGAAGTCTGATTGTACTAACCTGATACATATGGTTTTCCTGCCAGATTAAGCCATTTCCTTATAAGTATTATTGTTCAATTGCTTCAGTCATTCTTGACTTATAGTGAGCCCATTTGGGCTTTTCTTGGCAAAGATATTGGGGTCGTTTGTCATCCCCCCCTTCCAAATCATTTTTCAGATGATAAAACTGAAGCAAACAGGGTAAAATGACTTGCCCAGGATCAAACAACTAGTAAGTGTTTGAGGTTAAATTTGACTTCAGGAAAACTCATCTTGCTGACACTAGGCCTGACTCTCTATTCACTAGACGCCCCACTTCCTTACAGATAAATCATTGTAACAGGTAGGAATCTAGGTTTTTTATTAATAGAAAAGCTGATACAATCCCACTCAGTGTA
Source organism: Macrotis lagotis (assembly GCF_037893015.1). Lineage (NCBI taxonomy): Eukaryota > Metazoa > Chordata > Mammalia > Peramelemorphia > Peramelidae > Macrotis > Macrotis lagotis. Next base: position 813,417,228 of record NC_133658.1, on the reverse strand, counting down.
CTGACTCAATTACCAAACACCTGCTCTTCAAGAAAATTTAAGAGCTAATACATTTTAGGAAAAATAACTCAAGAAAGGCTACCTTAAAGGATATATATGTATCAATGAAAACCAACATAAATACTTATTTTTACTATATCATTGTTATGGGTTCATCTTACTTCTGAAAATAAAATTTGGTAACTGTAACTACTTATTTTTTAATGTTTTTATTCCTGTGAAATCTTTTCATAATTGTGACCTATTATCATCCTCATCAGATAGCTAATCAGTGTCAGAGTTATGTCTCAAATGCAGATCTTCTGCTCCAATAGCCAGTGTTTCTTCAACTACACTATACTGCTCTTGAGTGAACTTTGATCTAATTTGTCTCAGATGACCACTTCCTGTGGCTTATCTTTGTTTCCCCTGGAATACAGGAATGTGGCTGGAAATCAATGCTGAAATGAGATATTTTTTTCTCACTGAGTATGATAAAAAGAGAGAAATCTAAATTTAGCAATATTTGGTTCTGGGTCTCTGTACCACTAGAATTTCAACTTGACTGCATGTAAATCATATTCTTTGTGAGGTTTCTTTCCCAGAAATATCATTATCCCACCAATTCAACCCAATTCTGTTTTTAGAGGGAGCCCCATTGCTGTAACATTATTTTTACAAACCTTATTCTTCTGACTAGTTTCTGTCTTATAAAACATAGCACGGGGAATGACACGTGCATTATTCCATTCTTTCTGCCCCCACACTCAAGTTCCCAGCCCCCGGCAACTAGAGAGGAGTCATTAGAACTGTCAGCAAAGAGTCAAGACTATGGAAGGAAGAGCGAAAAAAGAGCACATGCCAAGTCTAGATCTGGCACATAGGCTAAATCAAAAGTTAGCTTCTCTTGAAGCTGATTGATTTATTTGTCCTTTTGGCCCCAGTAAGACCAATCCTACTTAAATTCATTTTCAGGTTAGATTTTTGTTTTGTTTTGTTTTTTCCCATTGAGATCAAAATCCAGACAATAGATAAATCTTATCTTAGTGCCTACTCTGTGCTTGAGTTCTAGAAACTAAATGGATTTGACTCTGTTTAAAAACAAAGACAAAATAAAAAAAAACCTTTAAAAAGTTTTAATAATATTATGATTTTAGATCACACACACTTTTCAAAGTTTATTGATGCCTTTTGCTACTTAGACAACAGTTATTTCTCAGTATCCCTCCCTCTGCTTTAAAATAAAAGACAGTTATCTGGAACCAACTGATGTAGCAGTTGTCTCTGAGAATATATGAACATTCTGTTCCTGAATGTCTCCTATCTTTCTTTGCAAGGAATAAAATAAGTATCTATTATATGGCTTCCATGGGTCAGGCACTATACTAAGTGCTTTTCAAATATTACATCCTTTGATCCTCCACAAAACCTTGGAAAATGTTTTCTAATATTATTCCAATTTTCCAGTTAAGGCATCTCAGACAAACAAAAGTGAAGTGACTTGCTCAGGATCACACAGAAAATATCTTGGGCAGGATTTCAACTGAAGAATTTTTTTGACATTTTAACATTTTATTTGTTTTCCAATTATATACAATAGTAATATGTACCCATAATTTTTGCAAAGCTCTGAATTCTACAATTTTCCCCCTCCTCCCTCCCCCCCACAAAAGACTGTCTGATAGTCTCTACATTGTTTCTATGCCATACATTGATGCAAATTGAATGTTGTAAAAGTAAATGTAAAAATAAGCATAAACCCCCTCCACCCAAGAAGATGAGAAACCTCAAGGAGAGAGAGAGAGAGAGAGAGAGAGAGAGAGAGAGAGAGAGAATTGTGCTTCAGTCTGTGTTCAGATTTCAATGGCTCTGTCTCTAGGGTGAGTTGCTTTCTTTATCATAAGTCCACCAGAGGAGTTGCTTCAATATTTTTCCCACAGTTACTATTACTATCAACTGAAGAATTCTTAACTCTAAATCTAGGCTCTATCCCCTGCCGCCTAGTTACTTACCTCCTATGAAGCAGAAGGAAGTTTATTTTGTCACCTCTCCTTCACCACCTAAATTAGTCACTTCACTTAATTTTTTTCACCTGATTTTAATGTTGTTTTTATATTCTTATTGTAATAATGATTATTTTTCCATATTCTGCTTTCTTCATTTTGTATCAGTTTATATGGGTCTGTCTATGTTTCTTTGAATTCTTTATATTTGTCATTTCCTACAACTCAATAATATTCCATCCCATCCATATACATCAATTTATTCAACCCTTCTTATTCTGATTACCTACTTTGCATCCAAATGTTTACTATCATGAAAAGTGAAATTAGTATTATATATATATGTATATATATATGTATATATGCATATATACCCATATCCATATTACATGTCTGTATACACACAAACATTTCTTTCTTTGACTTCCTAAAATTCATTGTCAGAAATGTCATTGGAATATTATGATCACTTTAATTACTATTCTCACATAATATCAAACTGCATTAAACTAATTTTTGAAGCACAAACTAAATTGTGACTTTTGTCTATGTGCTGCTATCTTAACACTTCATTTATTTTTCTGTAAAGCAATATTTTCTTTGAATAGCATTGGTGGGTTGAAAATTGGAGGTTACCTCAGACATTTTATAATCCCATACACTAATCTGATCACTGAAAATATCTGATTTCAATATCAAGACAGAATCCCTGCCTTTTTTTCCAATTCTATTACTGAATGACTTGATATTCCTTTGATGGAACCATTTCTTTTCTTTATTTTTTAATTCCAAGATGAGAGATGCTTTATTATCCCTCCACAAATTGTACAGGGTCCAAATAAATGCAGCTCCCATGAATGAATATAGTGCTAGCATTGGCAGTAACTGTTTTCTTTGATCAGCACTATCAGACTGTTGGCAAGTTTGGTCAAAATGCACTCAACAGTAAGATGTATTTGGCTGCAAACTATGATTTCTGTTCACATCAAGTTACAGAAACTCTGAATTCACTAGACCTTAAAGATTATCTAATAATATTCCTATCTTTCATAGATGAGGGTAGTGAGACTCAGAGGACAGCATAAGAGAAAGTGGCATAAGTTCTTCAAAACAAGAATTAAAACACAAATCCTGGATGCCCTCTTTGCCTGGTTTTATACATGCATACATATAAATATGTGTGTATAAAAATATATATATAGAGAGATACATATATATATATATATATATATATATATATATATATATATATATATACAGACATGTGTAAAGGTCTTTTGGGTAGATTCCTTCTTGTCTGTGCCAAACTTATAGAAGGATATGGAGAAGGGTCCTGAAGAAAGAGTTGATAGGACTGGATTGAAATCATAATTAATGTAGGAACATCAACATCATGGGATCCACCAATTTTTCAGAGTATAGGTACATTGAATTATCATAAAAATAATAATACAATCAAATATGTATAATTGGGGGATATCAAAAAGAATAACAAATGTCAAAATTCAACAATCCATTATGACTTTATATTCTAAACTTATTTACAATATGGAGGTCAGTAATTATCGGTATAGTGACTATGAAGACAGAACCAACTGAATGTATAGTGTCATCATGAAGAACATTAACCAATATCAAGATGAAATATGCTCTTGATGTATTATTTTTCCACCATTAATTTGCTTTTTGAAAACTGAGTCACTCATTATAAATAGTTCTTTTTCTTTTTTGTGTCAATTCCTTCTGAGCAGGGACCATATTCAGTTTTTGACTTGACATTTCCAGCACCTAGGATAGGCCTTTAAATGCAGGAAAAGATAAATCTATAAAACATTTCATTCATTATGCCACATGGTTTAGTTTTTCACCATTTCTATCAACAATATGACTGTAAGAACTTCAAAAAATAAAATATAGTTCTTTAAATAGTAGATAATCTTGTGGAAAGAACATTGGATTAAAAGACAGAACACCTATATTCTAGCATTTTGAAGTAAAAGAAAATAAAATTATTTCTTGGTTCTAGAGATTCTGAGTTTGAGTCCCAGCTGTGTCCCTTATGTTGAGTTTCCTGGAATATAAAATTGAAAGTTTTCACTTTATGATCTCTAATTCTGCTGACTATAATCTATGAATTTACTTCAGAACACTAGCTCTGTAAAAAAAAAAGAACACTGCCTCTGTTTCCTTGGGCAAGATGCTTAACCCTTTGGGCCTCAATTTCTTCCTCAATAAATGAAAGAATACAAATAAATCATAACAATAACTCAAACTTTTTATGTGGTTTGGCACAGTGGATAGAGTGCCAGGTCTGGAGTCAGGCAGACTTTTCTTTCTGAGATCAAATCTGTCTCAGACACTTTGTAACTGTGTGACTCTAAGCAAGTGGTTTAACCCTGTTTGCCTCAGTTTCCTCATCTGTAAAATAAATTGGAGAAAGAAATGACAAACCCTACAGTAATTTTGTCAAATCTGTCTCAGACACTTTGTAACTGTGTGACTCTAAGCAAGTTGTTTAACCCTGTTTGCCTCAGTTTCCTCATCTGTAAAATAAATTGGAGAAGGAAATGACAAACCCTACAGTATTTTTGTCAAGAAAATTCCGAATGGGGTTTGGAAGAGTCAGACATGACAGAAAACAATTGAACTATGGTTTGCAAAACACTTGACACACTGTCTATCATTTGATACTTGCAACAACTTTGTGAGCTTGGTATTGTTGTTATCCTCAAAGAACCAAGTGTTGTTACTCAAAGAACTGAGCTGTCCAGGTTCACATAGCAAATAAGTATATGAAGAAAAACCTGTTCCTTCTTACTGATAATTGCATCACTCTATCTACTATGCAACATTTTTTCTCAAGTAAACTAACACACCATCATTCAAAAGCTATGATAGAATACCATATCTTCCCCCCCTTTTTTAGATTGCCCCCCCAAGGGAAAGGTGAGTAAGTGTGGTTTAATTTTGGAGTTCTGTGTCCTTTATTTAGCCTTCATTTCTACTCTCATTTTAAGTATATGGTTGGAAAGCTAAATGGGCCTAAATTATGCTTCATTCTCTTCTCTTTTGAAAAGCAGCTTGAGCCCAAGGGTTACATGAACCCAGGTATCATGAAATAGAAATTTCTCTATTTTTATAATGATGCTATCCCAGCAATCACAGAAAGCAGGCTTTATGAAACCATAAAAAAGAAGGGATTGTGTCTCTGGAACTTCACAACATTTTATGGTTACTTAATATGTCACTCATGGATACAAAAGGCCTTCTGCTCCTGAAACATCTTCCTCCATGCTCTGAGCTATTCTTCCATAATTAATATTTGTATTTCCCACATGTTGCCCAAAGGAAATTTTATCTGAAAGAAATTCTGAAGAGCATAGTCTTGTATCACAATTTACTTAGTTAGCTATGCTTTCTACTTTGCTAGCCTAAGTGATAGAGGAGCATCATTTTAAAGACTTGCTTCTTAAATTTGGTAATTTTTTCCTTAGGCTGCTACTGACAGGTCAAAGAAAGTTCACTGCAATATATACTGGGCATTTACCATCCTGTATTCCATCTGTCTTTGTTAAATCCCTGGGATAAATAGGCATGTTTACTTGCATGCTGCTAATTCTCATTTGGACAGAATTTCATGTCATCCCCTGGTCTGTATGCAGGTTCAATTATAGTTGATAAAATTGGATTATCTTTAATTAGTGGATCTGCCTCCTAGTCCAGCACTCTGGTTAGACATATTTACCTTTAAATGTAATGACCTCAGTCTTGCCAAGTTAAATGTCACCTCTGAGGGAAAATATCTTTAAAAAATCCTTTACACCCATGAAAGTATTAAAAATCATTTTTCAATAAGTTATTGTAATGAAGTTTGATTAAAATTTGCTAAGGACTTTGAGATCTGAGGAGGAAAAGAACAAAAGACATATAAAATATTATTTTCATTAGAGACCATATATGGCTGACATGCTATGATGATTAAAACAGAAGTCTTCCGGAATTTCATTCTGTTTGAAATGAGCATTACTTTGCAGAAAGAATAGAATATTTTGTGCTGAGTCCCCGTAGTTGCACCATAGCTCTACTTTGTGATGTACAAGAGATATTTATGGCTAATATTCTCTCAATTTTGCTGTAAGACATATATAACTGTAAAGAATTCTGATTGATTTCTATCGAATGACTAGTATATGGATAGTCTGACTTTTGAGAGAGGGCTATGTCTTCCCACTAGATGCCAGTGGCCCTTTGAGCAATGATATCTGCCTTTGAAGAACAGGAGAAATACCCCCTGGCTAAATGGGATTGGAAAGAACCCAACACATCATTTCCTGACATTCTCATTCTGGGAGCGATTACACTGTCACACTGCTTCGATGCGGGAGGCATCCAGGCATCACAGTGAGACATTGTAAGAGTTGGATGCTCTCTAAGGCTTAATTTGACCCAGTGATTCCTTCTAGCATTTCTTGCTTGATTTTGGATAAAAGAAAAGAAGGGTGATTTTCTTTATTGCTCTTCTTGGCTACTGTATGTTGTTCTATTCCTCCCAATACTGCTGCCTTCAAATACTGGCCTTGATTTCATTCTTCAAAGAAAGAGAATATTCTAATTTCTGTGTGGGATAGGGGGAGAGATGTCCTGTAGATGAAGATAATTGGAGTTAGCATCCTTCGAATTCAGTTCAGGGCTCTTCAAATTGATTGTTTTTCTTCCTATTAGGAACACCTTTACTATAGACCTAAAGGTAATTCTCAATAAAGTATATGACAGGAAATTGTAGGGAGAGATTCTTGCCCTGGGAAAATCTTAGCAGTTATTTATTTTAGTCCCTCTCCCTCCATTTTATAACATGAGGAAACTGAGCTTCAGAAAATTGAAGTGAATATATCAAGGTTACTCTGGTCAAAAATTGTAGTTAATTTTAGGACTCATAATAATTCCAGAACCTGTGTTCTTTCCACAGGTATTCAGCCAGTTTGAATGTGAAGTAGAATATTTGACATTTACTCAATGGTCAATAGAGAGTTGATGGGAGAGATGGGGGAAGAGGGAAGAGAGAGGAGAGAGGGAGAGAGAGAGAGAGAGAGAGAGAGATGCCCATCATTTGGAGAATGGCTGAACAAATTATGGTATACGTATGTAATGGAACCTATTGTTCTATAAGATATCATAAGGGACAGAATTTCAGAAAGGTTTGGAAACTGATACTAAGTGAAATTAGAAAAGTTTATGAATTGATACTAAGTGAAATTAGCAGAACCAAAATAACTTTATATATACTAACAACAATGTGAGGTAATGATTAACCATAATAGACTTGTTCATTTCAGCAGTACAATAATCAAACACAATTTTTAAGACTCATGATGGAAAATGCCCTCCATACCCAGAGAAGGAACTATGGAGTTTAAGTGAGGATCAGAGCTTATTATCTTCAGTTTTTAAAAGTTGTCTTATGTACTATGCCTTTTTTTCTCTCTAATGTTTTCTTTCTTCTGTTTGAATCTGATTCTTCTCTCACAACAGGATCAATATGAATCTATGTTTAGCATGGTTATAAGTATAGAGCCTATATCAGATTGTTTTCTGTCAAAGGGAAAGGGAAGAAAGGGAGAGTGAAAAATGTAAAACTCAAAATCTTGCAAAAAAGATGGATAAAAATTACTGTTGTGTTTACGAGGAAAAACAAATAAATAATTTTTTTTAAAAAAAGGAATAAAATAGAGAAGAGCCACAGTTTTGAACATGGAAGAATAGATGGGTGGCAGTGCCCTTAAAAAGTTACTAAAATCATAATGGGGACCATTTTCAGAGGAAAAGCATAAGTCTTGGATTTGTTGGATATGGTGATTTATTTTGCCATGCTAGTAGGTCATCCCTGTGGCTACTTTCTCTCAAATAGTGATTTCCAAAGTAGGAGACAGGAAGAATATCCTTGGCAGGGAGGTTATGAGATTTCCACAAGGGCACTACCCTTCACCCTATGGCATATGTGATCAACCTCACAGAGGTAAGATGTCCTATATCCTATCTTCCCCATGATAACCAATAAACTGGGCATGTCTCTAGTAGAACTGAATCTATCATTTACTCATTATAACCCAATACTCCCCACTTCATCTCTCCCACTGTTGCGCTAGATATGAATATTCCCCCTTCTAAGTCAGAAATTTCCTCTTAGAAGAAGTTGTGATTTGAGCTCAACTATGGCAACTGTGCAGGTTGTGATTCAGAAATTTTCATTTTCCTTTTTTGTCCAACACACATGCACACACACACACACACACACACACACTCCAAATCTTAACATATCTTCTAGGAAATAAATCATATTTGTCATGGTAGCGATCAAACATTTTAGAAACTACTCCTCTAAACAATTAAAGAAGTAAGTCTGAAGCTCAAAAGAGAAGACAATGATGAAAATATAGCTGTAGAAATGAACTACATAGGGGTGGTCCTGTGAAATTGAAATGAGTGTAGAGAGAAGAAAGTTCTATTGTTAAAATCATCGCTTTCTTTCTCATTTAGTTTTGTATATTTATGACCTAAACTTTAAATGTGAGTCAGAATGTTTTTTTTTCAGTTCTGAGTTGGTGAAACTGCGGTTGAGAACAAATGGCAAGAGAAATTTTCTTTATTGTTTTTCAAAAAATGGTGCCTTTACTGCAAATGCCAAGTATTCCTCCACATTCAGTTTGGTAGTGAATCTTGTAAAGCGATTCATTCTATCCTGTCTGGAAATCAGTTGCTTTAAATGAAATTACTTTCATATATTTTCTTGTGAGAGAATGGTGGAATTGTATAGTTTGAAGTAAGAATAATGGATGGGAGAGCTTGGTGGTTCTCTCACTTAAAAATGCCATCCTTTGAGCAGAATGTATTTGTTGTGGTAAGAGATGGGGAAGGAAATCTTCAGAATGATTCAGAGTAAGGAAAAGTTCTGTTTAAAAAACAGCCAACTCGTCAATTTCAACTGTTTTCAAAATTGCTCTATTCTGAACCAGAAGGATTTCATCAGCATTTACTACTTGATGAATTTTGTTTTTATTATAAATTCTCTTCCTGATTGTGTGATCACTGTTTTAAGAAAACAAAACTCCCCAATTATAACTCTTCAAGAGACCCAAAAGGAATACTTTTATCCCTCTCAGTCTTTCCTATATCAGTGATCACTCAAATTAAGATGCAAAATACTTTTACTCAACTTATTATGCATTGCTTTATGTTGGCCATTGGCTTTCCAGAAAAAAAAGAAAAAAAACATTTCTCTGGGGGTCTGAAATGCTTCTCCAGGTATGCTCCTAATAGCATTCCATGCTATTGGCTAAACTATTTTGGTCTGTGTGCATTATTTCTGGGGAGAAAGAGCTCTGGGGAGAATAAGGTCACTGGTTTCACTTGCAGATCTCCTACACACTGCCTTCCATGTGGCTCTGGGTTAGAAAAGGCAGTTAACGAAATGACCAGTTTCATTGTGTCTCTCTATTGTGGGGCTTCCACAAATAAGGGTTTTGCTTGTGTGTACACACACACACACACACACACACACACACACACGTACACACACGTACACACACGTACACACACACACACACACACACACACACACACACACACACACAGTACAGTCTTGTAGCCCAGCTGTGTGGAGCATTGATTGCTTCTGCCTGGAGCAGGGATGCTGTCAAGTTGCTCTGTGAGTTGAGTCATCTATTGACAAAGAGCTACCAGCCAGCAGATAATGCTGGGCTGAGCCGCTGCTCCCTGCTCCCACGATGCACTGCCTGTAGCAGCTGTCAAAGGTACTGAAGGGTCCACAGCAAAGGACTTTGCAGCTGCCTGGAAGAAGGGGGGGTTAGGGAGGCAGAGGGCAGAGGGGGGGCTCATTTTTCTCGAAAGCTCTCCAAGGAAACTGGTGGGCATCAGTGCCACATGAACGCCTATCTTACTAAACAGCAGAGCTGCTGCGGGGGGTCGGAGGGGATGGATGCTAGCAGGACTGTGCCTACACTGATGAGGGAAGCTCACTGTGCCTGTGGCTGGCAGCGGAATCCACAGGGGCTCGGCTATGGGGCTCAGACCATGCCGTCTTCAGGACCTGGTGGCCAACCCCCAAACAGGACCAAGCTTGTCACCCTGTGGGACAGTGTGAGGAAAAGCCCACAGAAAATGGGGGCTAAGAGCAAAGGGCCATGTGGGGAGCGCTGCTCCTGCCCCCATGGCTGGTTCAGCCCCCCAGCACAGGTGAGCCTCTTCCTTGGGACTTTTAAATGTATCTTGGGACGCATGCTTCTGGAAAGTTGTGTCCTACTAGTATTACTTGCAAACTTTCCTTTGCTGTCTTTTTTGCTTATTTGTGGAAAGGATGCATTCTTGGGAAATGGGAGAGCGGGGAGTAGCAGCATGTCAGTGTTCTATGTCTTTCTTAGATCTCATCTCTGGGTGTTCTTGGGAAATCTTTGGATGCTGTGGGATGTTTTATGAGAGGGGGGGCAGGGGTCACTTAACACCCAGTGCAACTTGTCCGACACTTCAAATTTTCTCCTTCTGTTGGTCTTTTATTTAACAGCACAGTGACTATATAGATATTACCTTGCCATTATTGGGAAGAGCCTAGCTTCATTTCCTTTTTTGATCACAGAGAGAAAATGAGTATTAATCAAGCACTCCTTCCTCTTCCCCACCCCAAAACACACATAAACACATAGTTATTTTAAAGATGAAAAAAGTTGATTTGAATTCTTATTTCATTTTAGGTTATAATGTTATACATCTTTCCATTTGGGAGAGGAAGATTTGCTTACATTAAGTGACAGATCATACTAATTAAGGGCTCAATTGAAAATAATTTTATAACACTCATTATTTCACTGAGGATAAAACCAGGGAACATTTCTATTATTCATAAAGCAGTGAAATAACTATTAATAATAAAAGCTTTAATTCTACCTCTTTACACTAATCTACTTCTGGAACAGACATTGTAGAAAGTCCTAATTTGGATCTTTTCTGCTTGTCCCCATCTCATTCATTTTCATGAGAGTGACTCCCCATCCCAGTTTCCCCTTAATATGAAAGGGAAAAAAATCAACATCCTACCTGTGATAAGAAATAAGAATAAACTGTAGCAATAGTTATTTTATAAATACACATAACCACAAATAGATAATTATGTATATATTCATATATACACATTAATATATATGTATGTAAATGTGGGTATATATATATATATATATATATATACAAAATTATATTATATTAAATCTACCCTTTACAATGACTTGGACAAAGAAAAAATAGAATTGTAGAAGAAAGGAATCATTTCTCAATTTTAATGTGATTTTAGCATAATAGAGAAATAGGTATTGATCTTATATAAAATTTTATGGTCTAGAAGCTGGCATGCATTTTAATTCTAATAGTGGCTTCTAAAAAGTGCTTCCAAGAGAGTGTCATTGATCACTAGATCTTTGGAATGTACTTAGGTGGCACTGATTCCTGATTTTTTCCCTTAATATAAGACTTTCAGAGTAGATTGCATTTTTCAGCATTTTTACCTTTCTATAATACATATCTTCAAGATTTAATTTCAATTTGGAAATAAAAAATGGATCATTTAGGTAAATGCTACTTATTAATTGCATATCAAAGTTAATCACAATTCCCTTTCAATGCTTAGCTTCTATAATACTAAAAAATTTCTCATTATTTTGGAGGATATGAATATCTGCCTATGTATTTAAATCACAATTAGCTAAGTGTGTCCATATATGTTGTATTTATAGCTATAAATATATAGACAGTGATAGACAGGGATGATAGATTCATGATTTAGAAATAAACTGGTTGGAAGGTTTACTTGTTGGAAGGTGACGAAATTGAGTTTAATATCTGGTTTTTGATAGAGTAAAAGAAGTGAACTTGTCTTAATATTTCAATCCTTTTAAACTAAATATAATAGTTTTTATATCATGTATTGATTCAATTCATTTTTTTCAACTGTAACTTCCATTGTGTTGATAGCACAAATATATTTCTGCTAAAAAATCTCAGTACACTTTGCTATCAACTAAGGATATCTTTTCCCTTCATTGGTTTAACAAAGTGACCTTATCACTTCAGCTTAATTTATAGCCACTCAATGCCTTTAAATATCAAAATTGACTGTCCATTCTGAGAATCTTCAATGATACAGTGATAGCATGAATGAGCAATGCACTGAGGCAATCCCCTTTCCAGAGAATGTAGGGTAGGGGAAGAGGTTGAAGGTGGATGGAGCAGGGGAAAGGAAAAATACATTTCTCTAAGTTTCTTTCAAAACTCTTTTTTTTATCTCATCCACATATTTACTTGATTCTCAAACATTTTCACATCGTAATCTTATATATTGGGGAAGGAATTTAAAATTGCAGGATGTTACTAACCCCATTAGAGGCTCCCTGTCCCTGTTTTACAAAAAGTACCACATAGATGTTTAGAAAGATATTGTGTGCTCAGAAGAGTACTTTTTAGTAGTTTCAGAAGAAATGGATTCTAGTCTCAGGATTATTTGGGCAAGTCACATATTTTTTGTAATTCATTTTTTCTCTACTGAAAAATAAGAAGGTCGAAGTAGATTTATAAGGTCCCTTCCAGTGCTACCAGACTGTCATTCTCTATTTATCTGTGTGTGTGTGTGTGTGTGTGTGTGTATTCACATAAAATGAATTAAAACTAATTTTGTTTAGGAAATTTGAGGACAGTCCTTACCATGGGTATTTTTTGCCATATCTGGTGATATGGATTATTCCCAGGATAATTTTTTTTAAATTCTAATTGAAGGAAATGATAAATTTCATTTAGCACTAAATGAAAATAAAGTGGAATTTACCCTTAGTTTCATCTGCTTACACCCTGACTCAAAGTTTCCCCTACCTACATCATGGACTCCAAAAGACTTAAGAATCCCTGTATTAATTCTTGGAGTGTTGCAAAGATGAGAATGGGTTTGATGGTGCTTAATGCCAATGACATCCACAGCAAAGACAGAAAAGAATTTTTAAAAATAATTTATGAATGTCCAATAAGTTACAAACAATTCCTTGAAGAAGATATTTGGAAGGATGAATATAGTCATGAAGATTTTTAAACTGCTCACAGATTAACTGCATCTTATGAGAATGAATATGGCCATTACCTGCAGCTAGGAGAGCTGGGTTATCATAATTACTTGGAGATCTTTTTATATTTCTCTACTTAATTCCCAATATCAGAGGCTCTTAGTGCAAATAGTACTCTCTTCATAAAACCACTGTAATTCAATATCTCTGTTTTGCAAGAGACCCTTGAAGATTACCAAGTTTTAGGGCTACCTAAAGTCCCTGAACTCATGGTCATCCCAACTTGGTCTGAAGCACTTTAGTCACAGGGCTTGGAAGTTCCTTGGAAACTGTCCACTCTACTCTTGTGTTAATTATTAGAAAAATTTCACAAGTAATTAACTGAAATTTGTCTTTTTGTCACTCCCCCCACTGTTTCTAATTCTTCTTCCATATCCTTTATTAAATTGCTTCTCTGCTGATTTGCAAAAAAAAGTAACATTCTCTCTAGAAAGAAGGTTCTGTTCCATTTGAGCAGATAGAATTTAAATAGTTATATTTATGACCATAATAACAGGCAAGCACATAGAAAATCATCAGGTCCAAAATGCCAGTTGTGGAATAAATATCTACTCTTAAGAAGATCCCTCACTCTTGTGGGAAAGTATACTTTTTTTGCTTCATGTGACATCCTAGTCAATGCCGCTAAAGGTAGATTGGCAGCAGGGTGTATTAGACAAGATTTTGTTCAGAGCCTAGGGGACAGACTTGACTCTTGCATTTTCTACCTTCCTACAGCAATGTGACATTGGGCAAATTATTCTACTTCCCTGAGTCTCAGTTTCTTTATCTATAAAATGAGAGGATTGGAATAGATGACCTCTGGGATTCCTTCTGTCACTAACATTAAGTTACTCTGAAATTAAGCTTATCAATCTGTGTGTGTGTGTGTGTTTTAAATCTAGAGAATTTTCTGTCCAAAAGTTATCATTGCTAATGATGTCTTGCATCAAATTTCTAGTTTGTATATAGTTTCTTTTGAATGTGTTACTTAATATTGCATCTAGTTGGACCAGGCAACTGTCCAGCAGATGCCTACAGAACACCACATTATGCTGATGTGACATTTTGTCCTTCAGTGTTCTCAGAAACTAATAACTGCCCTAAGGAAGAATTTGGGGGAGAATTCCTTGGCTTTAGAATCATAAGATCTGAGTTCTAATCCTGACACTTCTCTGACCAGAGGAAAAGTTCTTTATTTTTCTAAATTATAACTTCCTGTATTAGAAAATAAAGAGTTTAAAATAGATGTCCTCTAATTCAAAGGAGGTAGTGTGGTACAGTATAAAGTGATAGATTTGGAGTTGGGAGGGGGTCTAAGTTCAAGTCTTGGTTTCTTGTTCCCTAAATGAATTTTTAAGGCATAGCCTCTTAGAACCTCATTTTCATTTGTCAAATGAAGCATGTGAACTAGTTGATGTCTGAGTCCAGTCTAGCTATAAATCTATGGTCCTATGAACCCATCTAGTGCTTATATACTCCAAGTCAATGGTGAACTGAAACATTTTTTTTCTCAAACAAGTTTAAAAAATAAAAAAGTGCATATGAAACATTCAGCTGTGGTCCCTAAATTCTAAAAATGGAGCTTTTCCTCTCTAGCTACAGTTCAATCAGGTAAAGATTTTATCAGCTTAACTAGTATTAATTCATATGTGTATACATACAAAAATACAAATACACATGCTAAAGTCCATAGTAAACTTCCTCCATGAAACCTCACACTACTCCAATATGCAATTAGCTCTTCATGTCTTTAATTTATAGGTGACATCTATATCACTCATTTGCTACTAATTACATGTAGTAGAAGACAGAATGGTTTCTGATTAGAATGGTTTCTGGATTATGAAGTCAGAGGACCTGTATTTAGAAAGTTGAGTTGACCACTTATTGGTGGTGAGAAACAGATGAGATTTTATTAATAATAGGAAAGAAGATGCATTGCCATCTGCCTTATAGCTATACCATAAGTATCCCTGGGTCTTATGATCAGACATGTAGATGTAACTACCTGTATTTTATTCTATGACTGTGAAAACTTAGAAATAAAGGATTTACACCTTGTATACCCAGGGCTTGGTGAAGTGCTTTGAACTTAGTAAGAACTTAATATATACCTTTTATTTTTTAAGTTTTATTGATGTCTTCTTTTTTATATCAAAAAATTTTCCCCACTATTCCTCCTCTCTTCCTTCTAATTATTCCACATAATGGATAATAGTTTAAAGACAAAAAAAGAAGAGAAGAAAATTAAGCATCATTAATATTTTGAAAAACTTAAAAAACTTAGGTAATGTTCAATAGTTGAGAACTTCCCACCTCCATAAATGGTTATTTGGGATGCTCATAACTTTACTTTTTAGTTATGCTGGATCTTTATAATTTTGCTACATTTACTTGTGATTTGTGTGTATGTATGTTTCCAATTTCTTTTGTTGTAATTACTAGGTATATGTTTTCTTTGCTCTGCTTGCTTCCCTCTAGAGATCTTTCCAAGTTTCTGTGTATCCATAATACATAACCTTTTTTAGAGAACAGAAATTTATCTTTACATTCATATAACACAATTGTTTAGCCATTTCTCACTTAATTGATGGTCAGCTACTTTATTTTTAATCTTGTACTACCACAAAAAGTTCTGCTTTATTTTTTTGGTATGGGGCCTTTATGCATATCAGTGGATTTCTTAGGGTATAATAGAATAATAGAATTAGGGTAATAAAATTTAGGGATTTAATGATATGGATGAGTCCATCATTTTATGTACAAAATTCCAATTTACTTTTCAAAATGGCTATACCATTTGATAGCTCCATCCATAGTGCATTAATGTTTCCATCATCTAATAATCCCTCTGACATTGTCTATTGCCATTTTTGGTCATTTTTTCAATTTTCAAGCTGTGAGGTAAAACTTCAGGTTTTTGTTTGTATATAGTTTCATAAGTACTTTGGTTTTCCATTTCTGCTATAGTGATGAAGTATATTCTTTCCTGTAAATGTGAATACTTTGCACAAGAATTTTTTGGTCATATACTTTAATCATTTTTCTACTGGGCAATATCTTAGTATGCATATGTGTGTAAGTGTATATATATAAACACATTTATATAATATATTAATTTATTTATATTTTAAATGCCAAACTGTGTTATACAAAGATTTGTCCCATTCAGTGACTTTCCTTCTTATTATCTCTGCATTTACTTTATTTTTGCCAAAGTAATTAAATCTCATGCATTTAAGGTTTTCTATTTTATCTTTTGAAAGTGGCTGTATCTTTTTTATTGATAAGAGTACATCTACTGGACAGGTGGGTGGCACAGTGAATAAAGCACTGATTCTAGGCTCAAGAGGATCCAATTTCAAATCTGACCTTAGACACTTAGTAGTTATTTATTTTATTTTACCCTGTAAAAGTCACTTAACTCTGATATCATGAAAGAAACCAACATACAAATAAAGAATCTCCTCTTCACAGTTGTGAGCGGTGTATGATCTATTGATCTTCTGATTTTTTTGGTAGTATGAACTTTAATATCAAGGACACGAATCCAATGTATTGTAGAATATGGTGTAAAGTAGTAATCTAGACCTATTTTTTTTTTTTTGCCAGACTGCTTCCCAGTAATAATTTTTTTTCATTCATTCTTTTTTAATCATTTTATGACTTTGGGCAAGTTGCTTCCTCTCTCTAGACTTCAATGTCTGTGTGTTACATATAATGATTTCTAAAGTCCATTCCTAAGACTACCTTGGGTTGTCTGTCATTATTTGTTCATATTTTTATTTGACTATTGTATTATTTTATTCTTTATGTGACTTCCATTTCCTTTGTCCACAATTACTTGTCCTTCTTAAGGAAGCAGTTTCTTTTCTGCAATGCTACTATTTCCTACATTGTAGTAAATATAGAATTCCAGTCGTGGTAAATCCATGATTATTTTCTTCTCATCCACCAATCAGTAAACTCCTACTATATGTCTGACACTAAAGACAGTATTAATAGTACAAAAATAGAAATGATAACCTGCCCTCAAGGAGCTTTCATTTGGAAGGATCAAAGTGATATAATGACAATAGTACAGGTTGAGAAGGCAGGGGTTTCATTCCCAGTTGAGATACTCAGTAAGTATATAATTCTGGGAAATCCACACTAAATCTTTGAGCCCTACTCTTCTATTTAAGATGGGAATAATACTATTTCCAAC
This sequence comes from Macrotis lagotis, assembly GCF_037893015.1. Classification (NCBI taxonomy): domain Eukaryota; kingdom Metazoa; phylum Chordata; class Mammalia; order Peramelemorphia; family Peramelidae; genus Macrotis; species Macrotis lagotis. The sequence goes on along the minus strand of NC_133658.1, from coordinate 813,399,889 downwards.
TTCTGCCTTAGATAGTTGTTAGAAGATTCAAAGGAAAGAATTTGTGTAAGGGGCATAGGAAATATTTTAATGTTGTCTATTTAATATTGTCTTCTACAATACCAACCACAGTATCCACAATCATTTATTTAAAGCTAAAAGGAACTATAGTCATCTTCTATCTAATCCAGAAACCTTATTTTATAAATGGGGGAACTGAGGCCCAGAGAAGTTGAGTTAGTTGTCCAAAACACACACAGTTAGGAAGCAAGAGAACTGAGATTTGAACTCAGACACTATGATTTAGAGTTTATTACATTATACTTCCCCCCTCTGAAATTCAATTTCTTCATTTGTAAAATTAGTGATTTACTTCAGTGTACCAATAACCCTTCCAAATCTGACTTGTGAGGATTTCTGTGAGGGAGAGTAACATGACTTTTCTATTCATAGGAAAGCTTTTCTGTGCCTAATATAATAATGACTTCCTTCCTAGAGGACCTAGATTTTTATCTAACTCCACAATCAGTATTTTTGTTGTTTCACAACATCTTCCCATGGTAATCACTGTTCATAAATGTGGTGCTGAAATCCTTTGGGTCATGCCATTTCATCAATGAAAGGTATTTGATGAGGACATACCCAGGGAAAATGGCATGACACACAATTCCACTGTCTAAATTAGTAGTCATTCATTCTCCAGGAGACATGTGACAGTATGATGAAATGTGATTTTATAATTAGTTTCAGTATTAACTCCCCAAAACTGTCTGACCTTTTCCCCCATCATTTTCATCATTAGATGGAAAGTACTACAGATTACTCCCATTGGTGATGCCTCATTAAAAAGTAATGTCAAACAAGTTTTCCAGTTTCTTCTGATGGGTTGTGCTATCTTAGGGCAGTGACCCATAGTTTTGTTGCAGCTTTCAATTAAATTCTGATGCCTTAAAAGAAAAAAAATTCTCTATCAGGAATCTGGTTGTTTGAATTACATTACAGGCCCCTCAGAAAAAGCTGAAGATATAAACTATCAAGATTCAAACAATGTGAATATTTGTTCCTTGGATTTAGATGTGAAGGTTACTTTAGACATCTTCTAATGTTTTAGAAGTTATCTAATGTAATCCCCCCCTTTTTTATATTTGAGGAAACTGAGTTTAGGACAGAGGCAATGATTTACACAAATGACATTGATAGTGGAATTTGAATATCTGTTTTACCATTTCAAATTCAGTGTTCTTTCCACTAAAATATGTTGTCTATTGTAAAAAAATTACAGCTTTCTATTATGGTAAGTTAGATACCCTTTTCGCCTTCTGCCTGGATAATTCTTTTTTTTTTTGACATTTTATTTATTTGTTTTTCCAAGTACATGCAATCATAATTTTCAGCAATCATTTTTTTGTTTTTTCAAGGTTTTACATTTTGCATTTTTCTCCCTCTCTGCATTCCTTCCCCATTCCTCTTGACAGAAGCTATCTAATATAGATTATACATGTATAACCATGTTAAACATAAATCTATATGAATCATGTTATGAAAAAAATCAAATTGAAATGAGAAAAGTCATTAGAAAGAACATAATACATAAGACAACTTTTAAAGTTGAAGAAAGTAACCTTTGGTTTGCATTTAAACTCCAGAATTCCTTCTCTGGATATGGATGGTATTTTTCATCACAAATTTTTTAGAATTGTTTTTGATTATTGAACAAGTCCATCATAGTTGATGATGACTCTATGTTGCTGTTAGTGTGTACAATGTTCTTCTGGTTCTGTTTACTTCACTCAGCATCAATTCATGCAAGTCCTTTTGGAGTAATTCTTAACCAAAATTTAAGAACCAGTTTAATTAGGTCATATATTTAGTACTAAGAATCACATCAGTGTAACTTTCCCCACTTCCACCTCTTTAGAGATGAGAAAACTGAAGCTGAATTGGGAACTTGACCTTGGTGGTTGGTTGGTTGATTCTTATCTTTCGTTATTGAAGAAGACCAAAACATTATCTCTATGTTTGAGACAAATTACAATGTGGCCAACCATGGCTCATCAGACCAATACAAGCTCAGAATGCTCTACCACAGGTCAGGCACAAATAATCCATGTGAACTCCTGGGGTGGGGACTCTAAACTTACAGATGTCACATTTCCTTTGAGCTGCTTCAATTCTGCTTTCCTCATAGAACACAGCACCCTCACTGATGAGGGCATGCCATGCTGGATGGTGCTGTGCCAGTGTCTCCCAAACTACACAATCAGTTCTAAAGTTCTTCAATAAGACTTTCAGTGTGCTCAGTATGGTTTCTTCTGACCCCCTTGTGAGCACTTGCCCTGTATAAGTTCTCCATAAAATAGGGTTTTTTTGGTAAGCATTTGTCTGGCATTCTAACAACGTGTCCAGCCTATTGTAGTTGCGCCCTATGGTAATGTTGGAATACTATGCAGTTTAGCTTGAGAAAGGACCTCAGTGTCTGGTATCTTCTCCTTCCAGGTGATCTTCAGAATCTTCCTAAGACAATTTAAATGGAAGTGATTCAGTTTCCTCACATGGCACTGGTAGACTGTCCAGGTTTCACAGCATATAGAAATGAGGTCAGCACAATGGTTCTGTAGACCTTCGGTTTGGTAGTCATTCTAATACTTCTCTCCCATACTTTCTTTTGGAACCTCCTAAATACTGAGCTAACTCTGACAATGTGTTTGTCAACCACCTCATTGTTAGTGTATACTTCCTTGAAAAGGACATTCCCAAGGTAAGTGAACTTGCCCACAGTGCTCAAAACTTCTCCATTTGCTGGTGGATGATGTGGTGCTGGCTGATGGAGCTCCTGGGTTTATTTGGTGTTGTTAGATCAAAATGAGCACAAGCAGTAGAGAATTGCTCCATCCACACACATGTGTGTATGTACATATATTTATATTTTTATATATAAATATATGGCTATAAGCATGTATGTATGTAAAATATATGCAGGAGAAATAGGAAATAATTATAGAAGGCATTGGAATTAAGAGGAGATGGGGAAAGCTTCTTGTAGAAGGTGGGATTTTCTGAACCTGAGTCTTCCTGCCTCCAGTCCAACACTTTTATATACTATGCTCTTTTCTCATTCTGGTTTATATGATAGTCTTCTCTGAAAGGAAAAATAGAAGCTTTTTGACAGCAAAGGACATGCCTTATACCACTGCAGTTTGTTGTAATAGAATATTGGACATAGAGCCACCAATACTTTATGCCTGAACCTTGTCTCTGACACTTAATATCTTAGTTTCCTTATGTATAAAAGGAAAATATTCATCCATACTTTCTTGAATGAGTTGTTGTAAGATGCAAATAAAAGATCACTTGAAATTATTCTATAAAGCACAAAGCTCCATATGAATGTCAGTGTTGTTAAATATTGGTTTATCCTCCATGGCATCCAATGAGAGAACCAAAGAAGTCTTCCCCAATCCCTTTTGAGATATATACATATCTATATGTGAATGTATGTGTGTTAATATGTTTATATGTATGTATATGCATGTCTCTATGTATATGTATGGGCATGTGTATGTGTATATGTATGTGTATATGTATATGTGTATGTGTATGTGTATGTGTATGTGTATGTATATTAAAGAGAATGAATTTTTAAGTTAGAAAACCGGGTTTCAAATCCTAGCTTTCTACTGCCCTTTTTTGTGTCCTTGGAAAACCCTCACAACTTCTCTGAATTCCCTCATCCATAAAAAAAATGTATAAGTATGGATGATTTCTAAGATTTCTAGCTTTTAATTCTCTGATTCTGATTTCTATGTCTCAAAAGATGGGAGTATGTATGACAAAGTGAGAAAAAGAAATAGATTTCCTTCCCTTGTGGAGCTTACATTCTAATGGGAAAAACAACATACAAGATCAAGCTGACTGGTAGGATTAGGAGTGGGAAGGTAACTACATAGGAGGATTGTCTTGAAGTTCAAGTCAGATATAAGACTGAGAAAAGAATGAGGGAAGGTCAGCCTGGACTGTTCCATAAGCTGGGGACCCTGGTAGGATTTTAACAATGGGAGAAGTTGAATTGGCATGTGGAGAAATATCCAAGTATAAACAGACTATAGGTTGCTCAAGACTGTTCCAGGGCAAGGAGACCCCAGACGCTGAGAGAAGTTCTAGGAGCAACTAGCAGTAGAGAAGGAATGGTTTTAAAGTTCAGAAAGTCAAGGCTGGAACTAGAAAGAAAATGAAAGCAAGCAAAATTATGCAAAATAATTAGAGCACAGTCAAAATTTAACATTTCATTATAATGCATACATTCACAGGAAAATATATGATCTCGGAATGAAAAGATGTGAACTTGAGCCTGATGCTGATTCTCATTAAATAGATAACCCTAGGCAAGTTCTGACTTTGATTCTATAAGCTTCAAATGTTCTTTAAAATAGGGATATGCTACTTAAGCTGCCTACCTTCAAGGAAGGCCACCTATTCCATGAGCACTTTGGAAAATGAAAGGTATCATAGAAATGAGATTTGCATCAGTGTTCCATTTTTTTAGATCTTTCTTTTGTCCTTTAGATCTATCTTTTGTCACACTCTATTCCTTTTACTCTTTTTTAGTAACAATAAGTAAAATAACAGACTGATTTTTTTGATAACAATATGATAGCAAATCTATAAGGTGGAGAAATAAATATTTTGTCTCAATTTAGCATGTTTATAGTACATTCAGTTCAAGATGTCCAGTAAACATTTGGTGATGGTATTTTGGGGGTCAGGAAAGATGTTAGGGATGAATAAATAGAGCTGAAAATTACATGCATATAGGAGATAATTACCATGAAAATAGTATAGAGGGAGAAGCTAAGAAGTCATATAACAGTCATTTGAGTGACACCTATGTTTAGTGGACATGACCTTAATGAAAATGCAGAAGATCCAGGAAGTACCGCTCTCCAAATCCCAGTCCAAGATTTGTTATTGTTGTTGTTGTTGTTTGGTAGTTTCATTCATGTCATGACCCCATTTAGGGTTTTTTTTTTGCAGACATTTCCTCCTCCAGCTCATTTGAAAGTTGAGAAAACTGAAGCAAAGAGGGTTAGGTGACTTGCCAAAGGTCAGATAGCTATCATACAACTGAGATCAGATGTGAACTCAGGTGTTCCTGACTCCAGGAACAGTGCTGTATTCACTGTGCCATGCCACTCTTCAAATTCCAGTTAAGTTTCGCATCTCAAATATAATTAACGTCTTGAGTTCCTTATGCAGTTCCTTCAAATGAGGTATAATTAGATAGATGCAAGAACATGGAGAAAGCATTGTCATGAAAAATCTAAAAAAAAGTAGACTATGGAAGATTTTATGATCAATTTTATACTAATTATTATCTGAAATGCTATCAATTAAATTAAGAGAAAGAGAGATAATCTAAATATTATTGGCATTTTATATGCCAAAAGCTAAATCTCCAGGAAGTTAAATAATTTGCTCTAAGGTCACACAGACAATAAATATCAGAGCAAGGACTCAAGCCTAGGGAGAACTCAAGCTTAGATTTTCTGACTACAAGTACAGGATTCTGTTGTACTACAACAACCCTGTGATTTATTATGCAAGTACAGATCACCACCAAACACTTGACTAGACCAATATCTTCTTGCCAATCTTCTCTTATGTCTGCATGAATCTCTGCAACCACCTCTTCCTTTCAAATAAAAACGAAACAATGTAAACACATTTATCCCTTCTACACTGAAACTTTCCCCACTGAAGTTTTCATAGGTCAGCCTAATAAATTAAATGATAATTTTTTTTGGGAGGGAGGAGTTTTGCAGAACTAGAGACGACATATGAAGGCCAGTAGACAACACAGAAAAAAAATTTGGAAACTTAGAAATGCATAAAATATATATTTAAATTGTATAACATTAACATAGTTTTATCTTTTAATTCCATAATAATTTAAATTTCTCTAGTACAAATGGAGGGCCAAAATATTTTATGTGGATTTTCCAGACCACAGGGAGAGGGGTACCCTCTAAACCCCATGATGTGGAAGGGGTAACTATATAACCTAACTGTCCCAGAATGTAAACCTGAAGTTAAAGGATTTACATGGAATAAGGTGGGGAGAGGAAGAAAGAAAAAGAACATAGGGATAGCTAGGTGGTGCAGTGGATAGAGCACTGGCTGTGGAGTCAGCAGGACCTGAGTTCAAATGTGACCTCAGACACTTAATAATTACCTAACTATGGCAAATCATTTAACCCCACTGCCTTGCAAAAAAAGAAAAGAAAAGAAAAAGAAGGTAATGGAGGAAAAACAACTTAGACTCTAACCAAGAAAAATAAATTAATTTGACCATTTTTGTTTAGAAGTGCTTTAGGTTCTTCTGATTTTTTTTTAATGGCAGGACCTAGACAAATTCTAAATGAGTATTTAGTCCCAAATACTCATGTTATGGATATAGAAACAGGCCTTGCGGGATGAAAGAACTTATCTAAAGTCATAAAAATAATGTGTTTTTGACCCAAGGTCCCCTCACTTCAAATCTATTGTTATTTCCTCCGTGTCAGGCTTCAGATTCCAGCTCAAAATCTGGATCTCAAACATAATTTCTTGGAATCCCAAGAAAATCCCTCCCAATGGAAAGGAAATCAGCAAGAGCTGAAATTGGTAACTAGCCTTAGCTGCTGTGAGACAACGATAGATTAAAAGGCCGGCAAAGACCCCAATGTGAAATGCTCCTTGTTCTATTTGGCATATTATTCTTTAAAACTAAATTTATCAAATCCGGTCTCAGACACTTAATAATTACCTAGCTCTGTGGCCTTGGGCAAGCCACTTAACCCCATTTCCCTTGCAAAAACCTAAAAAACAAAAAACAAAAAAACCCTCTAAATTTAAATGATATCAGTACTTTTTTTCTATGAATTAAAATTCTACATTTCTGAGTCATGTTCTCTTTAAGCCTCAATTGAATTTCAAGTTGAATTTCAAGTCGGTGGTGAGATTTTCATGTTTAGTGAATAAATTTCAGCCATTTAGAGTGTCTTCCCTGTGTGTTATAGACCAATTGGCTAAATTGATGTGGAAATGGGTTTGTCATACTTTGTGAAAATCAGAAATTGGCCTCTCCTCAGTTAGAGGGGCCAGTGGTTTAGTTGTCATAGCTATCCATTACTGAGACATAAAAATTAATATAATCATGAGACCCTATCATAATGCCAGAGTTTCCAGACAGGTCTAATACCTTCCTTCACATCTATTCAGTACATTCCAGACCTTTCCTGTATGTAGTGAGAGATGTAATTTGACCCAGGGCATAACAGAAATGAAAGATGTTATAAAATGGTTCGCTACTAGTGTGTAGCATACATGGGCATCGAAAGAACCACATTTTATTTTGTTCAGTTATGTTCTCTTTATGGGAAGCCAATAACTTTTTTTCTCACTCAGTATGGGTCAGAAAACAAACCCTATTTAGGTCATTGCACATCTCTCAAAATAATAACTATGGACAATGCCCTTTATGAATTTAGCAGGATAAGGGATGAGGTAGAAATAACAATACAGGCTTTAAAGTGCTTATCCTAGAGGTCATTAAAAAGTTGTTTTTGAAAGAATCAAGAATGAAAGTAGGGAAGGGAGGAAATTCTTTTTTTTTTATTTTATTTATTTATTTCCACATTACTGCAATAGTTCTTGTTGTAAAAGTTAGCATAATTCTGCCTCCCCCCCCCACAAAGACAGAGAAACATCAAGAAAAATAGAGAGTAAAAAAAAAAAAACCTGTACTTTAGTCTGTGTTCAGACACCAGCAGCTCTGTCTCTGGGATGAATCACATTTTTTTTTTCAGAAGTCCATCAGAAAAGGTGTTTCCTTGATGAACTCTCTCATTCCATCAGTGCAACAATCAGGGACAATTTGGGGCTGTCTGCAATGGAGAATACCATCTGTACCCAGAGAAAGAACTGTGGAGTTTGAACAAAGACCAAAGACCAAAGACAAAGACCTTTAATTTAGGGAAAAAACCTGATATCTTATTGTCTGATCTTGCTATCTCTTATACTTTATGTTTCTTCCTTAAGGATATGATTTCTCTTGCATCACATTCAATTTGGATCACTGTATGCCATGAAAACAATACAAAGACTGGCAAATTGCCTTCTGTGGGGGGGTGGGGGGAGGGAAGTAAGATTAGGCGAAAAATTGTAAAACTCAAAATACATAAAATCTTTATAATTTAAAAAGAAAAGAAAAGGTATTTAAATATTTTTTCTCACAGTTGGTATTGCTATCTGTATTTTCCTCTATCCTATTCCTCCCCACCCCATTCATTCTATTCTCTCCTTTCACCCTGTCTCTCCTCAAAAGTGTGCTGTATCTACCTTTCCTCTCCCATAATCTACCGTCTTCTATCACTTACAACACCCTGCCTTCCCTCTGATCCCTTTCTTCCATCCCTTTCAATCTCTTTTTTTCCTTCTAGATTAAGATAGATTTCCATTCCCTATTGAATATGTTATTTCCTCTCTGAGCCATTTTCAATGAGAATGAAGGCTCACTTATTCCCCTTCACACTGCCCCCTCCACTCCAATGCAAATACTTTTTCTTGCCTCTTTTACATAAAATAGCTTTAGTCCATTCCACCTATCCTTTCCCTTTTTCTCAGTATAATCTTTTCTTGCCCATTAACTCAATCTTTATTATAAATATTATACCTTCATATTCACCACCCTCCTATGCCTTGTCTATATATGCCCCTTCTATGCCCTAATATATAAGAAGGTTCAAATGATTTATCAGTATTATCTTTCCATGCAGTACTATATGCAGTTCAGCATCATTAAATCTTTCATAATTTGCTTTTGCCATCCCCACTTTCTATGTTTCATCTGAGTCCTGTACTTGAAGATCAAACTTTCTTTTCAGCTCTGGTCATTTCTACAGGAAAGTTTGAAAATGCCCTATTTCAATGACTTTCCCTCTTTTCCCCCGAAAGAGAATGTTCAATTTTGTTGGATAGTTTATTCTTGGTTGTAATCTAAGCTCTTTTGTCTTCTGGAATATCATATTCCAAACCCCATGAGCCTTTAATGTAGACTCTGCTAAATCCTGTGTAATCCTGACTATAGCTGGTTTTGGCTGCTGGTGATATTTTCTCTTTGACTTGAAAGTTCTGGAATTTGGTTATCATATTCTTTTTTTTAATTTCATTTTTACAAAGCAATAGGGTTAAGTGGATTGCCCAAGGTCACACAGCTAGGTAATTATTAATTGTCTGAGACCGGAATTTGAACTCCTGACTCCAGGGCTGGTGCTCTATCCACTGCACCACCTAGCCTCCCCTGGCTATAATATTCTTAGGAGATTTTTTTAGAGTGCAGTGGGGATCTCTTTCAGAAGGTGATCAGTGGGTTCCCTCAATTTCTATTTTACCCTCAGCTTCTAGGATCTCAGGGTAGTTTTCCTGGTGAATTTCTTGAAAAATGTAGTCTAGACTCTTTTCCTGCTCATGACTTTCAAGAATGCCAATAATTTTTAAATTATCTCTCCTGAATCTTTTTTTTTCCAGGTCAGTTGTTTTTCCAGTGAGATATTTCACATTTTATTCTAATTTTTCCCCTTTTTGGGGGGGTTTTGTTTTAATGTTTCTTGATTTCTCACAAAGTCATTAGTTTCCTTTAGCTCCATTCTACATTTGAAGGAATTATTTTCTTCAGAGAGCTTTTTTGTCTCCTTTTCCATCTGGTCAATTCTGCTTTTTTAAAATAGTCTTCTCTTCATTTACCTTTTGGACTGCTTTTTCCATTTACCTAAACTGTTTTTTAACATGTTATGTTCTTCAGGAAATTTTTTGTATCTCCTTCACCAACTTGCTGACTGGGTTTTCATGTTTTTCCTGCATTGCTTTCTTTTCTCTTTCCAATTTTTCCTCTACCTCCCTTAGTTGCTTTTCAAAAATCTTTTTGAGCTCTTCCATAATCTGAGACCAGTTCATGTTTTTATCGAAAGCTGTGGATACAGAAACTTTGACTTTGTCATCTGCCAATTGTGTGTTTAATCCTCCATGGGACCAGAGTAATTGAGTATCTATGATAAGATTGTTTTTCTTCTATTGTTTTCTCATTTCTCCAGTCTGTGATCTGATTTTAACTCTTTATTATGTTGGAGTTCTGCTTCCAGGGTGGAAAATGCACTTTTCTAAATTTTCGAGGATTTCTTTTTATGGGCCATCCCCCACCACCACCTACACAGGCGGGGAAGTCCCACAGGGACTTCAATTCCTTCAAGGAATTATGAGGAGCTCTGCCTGATATCCTAAGTTGTGCTCTGTTCTGTGGATGCCACAAGCACTCTCCTTTGCCCTAGAATAGTGAGGAGAGTCCCTGTTCTACTATGACATTATAGGGTCCCAGACTGGGACATGGCTCTGAGTATAGGCAAACCAAGAGTTCTGCCCCAGGGATACTGGAGAGACCCTGCAGCCTCCATGGAACCCCTTAACAACTGGGGGTTGATCATTCTGGAAGCAGCTGCTGGGTGACTCCATGCTCACTCTGGCAATTTTCCCTCAGATCTTCCAAGTTTTCCTTGGTCATCCCTGGGCAGAGAGGTCTGGAAACTGCCACAGCTCAAAGCATCCCCAGGGATCCAGGCTTTCCAGTGACTGTTCCTGGATGGCTGGAGTTTGTTTGCTCTGGTTCAGCCACCCTTTCCAATGCTGTTTGAACAGAGCCTTCCCACAGATCTTCCAAGTTGTCTTGATCCAGAAAATTGTTTCTCTCAGTTTTTCTTTTGATTCCACCATTCTAGAATTTGGTTAGAGTCATAAGTATAAGGCATTGGGAGTGGTCTTGGGGAAGTGTTTCTGGTAATTCCTGCCTCCACTCAGTCATCTTGACTCCACCCCTCCAAAGAAAGTCATTTTCAACAGACAATAGGAGTGTGAAATTCTTGAATACAGAAAATAATAATACAGTTCTAATGGCCAACATTTGTATTTTGCATTGTGATTACAAATAGCTTTTATATCACTTTTCTTCTTACAAGCCGATGAGTGAGATAGATAAATCAGATGTTACATTTTCAAATTTTCAGATGAGAAAAATAAGAAAATGATCGTATCATTTCAGTAGCAGTGTTTACTTTAAGTACTATAATTTAGAAGGAACATTGACAGGCTGGAATGTGACTGGGAAAAGATGAAAATGGATCTCAAATCTATATCATAAAAGGCTTTTGAGGATAAGAATGTACATGTTTACCCCCTCATAAAAGAATCACCTTTTCAAAATATTTTCAAAATATTTTTATTGCTATATTTAGATTTTATATGTAATTGATATATTTAGCCTATAACCATCCATCCATCTCTAGATTCCCAGTATGCTTTCTTATACAGCAAAGAATTTTAAAAGAAAATAAAAACAGAAAGTGAGGGAAAATCAGGAAAACTGATTTGAACATCAACAAAATAATATCTGACTTTATATACAATTATCCAAACCTTTAAACTTGAGTCTTTTCTTGTCTTGGGACCAAGCTTGTTTTAGCCTTTTCACAATATTCATTTTTACTTGTTTTGTAGTGGTTCTCTCCATTTACATTGCTGCAAACATGTATTGTGTTTTGGCTCAATTTATTTCAGTTTGCATCAGTTCATCTAAGTCTTTCCATGTTTCTCTTTAGTCGTCATATTCTTAATATCTTCATAACTCAGTGCTATTCCATTGCATTCATTTACCACAATTTGTTTAGTCAACTCCAGAAAATGGTCATTTACTTGGCTTTCAAAACTGCTAATGCAAAAAAGTTTTGCTGTCAATATTTTGCTAGATATCAAGGCTTTTTTTTGACAATTAATTCCTTCTAGCAAATGCCTATAATTTCCAAATCTAGGGGTTTATATAGTTTAGTCACTTTGTTTTCATAATTCTTTCCTTTCCACAATGATTTGTAACACCAAAAGAATTAATGTGCTTGTCCTTTTTCTCAAAACTTGATTATTACTGTCTTTGGACATCTTTACTCATCTTATGACTGTCAGGTGAAATCTTGGAGTTGTTTTGGTTTGTTTCTCTCATCATTAGTTATTTGGATTATTCTTTAAAGATTACTAATAGTTTGCAGTTCTTCCAAGAGCTGTTCGTTCATGTCCTTTGATTACTTCTCTGTTGGGGAGTGGTTTTGGATCACATAGTTATGTGGATCTCAGATCCATCTTGTATGTCATAGCCTGTCCAGAGATACTTGATTTTTTATTCCTGGTAAGCTATTTAACTTACTATCCTAAATAGGTAACCTTTATTTGTATAAAAAACATTTAAGTTTCATGTCATAAAAATTATCGATTTTATCTTTTGAAATTACATTCATCTCTTTTGGATTGGGATATGGTGCCCTACTCATAGCTACATATATATATATATATATATATATATATATATATATATATATATATATATATATATATATAGTATATATGTTTCTAATCTGTTTTTGTTGTCTCACATTTAATATCAGAGTAGTAAATCAATTTTAAATTTATTGTGTAATTTCATAGAAGATGTTAGTTTTAGTATTGTTTTTACCTGACTGTTTTTCAATTTTCCCAGTAGTACTTATGAAATAGGAAATTATTTCCTAGTTGATTTATGTTTTGGGATTTATTAAAGATTGATTTACTAAGTTCAATTATTTTTGATTCTTTATTATCTAATTTCTCCCCCCCTCCCCAATCTACTTTTCTGTCTGGTTTTTAAAACTTATCTGAAATACTTTAGATGACTTTTGTCTTATAAAAGTTTTGAGGTCTAGAAGTATTGCCCTACCCCTCTTCTTGCTTTCCTTCCTGCCATTGTTCATCGTTGCCCTTAATATTCTAGATTTCCATTTTAAATGGGTTTTTAAAATTATTTTATCTACCTTTAAAAAAGCAACCCTTTTCATATTTTGATGAATATAGCATTAATATTCCTAATTTACTTTGGTAGAATTATTGTCTTTATTATATGGAGGAGAGGAAAAGAAAGGAATAAGCACTTTATGGTATCTATTCTATGCCACATTGAACTAAGTACTTTACAAATATTGTTCATTTGAGCATCACAACATTAATTTGTTATTCCCAGATTACAGTTGAGAAAACTGAGACAAAAAATACAGTGACTTGTTTAGGGTCAGACATTTAGTAAATACCTGAAACTAATCTGAACTCTGTCCACTAAGCCTTAACACTGCTTCATTGGAACATTATAGTCATGAGCACTAAATAGCCCTCCAGGCTGTAAAGTTGTTATTTTTTTTTAATTTATATATTTTCCAATGAAACCTATAAAAGCCTAGAGTGTATCTTAGTTGACTGATCCCCAGATAGTCTATGAACTTTATAATTATCTTTAATTTCTTTTCAATTTTTGTCATCTTGAATTTTATCATATAAAAATAATATTATTACTAATAATTATTATGTAGAAATCACATAGATAGAGCACTGGACCCTGAGTCAGGAAAACCTGAGTTCAAATTAGGTTCAGACATTTACTAAATGTTTGATCTCTAACAAGCACTCAATTTTTGCATCAGTTTCCTCAACTTTAAAATGAGAATATTTTATAGCCTGACTATAACATTGTTGAAACTATTGAATTCCCAAAGTATTTCTTTGCTTATTCCCTAGGATTTTTACATTTTTTTATTTATTTAAGGCAATGGGATTAAGTGATTTGCCCAAAGTCACACAGCTAGGAAGTATTATAGGTCTGAGGATGGATTTGAACTCAGGTCCTCCTGACTCAAGGGCAGATGCTCTATCCACTGTGCCACCTAGCTGCCCCCCTAGGATTTTTTAATTAAATTATTTTCAGACTAAATCATTAGGCAGCTAAATAGCATGGGAGATAGAAGGTTGGATTCATAGACAGGAACAGAAAAATTTGATTCTACTTTAGATATTTTCTAGCTGTGAAATCCTGATCAAGGCAACCACCCTGCTGGAACCTCAGTTTCCACAAATGTAAAATAGAAATAAAAATAGTATTTAGCTCAAAAGACAGTTGTGAGAAATAAATTAGATAGCATATAGAAAGTAATCTGAAAACCCCAAAATTATTAAATATTAAAAAGTTCATTGTCATTAGCCTAGGCAGATAGTTTTGACTCTTCTGTGCCCTTTTTCGGCAGATTTCTTCCTCTTTTCCTTTCCTGGGTGTTAGCATTGCTAGAACTGCATCAAATAATAGTGGGGAAAGAAATTATCCTTTTTTTAACTTATCGATTCTTATAATCAATCAGGTATTTATTGCACATGGGCTATTTGTTCTCAACCTGTGGTAGAGCATTCTGAGCTTATATTGCTCTGATCAATCATAGATGGATACACTGCAACTTGACTCCAACATAGTATTGTTTTGGTTCTCTTTAGGGAACTAAAGGCAGCAATCAACTAACTATATTTTCATTAGTTCATTTAATTTGCTTGAATATTCCTAGTGTATTATGTTAACATAAACTGCTTAATTTTAATTTTATATATATATATATATGTACATATATATATATATATATATATATTTAAATCAGACTTTAGAGCAACCAGAAGAGATTTTTCATAAAGTTTTGACTTTTTAATATGATTAATTATATTTTTACTAATGTTGCATCCCTAATATAAATTCAATTTAGTCATAATGAATAGCTTTTGGATAAATATCTGTAAGATGTTCTAACATTTTACTTTAACATTGTAGAATCATCATTATTCATTAATTATATTGGGGGTTTTTTTGTTCTTTATTCTTCACTGATTTAAGTTTTTGTAATAGATTTGTCTCATAAAAGGAGTTTAATAGAGTACTTTCTCAATTTTTAAGAAAGATTTGTGATGTATAGGAATTAACTGTAGAAAAGATTGTTAGAATTCTCCTGCTTTTCTATCAGGATCAGAAGATTCAATCCCATTCATTTTGATTCTTCCTTTTCAAAGAATTTTTCTATCTTTTCTTAGATTAGATTATTTAAAATTGTAATTTGTTATTTGTTTTGTTTGTGTATTTGATACTTTTGAAGATAATCCTTTAATAATTTTCTATTTTCAGTATCATTGGCATAGTAGATTCCACTAATTCTTTTTCTTTTTTTTCTGATTTTCTTGTAATTCTACCTTTCCATTTTTATTTTGTTAGTTTGATTTTCTGTCCTCTTCTTTTTAACTAGATTTGCAGATGGTTTATCATTTGTTTTTCCCTCTTAAAGAATGAGATATTAGTTATATTTATCTATTCTTTAGTCTTTTGGTTTCAAATTGATCTATTTATCCTCTATCAAAGTCTCCTTTTGGATATTTATTGTTTCTAATTTTTAAATGTTTATTAAGTTCCCCTGTCTTCTATCTTTCTATTTTGTTAATGTTTATTTTAATGATATTTTTTTCCTCTGAGGACTGCCTTAGCATTAACACAGAAAGTTTCATATGTGATCTCATCATTGTTTTTCAAATAATTGCTAATTGTTTAAAATGATATACTTGTTATTTAGCATTTCATTAAATGCCGATTTAGGTCTTCGTGTCTAATTTGTCTTTCCTGAAATGATAACTTCTGAAGTCTTGGTCTATTCTAGTAATCGCACTTTAAAAGGAATATTGATAGCCTGGAACATGTCTGGAGAAGAATGACAGAAATGATGAGAGGATTCAAATACATGCCATATGCAGCAGATAATCTGGGCATGTTTAGTCTTCAGAAGAAATTTTTGAGTTAGAATGATCGTTGTTTTTCATTATTTGATGATTTCCTTTGTGGAAAGGGGATTGAACTTAATTTAGGTGGCCCCAAAAAAGAGAACTAGGACCCATGAAAGAAAGTTACAGAGACAGATTTTGGTTTAGTGTAAAGGAAATCCCAGAAATGGTATCATTCAAATATGCAAAAGCTAATGTCATGAATTCCTTTTCACAAAAAGATTTCAGGCCATCTTGTTGGGGATATTGTAGAGGGAAATTGGATGAATGAAAGAGTGACAAAAAGTTGAAATATTTATTATGTGCCAAGCACCATGTTAAGCTCTGGGTAGTTATGTGGCATAGTAGGCGCAGCACTGACCTTGGTGTTTGGAGGATAGAAGTTTGAATCCACCTCAGACATGGGACACTTACTAGCTGTGTGACCTTGGGCAAGTCACATAACTCTGCCTCCGATCCAGAGTGACCTCCAGTCGACCTGATTCATATCTGACCACTGGACCCAGATGCTTCTGGAGGAGAAAGAGAAGCTGGTGACTTAGCCCAGCATCTCCCTTACTCAAATCTAATTCATGTGCTTGTCATGGTATCACCTCCCTGATGTCATGGTCATCTTTGAGAATAAAAGACAAACATCATCATCATCATCATCATCATGTTAAGCTTTGGGAATATAAAAAGAAAAGTAATACAAGGAATGTTCCCTCAACCATGGAATTTGAATAAATTGAAAATAATGTCTAGCATTCTTTCCAGTTGAATCAGTTTATATTAGCATTTGAGGGTCAAGAGGTTAAGTTATTACATAAGGCTACATAAACCGTCAGTGAGAGAATTACAACTAGAAATCTGTTAGAACTCTTACCATTTTAGCAAATATTTAACCTCCAGTTAATTTAGGACACCTTTGGGAAGTTTATCAATAATATTAGGAAGATTACAATGAATTCTAAACTCACCCAATGTCATAAATTAATTCATTCAAACATTAATTTTAAAAAAGCAAGTTTGCCTTTCTCCTGAAACGTTAATTAGAGATTTAAACACATATATTTTAGATGTGGTCTGATGGAAATAAAGCAGACTATGAGGCAAAGGTTTTGTGTTCTCAGTTGGACTATTTTACTAATTTGATATGTGATCTTGATCAAATGACTCAGTGTCTTCATATTACAATATCAATAATAATAATACCTACCATTTATATTGCCAGGCACTATGCTAAGTGCTTTATAATTATTATCTCTTTTGATCCTCACAGCAATCTTGGAAGATTGGAGCTATTATTATCTCCATTTTATCGGTGATATGAAGCAGAAGGGTTAAAAGATTTGCCCAGGGTCATACAGCTAGTCAGTGTCTAAGGACAGATTGGAACACAAGTCTACCTTTCTCTAGGTCTAGGTCTAGCTTTATGCACTGTCCTACCTAGCTGTAAAATGGAATAATACCTTCTCTCCTCCATTGAAGTTAAACCCTAGTGCTTTACCACCATCATTCTCATAAACAGAATTTATGTGGAGTAATTTAAATGGACTTTAAGGTTTGCAAAGAAGTTTGAAGGCATTATATCGATTATTCATGGCAAATAGGTGAATTAGAGTCCTTAAAGACTACTCCAACAAGATAATTTTGCTGGTTTTTATTGTCGTTTAGTCATGTTTTAATTGTAATCTCGTTTAGAGTTTTCCTGGCAAAGATTCTGGAATGTTTTGCCATCTCCAGAGTTAAATGACTTGCCAATGTCTGAGGTCAGATTTGAACTCAGCAAGAAGAGTCTTTCTGACTCTTTATCTACAAACACAAAAATGCCTGCAAAACATTCAGTTTCTTAATTCAAGTGTTTCCTTTATGGGAAGGTTTCGACTATAAGACCAGTGATGGACTGCCCTGTTAGGGTTTACACCAAGCTGTTTGGAAAGATTCATTATCAGATTAGGCATTATGTTGTAGAGATGAATGAACTTGATTTTCATTCCTGGCAAATTCCTAGAACCTCATATTAAAGGGAAAATTAATCAGTATCTAGAAAGGGAAGCAATTGTCACAAAGAGTGAGCCTGGTTTTTTTTATGACTAACAGGTCATTCTGATTTAATCTGATAAGGATGTTTGAGAATGATGTATGCATATGTATGTATGTATGTGTGTGTGTGTGTGTGTGTATACATATATATGTATACCAGATTTCTTTCTTTAAAATTGCTATTTCATTTTGAAATAACAGATGCTACCTAATAAATATCCATTTCAAAGTACTTTACCTGAGAAACAGTTATTAGTACTTAACCAAAGGTGGTGTTTGTTGTTGCTGCTGTCGCTGTTTGGCCTTTATTCTCAAAGCAGATCATAACATCAGGGAGGTGATACCATGACATTCGGATTTGAGTGAGGGGAGATTTTGTTAAGCCAGCAGCCTCACTTTCTCCTCCAGAGCCATCTGAGATCAGTGACCAGATATGGGTCAGGATGGGTACTCTGTCCACTGTACTACCTAACTGCCCATACCACAGGGGGTATGTGTCCTTTGAAGGGTGATATTGATCATGGCAACCCTATCCAGGCTTCTTTTATTTGGTGATCACTCTGTTGTTCTTTTGACTCTGCTATCTTTTTCTCTGTATAATTTCATATGTGTCTTTTCATGCTTTTGTAAGGTCTTCAATTATGTTCTCCATTATAGTATGTTAATATTCTATTACAGTCATAAATAAATATCATAATTTATTCAGTTTTTCTACAGATATTGAGAATATATTTTGTCTCCAGATTTTCACCAAAAGTAATGTTTCTCTGAAAACATTGTACTCATGGATCTGTGTGCTGTAGCCTCAATACTGTTCTGTGGACTAGACTTTAGCAAAATTATTGACAAAGTCAAAAGAAAATATGTAAAGATTTGGATTAGTACAGGCAATATATTGGATATGACTGAATGGTCAGATCAAAACAGTATTTATTATCTGTATCAACCTGGAAAGATGTTTCTATTAGAGTGCTCTGGGGATGAGTTTTGATGCCTATGCTATTTTAACTTTTTGACAATGGTTTTGTAAAAGTCATAGAGAACATTGTCCTTAGCTTCATATATGATAGGAGACTTGTAGGATGAACTAATGTGACTGATGGCCAAGATTTGGAAAGATAGACTACCGTACTGAATCAAATCTAATAAAATGAAATTTTATATATGTAGATCTGCAATTTGAATTCAAAAATTCATCTTTTTAAGTCCAAAATAGGACAAGATAAAGAGCAGTCTCTGGGTTTTGTTGGATCATTTTCTCAACATGATTCAACCATAATATGGCAACTTAAGAAAATCATGTGGTTTTAGTCCATAGTAATATAGGCAGAGTTTAGGGTTGCTAGGTGGCACAGTGAATAGAGCACCGGCCTTGGAGTCAGGAGCACCTAGGTTCAAATCCAACCTCAGACACTTAATAAATACCTAGCTGTGTGGCCTTGGGCAAGCCACTTAACCCCATTGCCTTAAAAAATCTAAAAAAAAAAATTGGTCAGAACATCAGAAGAACATTAATAAGCTGGAGAATATTTAGAAAAGATTAAAGGTCTTTTAGTCCATGGTATATAAGAATAAGTTGAAGGAACTCTCATGGAAATGAAGTTTTGGGGCAATTATAGTCATCTTCAGGGAGGCTAAGTGGCTCAGTGGATAGAGCATTGGCCCTGGAGTCAGGAGTATCTGAGTTCAAATCTGGCCTCAGACACTTAATAATTACCTAGCTATGTGGACTTGGGCTAGCCACTTAACCCCATTGCCTTGCAAAAAACCTAAAAAAAGGAAAAAAAAATATATTCATCTTCAAGTATTTAGAAGATTATCACAGGTAAAGGAGTAACTTGTTTTGTTGTTTTAAAAAATCAGTTTTTAATTCAAAAGACAGTTCTTGCCCCTTGAGCTTAAAATATTATGGAGAAAGCAAAGGGAGTAGAACCAAGAGAATAATGTACCCATCAACAATAACATTGTGAGATGAACAACCTTGATGGAAGCAGCTCCACTCGGCAGTCCAGAGAGCTAGGTCAACTGTATTTGACTGATTATGGATTATATTATCCCCAACCAGAGGAAGAAAAACAAAACAAAACAAAACAAAACACACACACACACATACACACACACACACACAAACAACCCTTCTGAATTGATGAACACTTTATAAAAATTGTCTCTTATATATCTCTTTGCATTAGTCCTAATTCCTCATGCTGAAATTTACTAATCAAAATATGTATGTAAAATGCTAACCTGACTGTTCTCCGGTGAGGGGAGGGGAATGGGAAGGGATGGTGTAGGGAAATTTTGTAACTTGGAAATGTGCATGTGCAAATGGATGAAAATAAATAAATAGATAAAAGAGAATGTAGGAAATATAATAATAATTATTATTATTACTAAATGACTCTAAATAATATTTTGTCCCTTTGGTATTCAATAAAATAAACTCCTTTCCTTGCTAAAATGTTATTATGGAGGAAACAAGATATAAACAAATATATACAAAGCAATCCATATACAGAATAAATAGAAAATAATTAAAGAAAGAAAGTATTAGAATTAAGAGGGGTTAGAGAATGCTTCCTGCAGAAAGTGGGATTTCAGTTGGTACTTAAAGGAAGCCAGAGAGGTCAGTGGTTGGAGCAGAGAAAGTAGAATGTTCTAATAATGAGGGAGAACCAGAGATAATGCCCAGAATTGAAAAATGGATTGTCTTGTTTGTGGATTGACCAAGAGGTTGGTGCTACTAATATCAAAGAATTTGTATAGGAGTGTAGTAGTTTAGAATATTAGTAGCTAGCAGATTAGTTTATGAAGGGTTTGGAATGCTACACAGAGCATTCTGTATTTGTTTGTAGAGGAAATAGGAAGTCATTGGAGTTTATTGAATTAGGGACATGACATGATTAGACCTCTGCTTTAAGAAAATCATTTTAGAAGCTTAATGGAGAATGGATTGAAGTAGGGAAAGACTTGAAGCAAGCAGATCCACCAGGAGGATGTTGCAGTAAGGGCAAATGAGGACCTTGTCGAGAATTGGTGGCAGTCGGAGAAAAGAAAGTGACATATTCAAGAGGTAAATAGACAGATCACGACAATAGATGGGATTTGCAGGATGAGAGATAGTGAGGAATGCATTGAATGAGCCTTGGCATGTCACTTAACTGCAACTGGCTTCACCTTCCTCGTCAAATGGGGAAAGCACTGTGATCATGACTCTAGGTGTCATCATCAGCATCAAATGAGAAAAATTTGCAAATTACTTAACACAGTGCCAAGCAAAAAGTGGTCACTTCATCAATACTTCTCTCTCTTTCCTTTCTTCCTTGAAGATTTTGACTCATTTTCCTTATATGTAAATTGAAGGCAAATTTCCTTTCAGCCTCAGATCTTATGAACCTTTGAAATTGTCCTATATCACTGGGCAGCTAGGTAGTACTATAGACGGAGCATCAAACCTGTATGTAGCCTGAAAGACTTGAGTTCAAATCCAACCTCTGGCACCTCCTAGCCATGTGACCCTGGGAAAATCATTTGCTTTTGATTTTTCTGCCTGTTTTCTCTTAAAAATTTCACCTAGGGGAATGAGCGAGCCTTCAATCTCAACAAAAATGACTCGGAGAGGAAATAACATACACACTTAATAGGATTTAGAAATCTCTTACCACAGAGTAAAATGAGATGAAAGGGATGGGATAAGAGGGGAATGAGGGGAAGGAAGGGGGGAATAGGTGATAGAAGAGAGGCAAGATTGTAGGAGAGGGTACTCAGATACAACACACTTTTGGACAGGGCCAGGATGAAAGGAGAGAGAAAATAGAATAAATGAGAGTGAGGAAGAATACAGTGGAGGGAAATACAGCTAGTAATAGCAACTGTGGGAGAAAGATTGAAGCAACTTCTCTGGTGGACTTATGATAAAGAAAGCAATTCACTCCAGAGACAGAGCCATTGGAATCTGAACACAGACTGAAGTACGTTTTTTTTCCTCTCTCACTATTCTTGAGGTTTCTAATCTTCTTGGGAAGGGGGATGGTGGTTTATGTTTACTCTTATAACAAGATCATTGTAATAATATAAAATAAAAAAGTTAAAATTAGCAATATAATATATATGGATATTTATCACCTATCAGGACAGCTAAGTGGCACAGTGGATAGAGCACAGGCTGTGGAGTCAGGAGAACCTTAGATACTTTATAATTGCCTTAACTGGTGATCTTGGGCAAGCCACTTAACTCCTTTGCCTTAAATAAATGAAATTTTAAAATATCACCTACCTCCTAGGATAATGAAATGAGATAATATTTTTGAGGCATATTACATACCTCAAGGCAATATATCAATAGTAGCTATTATTATCAATCATCTTAATATAGGTAATTGGAAGGTAGTGTTTTACTGTATTCATAGCAATTCATATGAATCTTTTATTTGTGGTAACAATGGCCATGTAAAGTAGATAAAGCAGGTATTATTCTTTTACAAATAAAGGAACTGAGTCAGAACTAAGAAGTCTGACCTAGTTGCAGGATCACATAGCAGATAAATCACAAAGGTGGTGCTTTGAGATTGCTAATTCTCAATCCAGGATTCTTTTCTTTATATCACTCTTCTCCTGGGTCTCATTACTATTAAATTCAAACTCCAATTTTTATGGACAGTCTTCATGTGAACTCTCCTCTATTAAATGACCTACATCATTATTGTTGTTACTAATATCAGTTTTTCTGTCTCAACTTCTCTTAAGATCACAAGAGAACTATGACATAATAGAAAAAATTAGATTTGTACTAGGTTTAGAGATCCCAAATTTCTAAGAATTCTTTGATTCTATCAAACAGACTTTGAGTCAGGAAAACAAGTTCAAATCCGACTTCAGACACTTGTCAGTTCTTTGAACCTGGACAAATCACTTAATCTCTGTTTCTTTTAATCCCCTGGAAAAGGAAATGAAGGATATGGCATACTTCAGTATGTTTTTCAAGAAAACCTCAGGGAAACATTTCTTTTGGTGAAAATCTGGAGTCAAAATCTATTATGGCACATGGGGAAACAAAAAGTGAAACACAACTGAATGAGTGAATAACAATAGAATTCAATTTAGTCTGAGCAGCCAGTTGAAGTTTGAAGTAGATAACCCTCTCTGAATTTTCTCCTACCTTCCATTGTGCTGTAGCTCTCCATACAGAAACCAAATTATGTGGTCCCCAGACTCCCACGCCATTAGGGACCACAGAGATGTCTTCTAGAGTCCTTACTTTCATTTCTCATTCATGGTATATCATCTTTTCTAGCTATAAATTGAAAAACTGATTTTCATCTTTGGGAATAATTTGAGAGTGATATTGAAGTTCTGTTTTTTCCTTAAAGCTGAGGGAAAATGCTTACTTGAAACTCTTAGTCTCTTAGTCTCAAGTACTATACTATTTCTGTAGATAGAAAAGCAAAAGAGATAGTCGAGATATTTTTCTCAAGGAGCTCATAATCTAAAGGAAACTAGATGATTATTGACTTAAGTAAGGTTCCATCATTTTCAGGAATATCTAAATTTTTATGACACCAACTAAGATTTTCTTGGAGACACTGGAGTGGTTTGTTTCCCTCTCCAGTTCATTTTACAGATGATGATGATGAGGTTTATCTATTGTTCTTAAAAAAAAAAGATCAGGATATCAGGGAGGTAATGCCATGACATGAACATGAATTGAATTTAAGTTGGGGAGGGAGGGGCTGTGCTAAGTCACCAACCTCACTTTCTCCTCCAGAGCTGCCTGAGTTCAATGAACAGATATGAATCAAGATGACTGGCGACAGCCCTGCATGTGAGGCAATCAGGATTAAGTGACTTGCCAAGGGTTCCATAACTGATAACTATTGGAAGCCAGATTCCAACTCAGGAAGATGGGTCTTCCTGACTTCAGTCAGATATGGTCTTCTATCCACTGTGCATTTTATTTCTGAATCATGGTAATTTTTAAAACTGAAACCATAAAACCAAGCAAATAAATCATTAATGGTTTTCACAGACACATGAACTTAAAGAGATACTCTCAGTTCCAGGCTTAAAGAGTCAATGTGTTGTGTTGTAAAGCCTAATAGATTGGAAGTCATGAGACCTATGTTCTAATCTGTTACTTTATTAGTTGTTTTACCTGGAACAAATCATTTTCCATTCTTGTGGTCCTTTTCTCATCAATAAAAATACTGTATGATTGATGAAACCTCCTTATTTCCAGCCCTGGACTTAACCATGCCCTTTTGCCATTGGCTATTTTTAAACTTGTCACATATGAACTATCTTCTCCCGTTTCATTCTTACTCTGGAAAATAAACCTATACTAATATGATTTATGGGGGGAAAGACTGTTGGTGGATTGTATATTGTCCTGAGTACCATTGCTCAGAAATTTCAGACCAAGTCATCCTTTCCAGGCCACTTCTTTTTTATATATATTGTCTCATAACATAATCTCCTTGAGTTTAGGGACTTCCACTTTTGGATTCCTGTCCCCAGCAATTAGCAAACATAGTAAATGCTTCATTAATGCCTTTTCTTTCATTAATTCATCCATTCAAAGGATTAGTTTGAGAACCAGAAGAGAGCTTAGAGGTCACCTAGTCCAAACCTTTATTTTTATAAATGAGTCAAGTGAAGACCAGAAAGATGAATGAATTTGTTCAATATCATACAGACATTGAGATGCTGAGGAACTGGCATTAGATAAATTGGAAGAACTACCTACCTCTAATATCTTTGTTTCTCATTCTGTTAGATAACTCATCACATATATTATATTTCTTACATTTTTCACCTTAAGCATTGTGCAGATGAACTCTTTTAAACCTGAATCTCTCATCTAATCCTTTTTTTAACCTGTTATTTTGAAGAATTTCAAGTTTGATCAATTTTGTGAATAATTCTTTTTTACAAGAAATAGTTTGTCCATATATATTTTTAAATTTTATTTTATATTTTGAATTACCAGCAAAGATAGTTTTCAGTAGTCATCCATTTGAAAGTTTATGAGTTCTACATTTTTCTACCACCTTCACTTCCCTCCCCCACCCTGTGCCAGCAAACAATCTGGTAAAGTTGTACATGCACAGTTGTGCTTAACATATTTCCATTAGTTATATTGTGAAAGAGAAATTAGAATTAGAAGGGGAAAAAATAAAAGAGTGAACATGGTATACTTTGCACTGCATTCAGACTTCATGATTTTCTTCTCTGGATGATAATGGCATTGTCCACAATAGATCTCTCAGGATTGTCCTTGATCACTGTACAATGTTCTCTTGATTCTGTTCATTTCACTCAGCATCAGATCATACAAGTCTTTCCATATTTCTCTAAAGTTCAGCCTCTCGTGATTTCTTACAAAACAATAGTACTCCACAGCATTCAGCTATCATAACTTATTCAGCCATTCCCCACTTGGTAAACATCCCCTCAATTTCCAATTCTTTGCAAAAAGAGCATCTATAAATACTTCTATAAATATCTTTGAACATGTGATACTTTTCCATTTTTTATGATCTCTTTGGGATATAGACCTAGAAGGTGGCATTGCATGATTTTATTTCCCTTTGGGCATAGTTTCAAATTGCTCTCCAGAATGGTTGGATCAGTTCACAACTCCACCAACAGTACATAAATGTCCCAATTTTCCGACAACTGGTCATTTTCCATTTTGTCATCTTAGTCAATCTGGTAAGTGTGATCAGGTACCTCAGAGTTGTTTTAATTGGCATTTATGTAATCAATAATTATTTTTAACATTTTTTCATATGACTATAAATACCTTTAATTTCTTCTTCTGAAAACTGCTTGTTCATATACTTTAATCCTTTTTCAATTGGGGAAGGATCTGTAATCTTATAATTTTGATTCAGTTCTCTATATGTTTCCAAAGAGTCCTTTATCAGAAACAATAGGAGTGAAAATAGTTTCCCAGTTTTCTGTATTCCTTCTAATTTTGGTTGTATTGGTTTTATTTGTGAAGGAACTTTTTTATTTACTATAGTAAAAATTATCCATCTTCTAATTTATAACATTCTCTATCTCTTTTTGGTCATAAAACTTCTCCCATCCCCATAGATTATATGACAGAGTATTTCTTGTTCTATTAATTGACTTATGATAAATATCACCCTTTATGTTTAAATCCTGTACCCATTTCCTTATCCTGGTATAGGTGTGAGACTTTCAAATAGGGTAGTATAGGTTAGTATAGTCTTAGTTTCTGCCATACAATTTTTCAGTTTTCCCAACAGTTTTTGTCAAATAGTGAGTTTTTATCCTGGAAGCTAATTTCTTTGGGTTTATCAAACAGTAGATTACTGTTGCCATTTACCACTGTTTCTTTTGTATCTAATCTAATCTACTGATTCTTTGTCCATATATTTTAATAAGAGTTCTTTGCAGTACATTTAAAATACTAGTTTGTGAAGATAATCTATATTGAAGAAAGAATATAGAATACAGGAAGCCACAGAACTGAGAAATTTTCTTGATTTGGGGCAGGATCTGAGAGTCCACTGTTTTCTGATTGATCTTATGCTGGGTGTAATTTCATTTTTCTCTTTCCCTGTTTCAAAAGTCTCTCCTTGGTATCTCCATTTTTTCAGCCTCTTTTTCTTGAAATTAGCATCATTAAGATGATTTGACATTTTTACAGTCAAAGATTAACCTTCATAGAAGTGGCAATGACAAATTTCCTATGGGTACTTCATAGAAGAATGAGTTGATTGTCAGAGATCCAGTTACCAGTAGCAGGCCAATAGTCAGATGCTTCAGGAAAACCATTCATTGTCCCTGTGGTGGCCAGTGAGCATAATCAGAACTGTACCCAGAGTGATGCTGGCTCAAAGTCTCCTTACCTGCGGACTGAAGGGCTCTTTGCCATGATTTAACAGCTTTCTAGGCATATCCTCAGTAGGGTAATACCCAGGCATTTTGCAAATCTTTACCACTTGAGTTCCTCCTTTTTTATCACTACCAACTGACTTTTAGATGGTAGGAAATAACTTCTCTTTCTTCTTCTTTTCAATTTGGGATGTTGCTATATGTTTCCACTTGTCCATGGCTCCATTGGGATTATATCACAGACCAGTATTGCTATATTGAGTATATAGCAATCTTTCAGACCAGGATGGGATTTCACTTGCAGTGCTTTTGAGGTTTCTTCACCTCATTTTCAGTCACATCTTCCTTTTAATTTTTCTTTCTCTTTTTAACCTTTTTTCTCTGCTTGGTCTTTTTATTTGTTTCTTTGTTTGTTTATCTGCCATTTTAAGTGAAGGAAAAGAGCTGTTACCTATTTCTTTACCTCTTTTTAATAGTATCTGATTTCTAGATCATCAAATTTCACTGTCTCTGAATTTGTCATTTAGCAATAAGAATTCAGCAAAATTACTATTTAAAGTTGCCCTGATCTATAGTATTTGATTAAATTTGTGTTACTATAAATCTATAAGCAATTTATAAATTTATATTTCATTTATAAATATTACTATCTCAGTAAGAGAATCAAATTTTCTGATCTGTTTAGTGACTACTAATAATTAACAGTTTATAATTAAATTGTGCATTAAGGTTTTTTGAATATTTTCGTCACAAGGATTTTGTGAAGTGGTAATGAAACTATTGATCTACTTTTACATATTAGGATGCTGAGATTTGACCCTTTTCAAATCTTAACCCAAGGATTGAACTCTCATCACACAACCTCACATTTAGTGTTTATAATGTTGCCAATAGATACATTACTTAAGAGAGGAGTTAAATAAGTTAAAATTCTTATTGTTACTGCATATTTTTAAATAGTTTTCTTGTATCTGTATTTGACTATAATAGAAGATAACACATCTGTCTGCTGGTTTGAGATAACAAATTGATCTGGTATGAGATTTTGCAGATGTCTTATCCTGGAAGCTACTTTTGGGTAGTTTAAATGTCTTACCCAATGAAAAGTGCCAGCTAGAACTAGAGCCCAGATCATCAGATTCAAGTCCCACAATTCTGGATTCTATGTCATTGCCTTTCTTTTATCAAGAGTGCAAGAGTGTCAGAATCTCTTCCCTAAATCAAAGGAGGTAAAATAGACATTAAAACAATCAGGGCATCACATTTAGATAAGCAGAATATGTAAATGTTTTGCCATAGTTGTTGGTTGTTCTCCTTTGTTCTCAAAGAGGACTTAAATGGCTTCACTGTGTTGGAGTCAAGTTATAATGTGTAACTGTGACTGATCATACCGATCAATATGAGGTCAGAACAC
This sequence comes from Macrotis lagotis, assembly GCF_037893015.1. Taxonomy (NCBI): domain Eukaryota; kingdom Metazoa; phylum Chordata; class Mammalia; order Peramelemorphia; family Peramelidae; genus Macrotis; species Macrotis lagotis. The sequence goes on along the minus strand of NC_133658.1, from coordinate 813,371,874 downwards.
TCTATCATAAGTTGTGCACAAATAGTCCATATGAACATTTGGAGTGAAATATTGAGTGTTAAAACAGATAAAAGAAATCACAATATTAAAGCAAAGTTTAGGGCTTTATTATTGACTTCTTAAGGACTTTTATGAGGACATATGTATTCTCTACCATTTAAAAAGCATTAAATTATACTTCACATTAATTGTTAGCTTTTAAGTTAGTTGGCAGGTTAATTGTGAATGCCAGTGTTCAATTCAGAGATTTGTATCTTACTCAATTTGTGTAATTGGCAATATTCCTAAATCTATCCTTGTCCTTCCATCTGTTTCTTTTTGCCTCATCCTTTTATACTTCATATTTATTTGAACTCGCTGGTTATCTTTAATTCATTTCCATTTACCATCTAAGTTTCTACTTGATGGAAGCCTTGTGCTTAAATGTTGCAGTCAGCACACTTGATTTAGAGAATTTCTTAACTGCTCTATCCTCTCTGATCTATCCTTCACTCAACTGCCAAATTAATCTTCCTAAAGCCACAGTTTGATCATATGCACCACAGTTAAAATGCCTTTAATGGTTCCCCAATGCTTTTTACTATAAAATGTGAACTCCTTAAACTGACATTTGAGGCTCAACAATCTAGCTCTACCTGCTTGTCCAGATTTCCTTGGACCTCTAATGCTCTCTACATTACAAATGAACAGAACTGCTAGTTGAATCAGATTCCATCTCACCATTTCACTCCTCTGAAAATCCCTACATCCTTTAAGCCTTCAGAACACACTATCTCTTCCATCTTCAGCACTTGAATCATTTTCCTTTCTTCAGACCCAAGTTGCACACCTTTTCCTTTGCAACTTTCCTTCCTCTCTCTCCCTCCCTCCTTCTGTCCCTCCATCCTTCTCTGCCTATCTAGTTCTCCCTGTCTCTCTCTCTGTCACTGTCTCTTTCTGTCTCTGTCTCTCTCTCTGTCTCTCTGTCTCTCTGTCTCTCTGTCTCTCTGTCTCTCTCTCTCTCTCTCTCTCTCTCTCTCTCTCTCTCTCTCTCTCTCTCTCTCTCAATCTGCCCCTACTTTATATAGAACTTACTTTTGTGTCTGTCATATTTGTATCCCTAGTCCTGAGCACAATGACTTTCTGTGATAAACACTTCATTCATATGCACAAAATAGAATTGGATTTGGCAACTATTGTTGTGGCAGATGATAAAAATAATCCTAATTAGTGTTCTAAGTTTTTATTCTCTGATCAGTTACTTTTACATATAACAGCATGTTAGGAAGGTCCTATGAAAAGTTTGAAATAATCAGCTCCTTGGAGCTAGTTTTCTCACTCTCTTCTATTTTTTTTAGGAAAAAGTAGGACAGAAAGATCATATAGCATAGACTTCCAGATTTGATCAACTGTCTTTAGGAGGGAGGAAGGTAATTAAAGGAAAACTGCTGAAATAGTTTCTAATCGGCATAACTAAATAAAAAGTTAATTTTGATCTTTTTATGTCTTTAAATACCATAGCAATTTTCACTTAAAAATTCTTTAAACAACAAAAACAAGTCAATTTTTTGAACAACCTTGTTGGAAGCAGCTTCTCTCAGCAGTCCAGAGAGCTAGGGCAACTGTATTAGAATGGTCATGAACTATATTATCCCCATTCAGAGGAAGAAAAACAAAACAAAAGAGACACAAAAAAAAAAAACCCTTCAGAATCTGATGACCTCTTTCTAAAAATTATCAATTTTCCCCTTAAAATTATCTCCTTTCCCTATAAAAAATGTATCTTTCCCTTAATTCTAATTCCTCATACCCAAAATTACTAGTCTGTAAATATGTTTATCAAAATATGTATGTACAATGCTAATCTGACTGTTTGCCACTGAGGGGAGGGGAGTGGGAAGGGAGATTAGAAGGAAATTTTGTAACCTAAAAGCATACATGTGCCTATGAAAAAAATAAATAAATAATTTTTTAAAAAGGGAAGAGAGACCTCATTCATTCATTCATTCATCCAGGCAGTAAGCATTTATTCTACTATGTGAAAGAAAAATACTCTGATTATCAGATGTTTGAATCCACAATATAGAAGTAGCATGGTGGTAATTACATGGAGACATAGTTTAGCTGAATCGAAGAGGTATTTCCCCATAAAGGAGAGCTACCTTATCAATGGAATAGGCTTTCTCATTGAATCCCCCCTCACTCAAAGTAATTAAGCAAGACAATGGCCATTTTGTTCCATTTTATGGAATGGATTCCTGAATCAGGCAGGAGGCAGGACCCAATCTCTCTCCCTTTAATCAATAAATCAATAAACATTAAATAAGCACTTAATATATGTCAAACACTGCACTAAATAATGGGGATACAAAGAAAGACAAAGATAATCTCGCCCTTAAAGAGTTTATAGTCTAATAGGGGAACCAAGGTATTTAGCAATGGTTCATAAAGGAGACATACAAAGAAGAAAAGGCAACTTTTGAAAGGAAGGCTGTAGCTGTTGAGGACTCCAGGAGAGGTCATGTACAGATAAATCTTGAGGTGAGTTCAGAAGGAAGCCAAGAATTCTAAGAAGTGGAGTCAAAATAGAATTTCAGGTTTCAGTGTATCCAGTGAACATCTAGAGAGAGGAGATGGCTATGATCCTGTTTACATGTCTATTTTCATAGCAATTTTTATAGAAATTGACTTGGTTTTGTTGTTTAAAGATTCTTTAAGTGAAAATTTCTATGGTATTTAAAAGACATAAAAAAGATCAAAATTAACTTTTTATTTAGTTATGCTGATTAGAAACTATTTCAGCAGTTTTCCTTTAATTACCAAAAGCATATTGATAATTTCTCCTCTCTTACTGAAGTTTCTAAATGAAATGTTACTAACTAAAGTGGTATTAAAAAAGCATCAAGTCATGATTAGGAACACTGCTAGTTTTGACTTTTCTGTTTTGGGGAAATGTTGGCAGACTAAAAGTATATTGCTACAAGGAAGTAAGACCATTACAATTCTGCTGATAACCTATATCCAGGTCATAGTTCATCTTTAAAACTTAACTGCAAAATTTCAACCCTGTGAAAAGATTTTGGATTACAACAGCAATTTGCTTCTTCTGTAAAATGGAGGCTGACAGGGCAGTAGATATATCAGTCCTCCCTACCTGAGGGCAATATTGGGTGGGGGAATTGTGCTAACAGAGGAGGTTCAAATGCCCAGTTCCATTCCTTAAACCATCTGATCCGGGACAAGAACTTCTTTCAGGGCAGCAGTTTCCTTGCATGTAAAATGAGGTAGTTGTACAAAATGACTTTTGAGATCATTTCCAGATTTAAATTTATGACCTTAAAGGGTTGATGTAAACTCCATTCCTTGAATGTGTTCCTTCTACATCTCTATGTATTGAAAATTTTCAACTTCCTTCAAAGAAAAGTCTTCAAAGGATTCCAGCTCTTTAACAACTTTTCCAATTTTCTTTAATGAAAAAAGATTGTGCCCTCCTCAGGTTGTTTAAAAGTACTTTTTTCTTACTCAAAATATGATCTCCAATAGCATATATATTTCATATTGAGAGAAATTATTACTTCTCTCTAATATTAATAATCAATTATTGAATCAGGGAAAAGATTTTTCAGAAGTCTATAGGATGTTCTGTTAATGAGACTGAATTAACTTTCTCTTCAATCTTGTTCACCCAATCTTAAAAGGAATTTCATCTAAGATGGGGAAGCCCATTGTGCTCTACATTTGATGCTAATAAATTTTTTTGATTAAATTTTCCACAGCTGGGCAATTTAGAAGTAAGTGACTCTACTCAGTTACATTTCCTAGTCCATCATTAAAATAGGTCCAACCCTCATAACAATTTTCATTCTCATTGATTTTTTTTGTTTGTTTGTTTTTTTAGAATTTTCAAGTGGCTTGCCCAAGGCCACACAGCTAGGTAATTATTAAATGTCTGAGACTGGATTTGAACTCAAGTACTCCTGACTCCAAGCCAGTGCTTTATCCACTGCGCCACCTAGCCACCCCTCATTCCCATTGCTAACCAGAGTTGATTGCCACCCTCAGGAACACCTACTTTTCAAAGTTTAGATAGAATGTGAACCCATTGCCAAGAGTGTCATTGACCCATTTTATTAGTATTATGCTAGAATTATTAATAAATGATAAATGTATTAATTAAAGTATTAAATTTACCATTAATTATATATTATATATATTATAATTCTTCAATTAAAATAAATCATTGAAAAATTATTGATTACCCAAAGCTATGTCTCTTGAACTTTTTTGACATCAACTATTTATGTGCCCATCATATCTCCATAGTAAGGTGTAAGATGCAGGATGGCAGAAACTTTTCCTTGACCTTTTTTTTTTTAAATGCCTAGAAGTTAGTGCAAGGCTTTACTCATGATATGTCCCTAATCAAAAGTATATGGAATTGAATTTAAATTATTGGTTCCTAGAGATCAGGGAACACTTGTCATGGCATCCTGTGTTTCCTGAATTTATAAAAAAATATGACAATAATTTATTTATGATCATTTGTAACACTTTAAGGTTTAAGGCACTTCACTCAATAATCCTGTAGGGAAAGTAGCAGAAGCATTTTTACCCATATTTAACAGGTGAAGAAAAGTGAGACTATTACACTGGACACCTGAGAGATAGATACAAACAAATACACACATCAGAGGAACTGAATTCAAATACCGACCTTAACCTCTTACTAAATGTGTAACTTGGGCAAGTCACCTAACTTGGATGCACTTCTGAAAACTAGGGTTATATTATTTCCAAGGCACCTTCCATCTCTACATCTACAATCTTATTATATATACATTTCATTCTGCATCTGTAAACATCTCTGCCTAAGGTATGATATATATATATATATATATATATATATATATATATATATATATTAAAGACAGTGAATCAAACACTGCTGAATCCAGGGGTGTGTTAACAACTCAGGGTGTGTAAATTCTTTAATAAAGATTTTTGGCATTCAGTCATTTCCAATGCTTAATGACCTCATTTGGAGTATTTCTTGGCAAAGATACTGAAGTGGTTTGCCATTTCCTTTTCCAGCTCATTTTACAGATAAGGAAACTGAGAAAAATAGGGTTTCCCAGGTCACACAGCTAGTAAATGTCTGAAGTCAAATTTGAACTCAGATCTTCCTGACTCCAGATCAGAACTCTATCTCCTGAACTACTCAGAATCCTGGATACTCCAAAATAAAGATAGATTGATTTTATTTGCCCATTGCTTGCAAAAAAAGAAATAACTATGAGAATGTTTATTAAAGATTCATATACATATGGATGAATATTGAAAAATTTTCATAAAATGTATTCAGAAAAATAAAATATCAATAAAAAGAAAAGAAAAAAGAACAGTAGGAGAATATAGCTGTAGAAAAGGAAGCATAAAAAGAAGAGGCAAGTTAAGGAGACTTTAAACTGGGATTATAGCATAAAAGAGGGAAATGCAATTTTATTTCATTAGATGAAATCTCCATTGATCTAGTTTTGAATACAAATTGTGACTCTTAGTTGCTAGATAAAGAGGCAAGATACTTTTATGCTTTGCCTTACTGGGCCTCAATTGATTCATTTGTAAGACTGTTGGGCTATTGGATATCCAATGATAGCCTGTGATTCTATTTCTAATCACTTGAGATTCTACTGGCATTCTTTACAGCACCAAGGCTTGATTGGGGCCCAGCAGAGTAGCTAGATGTTTTTTGTGATTGTAATTCTTAAAAAGTTCTGGGAATGCCACCCAACCACAAAATATCTTTGTCACTGAAGTCTGAATTTCCACCATTACTGCTCTATCCCTTAGTTATACTTTACCCTCTCTTTAAACTCTCCCTTAATCCTATAAACTTTAGACTTTGAACTTCCAACACTTTCATGTCAACATTTTAATTTCTTACTGACAGAAATAAACCATGGAAAAAATATAGTATGGCAGTGGAGAAAGCATGATGCAGAAAAGATTGATTCTGAAGACAATCTTTTATTACCCCAATTGTCCAAGATCACATCTTTACTGAGTGGTAGAGTCAGAGGCAGAACTTAGAAAGTCAGATTACTTGTGGGCACTTTAAATGAAAAAATAGTTTGGGGGATAAGAAGGAGTAAGAATTTAAAGGTAAGTTTAAGAGAATGAAAGATCTTGAGATGAGAAAACATGACACTTAGACAAAAAAAGGGAAAAAAAGAAAATATGAATATACCTGAAAAAAATAAATGGCTAGAGATGAATATTATTTTAGTTTTTTTTCTATCTCATATCTAACAGAAAATTCAACATATGCATTTTATGCAAGAAAAGCCTGGTGAGTGGAAGTCTCACAGAGAAAGTACCAGGAAGGAATAGCTTCATGGGGTACATGGAGAGGAGAAAGGCAGTAACATAGCCTGTGGATGAGGGGAGGCCAGAGGAACATGATGAAGGAGAATAAATAGAAGGCACTTGGATTTATTGAGAAAGATGATTCTCCAAGGCAAATAGCCTTGGACACATTGAAGAAATATTAAGTTAAATCAGAAACTACAGAATGTCTCTGCAAATTAGCACAGAGCAAGTTTTAAAATATCAATATTCTTCAGCTCCCTCAGCTGAGGAGAGAGAAAATTGAAAATCTGAGCAAGATAGCTTAACGACTTGCCTGTGCCAGTTTCTGAGACTCAGACACGTCTTGGCCATACCTATGTACTAGGCTGATTTCTACCATTTCTCTATGGAGGGAAAAGGTAATCTAATTCAAATCAGATGACATTGCTTGCTAAGACAAGTAAAATTGTTTATTTTGATAAGATAATTATAAGGGAGACATTGTTTACATATCTATATATGGATAGAAATATGGTATAGAAATGGTGAGGAAACTTTACTTATGCAGGTCAACATCTTCTCTGAAATATATAGACTATATACCAAATATATACAATATATAGAGAGTAAATACAAATAAATACAAATTAGTTTAAAGAAGGACTTACAAATGTATTGGGAGAATCAGTAAGAAGAAGGTAGGCAGGCAGCAAAATAAAATATTTCTAGTATAACATAGTAAAATCCCCTAATTTATATTTTCCAAATTATTTGCTACTAGTTATTACAAATTTCTGATTCATTGAAGTTCATGGGAAAAAAGACTTATGATTCTAGACTTGGGAAGGACCTCAAAGAGGTCCTTGTTCTAACCTTGTTCTAGACCTTGTTCTAACCCTTCATTTTGCAGATGAGGAAACAGAGTGCCACATAGGCCAAGTAACTTGCCCAAGGTCACACAGATGGCATGTATCAGAAGTAGAGGATTGGAACCCAGATCCTCTGTCCCTATTCCACATGCTCTTCATACTTCACCATATGACCCTTTAAATTTTTAAAGACAAAGGTACCCCTGCCTCTCTCACCACAATATTTTTTATTCTTTCCCATGCTAATCATTCCTGGTTCTTTTAACTGTTCTTCATATGATATAATTGTGAGTTCCTTTCATCAACATTTTGTAGAAGAAAGACCTTGATTTGGTATAGCTTGCACAAATTTCATCAAATAAGGTATTACATACAGACTATTTTTCTAAAATTCATATATATATATATATATATTTCACTTCATTTTTAGCAGGAGTCAGTCATAGTAATATTAATGTTATAGCTAAGTGTTGCAGGAAGAACCTGGGAAGATCTGAGTTCAAATATGGCCCCAGACCTAGATTTACTATATGAGTGGTCCTAGGAAAATCACTTAACCTTTTGTCTGCCTCTATTTTCTCTACTGTAAAATGAAAATAGCAATGCCACCTCCTTCCCAGTGTTATTATGTTGATCAAATGAGTTGATTTTTTTAAAGCAACTTGTATACACTGAAGTATATAAATTCAAATCATTTACTAACTGATAAATATCATTTGATAACATGGCTGAAAACATCATGCTCAAAAGTATGAGAGCAAGGACACATCCTTGTCTTATGCCATTGGTGACTAGGAAATCTCGAGAAAATTGTCCACTATCCAGAACCCAGGAAGTTGAATAAGTATTAAGTGTCTGAAGGTGGATTTGAACTCAGGTCCTGCCCTTTTTCATCTATTCTTGAAAAGATCTCCTCTCCTTTACACCCTGCCTTCTTATAGCTAAATTATTCCTATACCTCTTGCCTAGTTTTCATTCTCTTTCCTGTATATCTAATCTATGTTTCATGGAATAATCTTTCCAAAATATACATTCTATCATCTTGCTACTTTGCTCCCAACTCCATAATGAATCATTATGGTTTAAAAGAGGGTTTCTATGTCAGTATGTGTGTTGAGTGTGTGTGTGTGTGTGTGTGTGTGTGTGTGTGTGATGAACTCCATTGACAATATAGTGAAGCTTATGGATCCCTTCTCAGTGTTTTTATAGATATAAAAGGAAATGAGTTATACTGAATTGGAGTGATCAAATTGTTTCTAAAAATCAAATTCCTGAATCTCAAGTGAAGAAAAATTAGAGCTTCAGGGGAAAGTTCTTCCTAGATGCATAGATACACTTTTCCTTAGCTAGTCCTTTTTTCTCTCTCATCTATACTTCAATGCTGTTGGACCTGTCTCCTCACTGGTAAATGAACATGATTTTGGATATTGGTTTTTGTTCTTCCTTCTCTTTACTCTCTATTCTCTTTTATCATCTACTTTTTTTTCAAAGGTACCTCACCATTTTTGAAGCATGAATTTACAAGTGTTTAGAGCAAAGAGTCTTGGCTTTAGAGTTATGGAATTTCTTTCTAAATCCCAGATCTGCGATTTTCCTACCTACTGGTTGTCACATGCCTTCTCTGGACTTCAACTATCTCATCTCTTAAATGATGGATTAGATAATTCTTTCTTCTCTGGTTTTCTGGCATTAGCCTTTCTTGTAATCAGTTATCTTGGCCCAAAGCATACCAAATCTTCCTAACTAGACTGTTTCCTGGAATTTTCTATGCCTGGAACCTTCCATGTTAGAAATTTCCATGCTCCTAGGCAAGCTTTTGACTTTCAGGTTATGATAATCAGAGTGAGACTTTAATCTTATGTGTTACCTTAAATACAAATACTGAAAATGAATTGTATGGCACATATAATGATGATGATGATGATGATGATGATGGTGATGATGATGATGATGTTTGTCCTTTGAACTTGAAGAAGACCATGACATCAGGGAGGTGATGTCATGACAGAAAAGTGAATCAGATTTAAGTGAGGGGGGTACTATTCTGAGTCACCAGTCTCTCTTTCTCCTGGATTGCCAGATATGAATCAAGAAAACTAGAAATGACCCTGGATGTGAGGCAATCAGTTAAAAGACTTTCCCAAGCAAGACACAGCTTTATCCATTGTGCCATTAAACTACTCTATGTCTTGGAACTCATCTTTGTGAGTTCAAATCCAGTCTCAGACATTAGTTATATGACCTTGGGCAAGTCACTTAACTTCATTTGTTTCCATTTCCTCATCTGCAAAATGAGCTGGAAGAGAAAATGGCAAACCACTCCAGTATCTTTGCCAAAAAAAAATCCCAAAAGGAGTCATGAAGAGACACAAAGATCATGGCACTCATATCCCACTTTCCCATGATCTTCCCATGGCAGTATTCATGGAGCCATTCTCTCTAGAGATCTGGTAATATATTTGGCCCTCCATAGACAATATTCCAGATATATTCTTGCCTTTCTTCCTTTGCTCCTAAGAATATGCCCTTGGGTCTATCAATTTAATTTAAAAACTTTCCATTTTGTTAGTCATACTTTTAATATATTATTTTCTCTGTTACATGAACTATTTGAAAGACTCATGTTTTGTTTTTATTTATATTCTCAAAACTTAGCACATAAGAATTTATTAATAGGTGTTTGTTGACTGACTGGATTACATTGTACCTAATAAAGACCTATTGCTTTGAATGTCCTTGGCCAAGTCTGCTCTTCTGTGTAAACCTCTAAACTAGATGTGAAGTGGGTAGAGCACCAGTCCTGAAATCAGGAGGACCTGAATTCAAATCTGACCTCAAACACTTGCTAATTGTGTGACCTTGGGTTAGTCATTTCGTGATTGCCTGGAATCTGGGGATATGTCCAGTTGTCCTGAATCATATCTGAACACTGGTCCCAGATGTCTCTGGAGGAGAAAGTGAAATGGTTAGCACACCATGCCCTCACTCAAATCCAATTCACGTGCTTGTCATGCTACCACCTCTTTGATGTCATAGTCTTCTTCAAGAAAGAAGGAAAAATGTCAAGTCTCCTAAAGCAGGTGCAAAAAAGCTGGACAATGAGATTGGATTAGATGATGATTGCTATGGTTCTTGTGTCTACAAATTCTACCATTTACCTAAAAGGCAGTTTTCAACTCAATAGAATAATCTTTCTAGCAATTAGAACTTTTCAACAATGCAGCCAATTACTTTGTTAGGCATTACATTTTTGTTTCTTTTTTTTCCTGAAGGTCTTTGGGTAATGCTGGGATAGCCATTTGTCAGATGTTGCATAAGGAATTCTTGCATTAGGGAGAAGGTTTTAATAGATAACGTCCGAGATTCCCTTTGCAGCCCTCAGATATGACAAAATGGTTCTGGGTTCTGGATTTATTATTTCAGATATTAAAAGTATGTGAGGACTATTTTTTCTACTGTTGATACTTTTTTGCTATTCACAATTTTTAAAATAGCTCATGAGAAAATGTACACTGCAGAACAAGGGAAGCCAAATTGACCTGAGTCTGAAACATAAGACACCAACAATATTTTATACTCACTGAAGCTTCTAACTATTCTTCAGGGAGAGTCACAAATAAATTGTGCCAGAGCAGATAGCCTAGTAATAATAAGGGCAGCAGCAATTAAGGTATCCATCAGAGAGAGTACCATCACTTCTAGATCTCATAACAAAATGTCAAGATATCTGACACATGATTATTTAACCAAACTCTATATACATAGCTGCTTCATTAGAGTGTTGTAACAGTATTAACAGTATTAAATTATATACATGTGAATTATCATGCATACTTTCATATGTTTATCTACATATGTTGAGACATGTTTGTGTGTACATATGCCATATGACATGAATGACCCCCAAAATAATTCAATCCTAGAATGCATTCAGAGAAATAACATTTGAATAAGGCAGATGATCTCCCTGTGTATCATTCACCTGTCTGAATGCATCCGGAACATTGTGCCAAATTCTCAGTTCCCCTTATTAGGAGGAATGCTGACAATATGGAATTTTCCCAGAAGAAGAAAATGAATATTGTTATGGGTCTAAATCACGGCCCAGGAGAAAGAGTTGAAGAAAGTAGGATTCAGAAAGGACATGATTATTTTCTTTGAAAACTTGCAGATCTATAATAGAAGACTTAGATCTGTCATCGTAACTGTAAACACACTTAGAACCGCTGAATATAAATAATAGGAAGGCAAGTTTAGGCTTAGCATATGGAAGAATTTTCCACCAGTTATAGCTGTACAAAAGTGTGATGTGTTGTCTCATTAGTTTCTTTTCACTGAACAAATCATTCCATCAATAAAATATTACAAAGACTATTCTTGAATCAAATGGAGACTGAACTAGATAATCTATTTCTTAGCAAAAAATGAATTGAATTTGGAATTGTTGTGCCATTGAAAAAACTTTAGAGATGATCTAGTTGACAAACCTCCACCGCTAACATTTTTATAGGAGAATAAAGAAAAGGAAAATGATTGGTCAAGGTCACATAGACAACAGTAGACCCAACTTCTTTGACTCCATATCTGACATTTAAAGAACTTTAGTGTGAGCCAGAGTATTCTACCAATACCTAAATGTGTGACCTTGAACAAATGCCTTATCTCTTAGAGCTTTAATTTCATTATCTGTAAAATGAGATTACTGCTGTCACTCCCCTTCTCACAACTTTGTTGTAGGGAAAAGTACTTCCTAGATAGGAAGCATTAATCAAATGTGAACTACTATTATATCTGGATAGCTAGGTGGCCCAGTGGACAGAGTGTCAGGTCTAGAATCAGGAAGATCATCTAAATGAGCTCAAATCTGGTCTCAGATACTTACTAACTGTTTGACCCTGGGCAAGTCACTTAACCCTGTTTGCCTCAGTTTCCTCATCTCTAAAATGAACTGTAATGTAATGTAACTTTGCCAAGAAAACTTCAAATGGGGTCACCTAATCAGACATGCCTGAAACAAATGAGCATATCCCCAGTCTCTCTGTGTAAAAGCCTTGCAGACACTCTAATTCATGCTACGGTATAAGAAAGTGTGGGTGTTTTTGTTTCATCATGAAACTCTGCTCACTGTCCCCAAGATCCTCAATGTCTTCTCTCATGACTTGCTATCCAAATCTTTGGCTTGAAAAATTTCTCACATCTTTCCTCCTACTACTCCTTCTCCCCCACACACTTATGGTATGTGCAGTATTGACAGACCAGCATGCAGACGGGTGGATCATGGATGGCCTTGCTTTTCACAAGTGTGGGAATAAAAATCCTTCCCAATGACAACATCTGTCTCATGCCCAGTTATCCCCTGAAAGAAATGCTCTGATTAACTTTTTTCAGTCCTAAGATAGCAGTTTGTGTAGCAGATCTAATTAAGAAGTTTATGTAACAGATCTGCAGTCCCTTTTTTTTCCCCTTTCGACTGAGTTGCTTGAGCTCAGTTAGAGTGGTACCAGCCTTCATCATGGACCGGTCAAATGCTTCCCATGCTGTGGACTATCAGTATTTGTGGGATACTATTGCGTCCTTAAAAAAATGTGAGCAAGCTATGCAACATGCATTTATACCGGTAAGGAAAATATGATTTTTTGTAACCCCTGCTAAGAATTTTTTTCCTTTACTTTGAAATTTAGCTTTTTTTTTTAACTTTTAAAATCTAGGAAAGTGGTCAGTAGTTCATCCTTCTAAAAAGATGAAAAATCTTTGAGGTATTTGTTTTGAGAAAGGATTTTAGCTTTGATTCAGGGAAGAATTTAATTCTAGTACTTTTCAGTGCATCTGTCAGGGATGAAGAGTTAATCATGATACCAGGAAAAGTCAAAGCTGAGTGCTCTAAATCATTGACCTTTTTGCAAATTCAGAGGCTCCTTTGGAGAAGAGGTGTTACTGATATTTATCTGAAGCAAGTATTTCTGTTTGATGGTGCTCATGCCAGATCTATGGAATCTACTACAATAGACAGCCTCCCAGTGTGAACCCCAAAGTTGAATAAACTCAATTATCTCCTCCCCATCTTGTGCATAGCACAAAGTTGAAGATCTGGAGGAGATCTGCAAGTTTTCAGAAAGAGTTCTGTTCTTTACAGATCTAAAATTATTCTTTAAAGTGCTGCTGCATTCAGTATATCTTTGACTTTCTGTAATATCCCCTCAGTTTATTTCTTTTTGGGGGGGTACAAAATAAATTACCATGCTATAATGTTTATAATCTTGTATTGGGGAACCATAGTTTGATGGTTATGCAGAGTCCATTTAAAAGAGCAAATCATCATTTCTTTTATCAAACTTATTTTCTGGCGGATTTAGAAGACTTCCCTCTGGAATAGTCAAGATGATTGCATTTTGATAAGGGAGGTAAGGTAATTGGGAAAAGCTTATTAATTGCTTTAATCAGTCTGCTCTGTAACTCATGTTAAAGACACTATTATTGAGATTTTCTAATACAAGGGGAAACTTTCTTTTAAAAAGAATCCCTATGAAGAGCTATTTTATCACTAAAACAGCCATTATTTTAGACACCGACACCCAGGAGAGTCACTTTTGTCAGAAGTTGAAAGAAATCAGCTTTGAAGCTCTCATCGTTTTGATGCTTGCTGTTGGAAGCAATGGTACTTTCCTCTGTGATTTGGGAACTACCTCAATGTATCAAAGAGGGCTATGTGGGTTGAAGTTCTCTAATTGATTCCTGAGTTTTTTAGCTGGATCACTGTAAATCAACTTTGACAGCTTTAAGCTGAAAGCTGTATGATATTTGCACTGGCACTTGGAAAAAAAATTTAACTGTGAGACAGATGCTCTCACGTTCATATTCAGTAGTAATTGTGCCATTAGGAACTGGAGACTGTGTTTACTCTCAGTCTTTTCCTGTCTTTTGTATCTTTGTTAACTTACTCCTTTAAGCCTCATGCCAGATACTGAACAGACACTAAGGAGTAGAAGTAGGGATGTGTATGTATGAAGTCCCCCAATGATCACATACAATCCTTGCTTCTCTTAGACACTGCCATTGTTGTTCCCTTCCTATATTTGTAGAACCCTCCTTCTTGGCCCCCTCAGAATTACTTACATCCTAAGCTTGAGAAGTGACTGAAGTAATCTTAGTTAAAGTGGCACCCTTTCTCAGAGAAAAGCGCCTTGGCACTTTCGTCCCAACAGAAGGCATTCCGAGATGCTTCCTCTTCCCACTCCTATATCTGTACACTCTGTGTCAGTCTCCTACATCTTTTTTAATTTCAAAACTTCTAATTACACAATTAAGGCAGCACTGGTAAAGCAGTACTGGAAAAACACTGACCTAGGAATCTGAAAACCTGAATTCTGGTTTCTGCCTTTAACAATTCATTTGTCTTGAGATAGGCATGTACGATGACAAAGACCTTAGAGTTTATCGTGTTTCTTTAAATTCGTTTTGTAAATGATAAAATTAAAGTTCAAATTTCCCTCTCTAGGTTTCAGCTTCCCTATAATTAACTTAACAGATTTGGGTTATGTCACAGGTTCTTAACCTCAGGATCCCCAGGACCCCAAGCAGTCATTTGATGGATTTTAAGGGGTTCAATTTGGATAAGGTGGAAAATAATTACAACTACCCTCTAAGAGAAATTCAGCATTTCCTTCCATTTCAAAAATTATGTTTATAGGAAGGGAATCCATATAACATCTAACCAAAATTTTGTGTTTCCTTGTATTATTTAAAAATACTGATTCTGAGAAGGGGTAACTAGGCTTTAATGGACTGCCAAAGGGATCTATGCAATGTACAAAAAGAGTCTAGGATCCCCTAAGCATAGACAGTCACTCTGGACCTTTCCAGAATGAGCAATCCATGATTCTTTAAAATAATTTGTTTTTTTTCTTATATGGGTTGTATTTTGTACAACTTATTTTTAATCACCCAGTTTTTAGATGAATTTTTTTAACTGAATACTAAGTCATCTATTGACTGCTAATTCATTGTTCTGTTTGTTCTCATAAAGGCCTTGCTTAAGAGGGATTTTGAGATATATTTGAGGTATATTCTGACCTACTTGTCATAAGACATATATTGCCATGTCTTTTGGGTCTATACATACAGGAGAGAACAGATTAGAACACAGTTAAGGCTCTCTTTAGTGAATTCTTTCCCTGTTACATGACAAATTGTCTTGGTCATATATATTCATGTCATTTTCCTACTAAATTATGATCACTAAACCAAAGAAGAAATCTGATTACATTAAATGACCTTCTTAGGAACTCTTGGATTCCTGGTATCAGGAATGTCAGGAGTTTCCAGAATGTCATAAGAATGAGTTTGTATGTTCCCCTTCCTACCAATGCACTCATAGTATACAAATAACCATAAATGCTTTTACATATTGATAATCCTGAAGTTGTGTTGAATAGCACATCCTGAGCCTCCCACTTCAGTCAGACATATACCCCAGTAATATGAAACCATGTGTTATCTCCACTCCCTACCTCCTCAGTGGTAGACTTTGTAAAATTATCCTTATCTTAGTAAATAGGAAAGATGAAGCAACCTTTAAAAAGGTCACACTGAGGTGCGGCTACCCAGACATATACCCCAGTAATATGAAACCATGTGTTATCTCCACTCCCTACCTCCTCAATGGTAGGCTTTGTAAAATTATCCTTATCTTAGTAAATAGGAAAGATGAAGTGACCTTTAAAAAGGTCACACTGAGGTGCGGCTAGGTGGTGCAGTAGATAAAGCACAGGCCCTGGAGTCAGGAGTACCTGGGTTCAAATCCAGTCTCAGACACTTAATAATTACCTAGCTGTGTGGCCTTGGGCAAGCCACTTAACCCCGTTTGCCTTGCAAAAAAAAAAAAAACCATAAAAAAAGAGGTCACACTGAGGATAATAGGGTACTAACATGGAACCAATTTCCAATATTATCTAAAACTGAACCAGGGCAGAGAATAATCTTTATTGTCATTGTGAACTATTGGCATTGCCAGAGTTTCCCTTCCCTTTCTTGGAGATCTTCAAGAGATAACTATTTAGGAATGATTTAGAGAACACTTAATGTTCTTTACCTCTAACATTCTAAGTTTCACCTGCCTGAGATGGTCAATAAATTAATCAACTAAAATTTTTTAAAATCAGTTATTATGTATCTACCAGGGGCAGCCAGGTGGTGAAGTGAAGAGAGAATTGTACCTGAAGTCAGGGAGACTCATCTTTGTGAGTTCTAATCTAGCCTCAAATACTTTACTGTGTGACCCTGGGCAAATCATTTAAACCTCTTAATTTTAACTTTTTCGTCAGCAAAATGAGCTGGAGAAGGAAATGACAAACTTTTCCACTATCCTTGCTAAGATAAACCCTAAAGTCGCAAAGGGATTTAGAGTTGAAAAGAACTTTACAATTCATTTTTGCTGTTTCTCTAATTTTATAGGTGAACGAAGGTTCACACACCTAATTGACTTGCTCATGATCACATCAGTAGGAAGTAAATATTGAAACTAGGCTCCTGACTTAAGTCCCAACTCCAAAATAGGAAGAATGACCAGGGCAAAGTCCCAAAAGAAGGGCCAAAATGGTACCCCCAACAGTGGACAGTAAATACTTTGGCAAGGAATGAAAGAACTTTTATGTTCCAAGGTAGTGACCAGAGGGATGATCTTTCCTTACCTCACTTCTCCCTCCCTGTTCATATAAACCTTCTTATCTCTTCCTATTGATATTCCTGTCTTCTTTCTTCTTGTAATTCAGTTCCAACATTTTGTATCTTCTGATTTCCCACCTCTCAATTGTACTATCTCACTTATCTTATGGATCACACTTTTATGCTTTTTATGTTCCATCTCATGTTATATATCTTTGTCTAGGTCTTCTTTGAGGGAAGAGATTATGTCTATTTTTATCTTCTATCATGATACCTAGCACAGTGTCTTAAGCATAGAACTTATATTCTTTTAAACTGAATCTATTTCATATAATATTTATTAAGTAACTTGTATGTACATAACACTGTTTTGGAGGAGATACAGAGCATCACTGGAAGAGGAATCCTTTGCAACTGATGTGACTTGATTCTCACTTGGCGCATCTGAGTAGTTTTAGAGAGCAGTGCAGAAATGACAAAGACTAATAAGGAACAAATAAAGAAAAAAGAAAAACAGAAACATGGGATCTTAAATAGAGATCTGAAAGGGACCCTAGAAGCCATCCAGGTCAAACTCCTCATTTTATTTATATTTATATTTAAATTTGATGAGTTGAGACTTTTGAAAAGTCACACAGATAATAATATAAATAGGTGGCATTTGAACAATAGTGTTATTTAGAACAACAATTTGATTTAATACATGAAGAAACAGAGACCTAGAGAAGTTAAGTGACTTTCCCAAGGTCAAATGGATAGCTACCAGAGGTTGAATTTAGAACGGGGTCATGTCCCTCCAGAGCCAATGCTCAGAATGTCATTTCCCTTTTGTATTTGGGTCGTTCAAATGCTACAGCAGATAAAGAAAAGGAGAAGGATATTTTATGGTAATGGAATTCCTGCTTGAGTGTGACTGTCCCTAGAGAATATGGTCAGGACTTAACATAAGCTTAAAACAGGCAAATCTATAACTAGGGAAGAGTTAAAAGAGCTTTGCCTTTGGAGAGTTAGTTTAGAGATTATCAAATTGAGCACAATGCTCTCAGCCCTTCAGTTATTTTAGAAAGCTACTGGTTTCTCAAGAATACCAAGTAAAAAGCCAGAAAGGTACCAGGTGAGCTCACACACACACACACACACACACACACACACACACACACACACACACCACACACACCCAGGTCCCGCTGGAGGTATTTGCCAGTATCTCGGTCTATTCTTTCTGTGAGGGTGTTTTGATGTCATTTGTCTCAGTGTATACTGTGTGCTATTTGCAGAAAATTTTGCAGAAAAAATCATACTGAGAACTCTGCCCAGAGTCCTCAATATGCCACAACTCACTCACAGGCTGCCTAGAAGGAATAAGATGAGCAGTGTGGCCTACTAGAAAGAGAACAGGATGGACTCCTGCTTCCATTACTTTCTGGCTGTGTGGAAAATAGGGTTCTAGATGAATTAGTAGGTGAAGGATTGATTTGGGATCAGGAAGATAGGTGCAGATATTTGTTATCTATGTGACTATGGATGAGTCAGCCTGTCTCAGTTTCATTTGTAAAATGGGAATATCAAATTCAAAAAAACAGATCACTGTGCCATTTATTACATTCCCTGAAGGTCATAATTGACTTGCTAAAACATATATTAACCTTATCTTCATTTGTTTTATTTTTTATTTATGTTTTATTACTTTGCCCATTTTCTGTTTAATCTAGTTTCTCCCTCATTCATGTATGTTACAAGAGATGTAGAACTTATATCAAATTGCTTACTATCTCACAGAGGTGGAGAGAGAAGGAGGAAGAGAATTGAAATTCAAAAATTTTAAAAAGAACTAAAAGTTGTTTTTACATTCAATTGGGAAAAATCAAATATTAATAAAAAGATTTATAAAGAAAAAATATTGCTGGTCTGTGTCATATTTTTACTCCTGTTTGACATTTCTAATAATAACACTGATCTACCAGCATTGTTCTAAGTATAAAATGGAGCTATATTTCTAAGGCTCTCGGAAGAACTTAAAATAATTAGTAATAATAATAATTAAAATGATGATGATAGTCTTTATATAGTGTTTAATATGTCCTAAGAACTGTGCTAAGTTCTTTATAATTATCACTTTATTTTAATCCTCACAACAACTCTAGGAGGTAGGTGTCATTTTTATCCCCATTTTATATCAGGGAAAACTGAGGCAAACAGAGATTAGCTGACTTGTCTATAGTTAAGAGCTAGCAGATGTCTGAAGTTAGATTTTAATTTTATGTCTTCCTGAATCTAAGACCAGGATTTTATCGGTGATGCTGCCTATATAAATGCTTATTATATTATAATTTTAATTACTATCATTATAATTATTACTTCAACTCTCAAAGGTTCAGTTTCCTCATTTGTTAGAGGACAATAATATTTGCATTCACTAGTTTACCAGGTTTTTGAAAGAAAATGCCTTTTACTGTCCCAAATGCTACATAATTGAATGTCTTTATTCTTGAATCCTGCAACCTCAGTCCCCTCTCTGGATCTATTCATGTATTGTTTCCCCCTAATCAAAACATGTGAATAGAAGGATGATTTCTCAGTTCAGGTGAAACCATATGAAAGTCTAGAAAGCATTTGATTATGGGTGGTAAGGGGGAAGAAAAGTGTTACAGTTAGATAATTGAAATTCATGGATAATCCCACAAACTTACATTTGCCAGTAGTGTTTCTTTTATCTCAAAACAAACTATTTACCAGAAGTGTGGAAAAAAATCAAAATCACAAAATTTAATCCTTTGGCTTTTTCTTTAACTTTCTTGTTCTTCTCCATGAAAAACTATATTATAGAATAGAAAGACCATTAGACCTCAAGATAGAAGATGTGAGTTTTAGCTTTTTTAACTGTTTGCTAGCTGTGTAACTTTGTACAAGTCAATTAACCTTTTGTAGTTAAAATTTCCTCCTCTGTAAAATGGGGATGAGTTTAAGGATGATCCTACCTTCTCAATGAGGATGGTGCCCAATAAAGGTCTGAAGGCCATCAATATACTTTGCACTTCTAGTCCCAGGCCACCTATTTCCTTCCAGTATGATTAAACACTATAAATTAATTCATTCTCTTAAAAGACAATTTACTTTGTTTTTCAAACATATTTTTAGTTTGTTATTAGAAAAGGAGGAAAGGAAGGAAGCAAGTATATATGAAGCAACTATTATTTGCTAGATATTGTGCTAAGATGCTTCTGAGTGGTAGGATAGGGCTCCAGCCCTGGAATCAGGAGGATCTGAGTTCAAATTCAGACCTCAGATACTTAGTAATTTTGTGACACTGGGCGAATCACTTAACCCTATTTCCTGAGCTTTCTCATCTAAAAACTGAGCTAAAAAGGAAATGATAAGTATTTTTGCCTAGAAAATGCCAAATAGGGTCACAGAGAGTCCGATAGGACTAAAAAAATAACATCAAATTGTGCTAAGCATTTTATGGTAGGTATTATTATCCTTATTTAACACTGAAAGAAATTGAGGCAGACAGAGTTTAAGTGACTTGCCCAGGGTCATACACTTAGGGATATCCACTGCACCACCTAGAAATCAATAGGGACTGAACCTATGATTTCAATGACATATAAATTTCCTAATGAAGAAAGTCTCTCTACAGATGAAGGTTGGTACTTCTCTTTGAAGTGAAAGCTTAAGTGACTTAGCTCAAGGATCTAATAGCCAGTTTATGTTATGTTAATGTGAGGTCTTCCTAACTTTAAAAGCATCTCTCCCTTCACTAAGAGAGGGACTCCAACCTTACTCACTTCACTTTCAACATTTCATCCTCTTTATTTCTTTTCCTTCTTGGCACTGGCTTTCTCCCTTTCCCATTTTCTCTCTCCCTTTATGTTGTCTTCCCCTATTAAACTGGAAGTTCTTATAGGTAGGCACTATATTGTTTGCCTATATTTGTATGCCCAAATTAAATTCCTCAATTAAACTGATACATAATAAAATGTGTTTAACTGATAGACTCATCAAATATATTTCTGTTATAATTGGAGGAACTCATTGGGTTGAGACAGTAGTTCTTAGCCCGAGATAAACAGACCCTATTTATGAGGATCTCTGAATTTGGGTGGGGGAAGTACCCTTTTATTTCTATGTAATTGGTTTTATTTGTACTGTATATTTTATTTTATGTATTTAAAAATGTAAGAAGGGCTCCATCAGCCCCAATAAACAACCAAAGGAGACTATGGTACTAAAATGGTTGAAGCTTCTGAAGTAATTCTGAAGGAATATCTAAACTATGAAGTTTTAGAATTTTATATTCATGAACCCATCTATATCACCTATCCTCAGAGAAGTTTTTCAAAGAAACAAATTAATATCTCAAGGAAGCTGGAATTTTAGGAGTAAACTTACTCTGAAGAAGCTACCAGAGAAAGATGGTGACATCAAGGTCCAAATTATCATTGCTGTGGAATATTCTGCAACTGGGAGAGAGATTTATCACCAGCTAGATATTAGAGTGGACATTCTTGGGCAGTAAGCATTGAAACAGACAAGAGCAACAATGATCATTAAGGGTCATCTATGTATCAATAAGAATTGTACCAAGGGGGATCCAGAGATAAAAATAAGCATGTCTCTTCCCCTCAAGAACTTTACACTCTCCTGAAAACATGGCTATGGTGATTAAGGGAGAGACTTGCAATAACAAAAACGTATGTCCACTTTTAGCTTGTGAAGACAATCTGGGAAG
Source organism: Macrotis lagotis (assembly GCF_037893015.1). NCBI lineage: Eukaryota > Metazoa > Chordata > Mammalia > Peramelemorphia > Peramelidae > Macrotis > Macrotis lagotis. The sequence continues at coordinate 813,350,286 of NC_133658.1, read as the reverse complement.
AGTGATGGCCACATATTAGTTCATATAATCTCAATATCATCCAGCCCAGGAAAGTGCACATGAATCAGTCATGCATAAAGGAGCAGAAACTTCCATTGTCTCTCTAGATATCTCTGTGTATTTGCATCCATGTTGAGATTGTGTTATCCAAGAAGCTTTTCATTATCTCTTTTTGCTCCTGCAGACTGAGTTGGTCAGATCCTCTGCAAACCTGCCTATGTTCAATACTTTAAAGAGAGAACTTTACCATTCACTATTTATGTATTCAGCTGTTTTGTCAAAGTGCTTTTGTTCTTGCAGTATTAATGACTCCTCATTCTTTACCAACTCTTTTTGCTACTCTTTGTTCATAGCAACATCCTAGAAAGGCTCAAATCTGATAGGAATACAATTTCCAATAACTTATTCTGCACAGTCTTATTTCAAGAAAATATTTATGGAGAATGAAAATGCTTGTATTCAGTACATTTTGAATTCATTACATAATTGAATATTTGAGAGCTCTGGTTTGTTCCAGTATCATGTGATTCCCTAGATGTATTCTTTTTCTTTATGTTAGATAAAGGGGAATGAAGCATCCATTACCTCTGTCCTCTTCCCTTGAATTTGATGAAGAGAATATTTAGAGGCCTATATGATATTTATTAAAATATTGCAAGCACTATAGTAAGTGATAATATGGATTTACTCATTGGAGAACACACACACACACTAGATAGGAACAATAGATAGAAATTATAGTAAAGCATTTTTTGATTAAATTTCTTTAAGGCATTCCTTAACATAAGAGGTTATAGTAAGTGAAAAGCCTTGTTTTGGAAGTCAGTGAGTTTTTCAACATTGGAAAGGCTTGACCAACTGTCAGAGAATTCTTTAATTTGATGTAAGGTGAGCCTAAATTTTAGGCACTCCTAAGGATCTTTTCAATTCTAATATATACAGGACTATAGCTGAACATAACCTAAATTATTCTCCCACAAATTCTGGGACACAAAGTCAAAAGCAGAACAAAGCTCTGTCTCAAGAAACTTATAGCCTATCAGGAAAACAGCAGGCATACAGATAAATAAATAAATACAAAATGAATTAGAAGTAATTTGAGAACAGTCAAATGCTAACAAATGGAAAGAATCAGAGAAATTCCCTTCTAGAAGCTTATATTTGGTCAGAAGCTTTAAGGAAGCTGGGGGTCCAAACAGAAGAGAGAACATTTCAGGCATACAGAGACCACACAAATCCATTGAGGTAGAGATTGAAAGTTGCTTATTGGAAAGAGATATTAGGCCAGTTTTGTTAGGGCATAGAGGATGCAAGGTCAATCATGTGAAATAAATCTAGGAAAAGCATGTAGGAACCTGATCCTGGTAAGTTTTAAATGCCAAATGGAGGGTTTTGTATTTGAGCGGAGAATCCATAGGGAGCTAGCTACTCATGTTTCATGAGCAAAGAAACAAAACAGTCAGACCTGTGCTTTAGGAATATCATTGTAGCATTTGTATAAATAATGGACTGGAGAGAGGGGAAAAAACTGGTGGCAAGAAGATCAATTTAAAGGTTATTGGGGTGGCTAGGTGATGCAGTGGATAGAGCTCTGGCCCTGGAGTCAAGAGTACCTGAGTTCAAATCCAGCTTCAGATGCTTAATTAATTACCTAGCTGTGTGGCCTTGGGCAAGCCACTTAACCCCTTTGCCTTGCAAAAACCTAAAGAAAAAAGTCATTACATAGTTCAGGTGAGATGTGATAAGATCCTAAATGAAGTTGTAGACAGTGAATGAGAAAAGGGGGAATGCATGTTTATACTTGCATATGATTTGGTTCCTCAATTCTTGTCAGTTGTGCCCAACTCTTTGAGATCTCATTTTTTGGCTTTCTTGGCAAAAATACTGAAATGGTTTGCCATTTTACTTCTCCAACCCATTTTGAAGATGAGAAAACTGAGGTAAATAGACTTAAGTGACCAAGTTGACACAACTAGTTAATATATTAGACCAGATTTGAACTTGGGTCTTTCTGACTTCAGTCCAGTAGTTTATCCATTGTATCACCTAGCTGTACACTTGTACACATAGTTTGGAATGGGAAATGGTGTGTGTTGGGGGGGTGGAACCTAGTCCTGGCTCTTCCACTGGTAATCCCTGTAGACTTTGGAAAATTATACAAGTCAATTATGGACCTAAAAGTTCTAATAGTATTGTGATTTTATCTAGAACCCTTTTTGAAACTTCACTTTAATGAGTTTAATACACTACTGTTAGGGGCAGAGGTGATGAGAGGAAAGAGCAAAACAATAACAAATCAGAAGATGTGCAATTGAGTTCTACTTCAATATTTTATAGTTCTGTGACCAGGATCATGAAGTTTTAACTTTACAGTCTGTAAAATGGGAATAACAATATTTGAATGACCTGCATTGTAAGGTCATAGTGAAGAAAGCTCCCTGTAAATTGTACTAAAAATGTGGGTTACAATAATAATGACAATAATAATAATAATAATAAATAATCAGCTTCCTCCTGGGATTGTTGTGAGAATGAAATGAAAGAATAATTTTAAAGTAATTAGCATAGTGTCTTGCACATAATAAATACTATATAAATGACAGTAATAATAATAATAGATATTTACAAGGCAATTTTATGTATAGGTATCTAAAAACTTTATATGTATAAAAAATATATGTATGGAGAGTCACAGAGAGAGAGACAGAGAGACAGAGAGACAGAGAGACAGAGTCAGAGACAGAGACAGAGAAACAGAAAGATAGAGTGAAAAATCACCCTTGATCAACAAAACAACCTTTGAAAATAGATGGTATTGAGGCAGCTAGGTGGTGCAGTGAATAGAGTATTGGCCCTGGAGTTGGGAGTACCTGAGTTCAAATCCAACTTCAGATACTTAATAATTACCTAGCTGTGTAACCTTGGCCAAGTCACTTAAGCCCATTGCCTTGCCCCCCCCCCCCAAAAAAAGAAAATTGATGGTATTACTATCTCTATTTTGTAGATAGTGAAACTGAGTCTGAGAGTTTGAATGACTGACTGAAGGTCATAGATAATAAAGATCTGAGGCAGGCCATGACCTCATGCCTTTCTGAATAGAAGCCTTGCCAGTTGTATAGAAAACTGTAAGTTAGTCCACTCTTATACTTGTGTGTTGATGAGCCAGAAATTTAAAAAGAATGTGTGCTCCAGCACATCAAATATCCCTGACTACATCTGTGTGTTTGCTGCCTAGAGGAATATAGAGTAGTCTGGAATACTGGGTTCAATCCATGCTTTGGGGACAAGAAGATGCCCTGAATACACATCCCACATTTAATGCTTGCTAGCATGTTTTCTCTTTGGTCAATTAGTTGCCCTAATATCTGTGATATCTCTCATGAGAGCCAGCTTTGGAGTCAAGAAGCCCTGCTACTGATATATAAGCCTGTGTGAGATTGATTAAGGCATATAACTTCTCAGTTCCCTATGCAGAGTAGATGCCAAACCATTTTGAGAGAATTTCATATGGACAATCAGGGCTTCTGATTCACAGCAAGACTCCTCTTTCTGAGTTCAAATCTGACCTCAGATACTTACTAGCTATGTGACCATGGGTAGCTTAACTGGGTTTGCCTCAGCTTCCTCATATACAAAAATGAACTGGAGAAGGAAACGGCAAATCACTCTAGGATCTTTGCTAAGAATAAAACAAAACAAACAAAAAAAAAGCATTAAATGGAGTCCTGAAAAAGTCAAACATAACTGAACAACAATTGAGTAAAGAATTTCATACACTAACAAAATCATATGCCCTGATCTAAACTTATACCCGTCAAATGAAAAACAAATAAAAAAACCACAGGATTGGTATGAAATCATGTCTATAAAACAGGTTGCAACCTTTAGTGGGATTTATAAGTATCAGTAGTATTTCCACCTTCCCACCTCTACCTCATGCCTTATTGTTAGATAATTCAAGAGCTGCAAAAACAAACAGAAAATCCCTACTTGGTTGATGACACTTTGCTGGTGAGTTTTTCACAACTGAACTAATGAATGATGACTTGGAAGCTGGTATTGGGGCAGGTGGCTGACCTTATTTGCAAGTGGGACCTGTCAGAAGTATTGAATCCCAGAAACAGAGCTTTCAAAACTCAGAGTCACTTTCTTCCCCCTGACAGGTCATCAAAGGTTTGCCTGAACTGATCCTGATCATTTTATTATCATATTTTATTTAATTCAAATTGCAAAGGGAATATGGAAAAGCAATAAATAATTAAATGAACTCTAATTTGGCTCAGGACCCCCAGGCTAATGACCTCTTCACCTTCTCCAGAAAGTCATGAGGATTTAATGACCATAAGTAATCAGAATCTCAGTTCTTTATTCTGGTGGTCATAAAGCTTCTCTGGATGCACTCACTCTAAAGGCCAGTGTCAGAATAGGAAATAGCAAATGTCTAACTTATAGTCACTTGAAATTGGCCTATGTCATAAATTGGCAGCACCTTCATTTCCTGTGCTTTTTAGGCATTTTATTGAGGGATACTATTCAAGGAAATGGCATTCTAAAAGCTAGTTCAGTTCAGAAAAGTATTTTGTTGGAATTGAATTGTGGCTCTATCTCTCCTGCCACAGAAAATCTGATCTATGAAGATCCAGCTCACATCGTACCCACTGTGCAAAGACGTCCATAGATGCTCCTGTCTTTCTCTTACATACCTTCTAATTTAGAGACCAGACCATCCAAAGCAACACTCAATTATGTCTCCTTTTTTTCTCTCTGATTATAATACTAGTGCTTCAAAAAAATCCAATGCCATCTGTGTAAGACTCATAACAACTGATAAATTAAAATCAACAAGCATTATTAAGAACTTACTAGGTTCCAGGCTCTGGAGAGACTAAGATAAAAATGAAACATTCTCTGACCTTAGAGAGCATATATTTTACTAGGGAAAGTATGCATATAGGTAAATTGATGCAAAATATATGCAAGTGAAATATTTTGGTAAATGGAAGAAAACTTGAGGGGAAGAGGGTGAAGTAGAAAAATCCTCATATAAAAGATGGAACTTAAGCTGAACTTTGAAAAGTGTAGGAAACCCTACCCCCTCAAGTAGCAGATGAGTTGTGGTATTCCCAAAGTTCATCAACTAGTGATTAGTTCTTTTTCTGTGTGCTTCATTCAGTCTGTATTCAAATAACCATCTGCTCTGTCTTTGGGCTAGTTTGCATTCTTTATCATAAGTCCTTCAGAGAAATTGCTTCAATGTTTTTTTTCTCACAGTTACTATTGCTAGCTGTATTTCCCTTCATTCTATTTGTCCCCACCCCCATTCATTCTATTCTCTCTCTCCTGTCACCCTCCCCAAAAGTGTGTTTTATCTAACTACCCTCTCCCATTATCGTCTCTCTCTTCTATCACCTACATGCCCCCTTCCCTCCCCTCCCCCATCACCTTTCTTCCATCTCTTTCCTTTCCTTTTTTCCCCTCTAGGATAAGATAGATTTCTATTCCCTGTTTCATGTGTATATATTATTTCCTCTCTGAGCCACCTCCAATGAGAATGAAGGCTCACTCATTTCCTCTCACCTTCCCCCTTTCCACTCCATTGCAAAAACTTTTTCTTGTTTCTTTTACATGAAATAGCTTCCCTTTCTCCCAGTACACATTCCTTTGCTTGCTCTTTAACTTCATCTTTATAATTCTTATTCAGGTCCTTCTTATGCCCCTTCTAACCGCCCTAATAAATTAAAAGGTTCACATGAACTCTCAGTATCATCTTACCATGCAGGACTTCAGGCAATTCAACATCAATAAATCCCTCAAAATTTGCCCTTCCCATCTGCTCTCTCTTTGCTTCACCTGAGTCCTATACTTGAAGATCAAACTTTCAGTTTGGCTCTTGTCATTTCAACAGAAAAGTTTGAAAATCCCCTATTTCAGTGAATATCCATCCATCCCCTGAAAGAGGATGTTCAATTTTGCTGGATAATTTATTCTCAGTTGTAATTCAAGCTCTTTTGTCTTCCAAAATATCGTATTCCAAGCCCTATGAGCCCTTAATGTAGATGCTGCTAAATCCTGTGTAATCCTGACTATAGCTTCACAATATTTAAATTGTTTCCTTCTGACTGTTTGTAATATTTTATCCTTAACTTGGGTGTTCTGGAATTTGGATAGTAGTGGTATTTCTGAATCAAAGGGTATGCACATTTTTGTTGCCTTTTGGGCATAATTCCAAATTGCTCTCCAAAAAAGTTAGATGAGTTCATAGCTCCACCAATAATATATTAGTGTCCCAAATTTCCCAAATCCCTTCCAACATTGATTATTGTCCTTTCTGGTCATATTGGCCAGTCTGAGAGGTGTAAGGTGGTACCTCAGAGATGTTTTAATTTGCATTTCTCTAATAATTAGTAATTTAGAGCAATTTTTCATATGACTATGGATTACTTTAATTTCCTCATCTGTAAATTGCCTTTGCATATCATTTGACCATTTCTCAATTGGGGAATAGATTGTCTTTTTTAAAAATCTCTGTATATTTTAGAAATGAGTCCTTTGTCAGAAAAATTGTTTTCCAATTTCCTATATATCTTTTGATCTTGGTTACAGTGGTTTTGGCTGTGCAAAAGCTTTTTAATTCAATGTAATAAAAATTGTCTAGTTTATTTTTAATGATATTCTCTATCTCTTCCTTGGTCATAAACTGCTTCCCTTTCCATAGATCTGACAGGTAAACTAGTCCTTGATCTCCTAGCTTGCTTATAATATTGCTTTTTTATGTCTAGATCCTGTATCCATTTTGATCTTCTCTTGGTATAGGGTATGAGGTGTTGGTCTAATCCAAGTTTCTTCCATACTAACTTCCAAATTTCCCAAGTTTTTATTGAAGAGAGACTTTTTTTATCCCAATAGCCAGACTCTTTGGGTTTATCAAACAGCAGATTACTATAATCAATTCCTGTTATTGCACCTAGTCTATTCCACTGATCCACCACTCTATTTCTTAGCCAATACCAAACAGTTTTGATGATTGATGCTTTATAATATAATTTTAGATCTGGTAGGGCTAAGCCACCTTCTTTTGTACTTTTTTCCCATTAAATCCCTGGAGATTCTCGACTTTTTATTTCTACATATCAATTTACTTACAATTTTTTCTAACTCATTAAATTAATTTTTTTTTGAATTTTGATTGGTAGGGTACTAAATAGGTAGTTTAATTTTGGTAGAGTTCTCATTTTTATTATATTAACTCAACCTATTGATGAGCAGTTGATTTTTGCCCAGTTATTTAAATCTGATTTTATTTGTGTAAGAAGTATTATGTAATTGTTTTCAAAAAGTTTCTGAGGGGCGGCTAGGTGGTGTAGTGGATAAAGCACCGACCCTGGAGTCAGGAGTACCTGGGTTCAAAGCTGGTCTCAGACACTTAATAATTACCTAGCTGTGTGGCCTTGGGCAAGCCACTTAACCCCGTTTGCCTTACAAAAAAAAAACTAAAAAAAAAAAAAGTTTCTGAATCTGCCTTGACAGGTAGACTCCCAGGTATTTTATATTGTCTGAGGTTACTTTGAATGAGATTTCTCTTTCTAGCTCTATTATGTCTTACTAGTCATATATAGAAATATTGAGGATTTATGTGAGTTTATTTTATATCCTGTAACCTTGCTAAAGCTGCTAATTATTTCTAGTAGTTTTTTAGATGATCTTTTGGGATTCTCTAGGGATACCATCATGTCACCTGAAAAGAGTGAGAGTTTTGTCTCTTCCTTCCCTTTTCTATTCCTTTGATTTCTTTTTCCTTCTCTTATTGCTGAAGCTTATGTTTCTAATGGGATATTGAATATTAGTGGTGATAATGGGAATCCTTGTTTCACCCCTGGTCCTATTGGAAATGCTTCTTAGCCCCATCATTGCAAATAATGGTTGTTGACAGTTTCAGATAGATACTGCTTATTATTATAAGGAACAATCCATTTATTCCTATGCTCTCTAGTGTTTTTAGTAGGAATGGGTGCTAGATTTTGTCAAAAGCTTTTTCAGCATCTATTGATATGATCATATGATTTCTGATAGGTTTGTTATTGATATAATTAATTGCACTGACAGTTTTCCTAATATTGTACCAACCATGTATTCCTGGGATAAATCCTGTTTGATCATAATGTATTATCCTAGTGATAACTTGTTGTAGTCATTTTGCTAAGATTTTGAGATTTTTACATCTATATTTATCAGGGAAATAGGTCTATAGTTTTCTTTCTCTGTTTTAACTCTTGCAGGTTTAGGTATCAGTACAGTATTGGTGTCATAGAAACAGGCAGAGTTCCATCTTCATCCGTTTTTTCAGAGTTTATATAGAATTGGAAACTTGTTCTTTAAATGTTTGCTAGAATCCACTTGTGAATCCATCTGGTCCTGGATATTTTTCCTTAGGGAGTTCAATAATGACTAGTTGAATTTCTTTTTCTGAGATAGGGTTATTTATTTAATTTCCTCTTCATTTAACTTGGGCAACTTGAATTTTTGTAAATATTCATCCATTTCATTTAGATTATCAAATTTATTGACATAGAGTTAGGCAAAATAATTCTGAATTATTACTTTAATTTACCACTCATTGGTGGTGAGCTCTCCTTTTTCATTATGCTACTAGCAATTTGGTTTTCTTCTTTTTTTAATTAAATTGACCAGAGGTTTATCAATTTTATTAGTTTTTCATAAAACCAGCTCTTGGTTTTATTTGTTAGTTCAATAGTTTTCTTGCTTTCAATTTTATTAATTTCTCCCTTAATTTTTAGGATTTCTAATTTGGTATTTAACTGGGGGGGTTTAATTTGTTTTTTCTATAGTTTTAGTTGCATATTTAGTTCATTGATTTCCTCTTTCTCTAATTTATTCATATAAACATTTAAAGATATAATATATCCCCTGACAGACTCCTTGATTGTATCCCATAGGTTTTGGTGTGTTGTTTCATTATTGTCATTATCTAGGATAAAATAATTAATTCTTTCTATAATTTTTTGTTTGATCCACTCATTCTTTAAAATGAGTTTATTTAGTTTCCAATTAGTTCTGAGTCTATATCTCCCTGGCCCAATATTGCATGTGATTTTTATTACATTAAGATCTGAGAAAGATGTTTTCACTATTTCTGTCTTCCTGCAATTGATTATTAGGTTTTTATGCCCTAGTACATGGTCAATTTTTGTGTGCCATGTACTGCAGAAAAAAAGTATATTCCTTTCTACCCCTATTCAATTTCCTCCATAAGTCTATCATGTCTAGGTTGGTTTTCTAACAACCTATTTACCTCCTTAACTTTCTTCTTGTTTATTTTATGGTGAGATTTATCTACATCTGAGAGTGGAATATTACGTGCTCCCACTAGTAGAGTTTTTGCAGTCTATGTCTTTCTGTAAGTCCTTCAACTTCTCCTCTAAGAATTTGGATGCTATAACACTAGGTACATACATATTTAGTATTGAAATTACTTTATTGTCTATGGTACCTTTTAGCAGTATATAGTTTCCTTCCTTATCCCTTTTAATGATATCTCTTTTTTCAGCTGCTTTGTCTGAGATAAGTATTGCTACCCCTACTTTTTTCACTTCAGCTGAAGCAAAATATATTTTGCTCCAACATTTTACCTTTACTCTATATGTAACTCTCTGTTTCAAATGAGTTTCTTCTAATCATCATATTGTAGGATTCTTGTTTTTAATCCACTCCGCTATTTGCTTACATTTTAAAGGAGAGCTCATCCCATTCACATTCAAAGTTATAATTACTAACTCTTTATTGCCCTCCATGTTATCTTCCCTCTGTATTCTTCTCCTTTTTCCCCTTTCTCCATATTCCCCAGTATTTTGTTTCTGAATACCCCACCTTCAGTGTGTTTGCCCTTCTATATCCAATCCCCCTCCCCTTTTTCTCCTTTCCCTTTGCCCCTTCTTCCTTGCCTTCCTTCAGTTCTTTCCCCCTTTCCTCCCCCTCCCCTTTTCCCCTTTTAATTCATTAAAGGTAAGATAAGTTTCTTAACTTAACTAAGTGTAGGTATGTTAATTTTAAGCCAATCTGATGAGAGTAAGATTCAGATGGTTCTTACCTCCTCCCTTCTATCCCTCTTTTGTAATATGTCCTTTGTACCTCTTCATGTAATGAGATTTACCCCATTCTGTCTCCTCCATCCTCCCATCTCTTTACTGACCCACTTTTTAAGGAGGTATTGTTTTTTTAAATCATTCAATCTGAGTCATTTTTTAAATCATTCTATCTGAGTCACAGAAAAGTCATGAGTGTCCATCACTTCTGACTAAATAAATTCTCTCTAATCGAGTCCCAATTCTTGAGAGTTATTAGAGTCTTTCTCCCAAGTAGGGATATAGCCAGTTTCATCTTATTTAATAACATTTTTTCTCCCCCCCTTTTTTATTTTATCATTCCTTGTGTCTCTTGAATCTCCTGTTTGAAGTCCAAATTTTCTATTAAGCTCTGGTCTTTTCATCAGAAAAGGTTGGAAGTCTCCCATTTCACTAAATGCCTATCTTTTTCCCTGGAAGAGAAGGCTCAGTTTTGCCAGATAATGGATTCTTGGCTGTATTCCAAGCTCCTTTGTTTTTCAGAATATTGCATTCCCGGCCCTTCGATCCTTTAATGTTTATACTTCCAGGTCTTGTGTAATCCCTATTGTGGCTCCTTGGTATATAAATTGTTTCTTTCTGGCTACTTGCAGGATTTTCTCTTTTATCTGATAATTCTGGAATTTGGCTACAATATTCCTTGATGTTTTCATTTTAGGATCCCTTTCTGTAGGGGATCGATGTATTCTTTCAATAACTATTTTGCCCTCTGGTTCCATGATATCATGGAAGTTTTCCTTCATTAAATCCTGTAATATTGAGTCCAGGTTTTTTTTTCTCTTCAATTGTTTTCAGGAAGGTCAATAATTTTTAGATTGTCTCTTCTTGATCTATTCTCAAGGCCAGTGGTTTTGTTGATGAGGTATTTTACTTTCTATTTTTTTCAATTTTTTGGTTTGGTTTAACCGATTCTTATTGTCTCATGAAGTCATTGGTTCTCACAGACTCCATTCATTTTTTAGGGAAGAATTTTCTTCATTTACCTTTTGCAACTCCTTTTCCAATTGGTCAATTCTATTTTTGTAAGAGTTTTCTATTTGATCAATTGAGGTTTTGTGAGAATTATTCTCTTTTTGCATTTGTTCAATTGTATTTTCCAAGGATTTGTTTTCTTATTGCAAGGCATTAATCTTCTCTTGGGTTTCTTTTCTCAAATTTTCCAATTTTCCAATTGATTTTTAAACTTCTTCCTGATTTATTCAAGGGAGTTTTTCTTTGCAGAGGACCAAATCATATTCTAAGAGGACCAAATCATATTCACCTTAGAGATTCTATGTCTCTCTGAGTTATGGTCTTTTCCTTCTAGGAATTTTTCTATCAATCCCCCCTTTCCGCTGGTCTTTCTTCATTTTTCCTAAGATCTTATGTTGCAGAAGGGGCTGGTTCACTGTTTGTCATCTTCTGGGTGTGAATTTTGATCCTCCCTGGGATCAAAGTAATTTTCTAAGGTCAGCTATTTTTTCTGAAGTTTGTACATTTTCCCAGTCTATGACTTGATGTTAACTCTTTATGGGGGGGGGGGGCAAATTTTTGAGCATTTTTGCAACAGCTCCCCTTTCAACCCACCCCAGGACCATATGAGAGACTCTAAGACAGCTCTCCTGGCCTGTGCTCTGGTCTGTGTATTATCACAAGCACTGTCCTCTGCCCTAGAACTGCAAGGAGTGTCCCTGCTCTGCTATGATAGTAAAGTTCCTCTTTCTAAGATGGGGATCCTAGCATGGAGAAAGCAACAATGTCTTGCCTCAGAGATAGACTTCTGCATCTCCCCCCTAACTCCCTTATGGTTTGACAGTGGTCTGCACAATCTGGAAGCAGCTTCCCAGTGGCTCTACAGTCAACTGGACACTAGCACCACTTCCTCAGACCCAGGAGCTACCAGGGACCCAGGCACGCCAGAGGTTTCTCCTGAATGATTGGAGCAGGTTTACTCCAGTGTGGTCTGGGCTACACTGTGGCCTTTTCCAATTCTGGTTTAACAAACATTTCATGCGAATCTTCCAAGTTGGCTTGGATTAGACAATTGTTTCATTCAATCTTTCTATGGGTTCTACCACTCTAGAATTTGATTAAAGTCATTATTTGAAGAACTGAAAGATCATTTGGAGTAGTTAGGAGGAGAGTTTCAGGAATATCCTGCCTTTTTTTTTTTTTTGGCCATCTTAGCTCTACCTATTTCACCTGTTTATCAGTCTTCGGGTGACAAAATTCCCCAAAATATATAATTTTACATGAAAGAAAATGTAAAGGACAGACATTGAAATCAGGAAGACATGAGTTCAAGTCTTCCCTCTAACAGCTGTTTGATCATGGGTACATCACTTAATTTCTTGATGCCCTCAGGAAACACTCTAACTTTATGTTAAAATAGTATTGATGGAAGGGTTTCTACACTGGAAGTTCTTTATGCAGTCAAAGTCACTAGTGCCCCTCTCCCTACCCCCACAAAAAAGTCAGAAAAAATAAATTAAGTATTAGAAATACTTGTCAGGGAGATGTGATAGTCATCCTGATCCTTGAAGAGCTATGACATGCAAGAGAAATCAAGCCGAATTTAGTTAATATGCCTTTAGCTAAAAGAATGGAGATTTCAAAGAGGTCATTCAGTCAATAAGCATTTATTAACCATTATTTTTCAAATACTTAGGTATACAAGAAAGGCAAAAGATAGAGACCACCAATAATCTTTCTATAAATATTTCATCACCATTATCATAATTAATAGTTTTTATTTACGCAGTATTTTAAGGTTTGCAAAGAGCTTTAACTTAATATCTCAGTTGGTAATCACAACCTCACTGTGAATTAGTGCTTTCATAACCCCCATCTTAACTAATGAGAAAACTAAGGCCAAGTTATACTAGATTGGTATAACTAGTATGCGTTGGGATTGTATTCAAACTCGGGTCTTCTGGATGCCAAGCCTGCCACCTAATCTTTGGGGAGTGGGGGGAAGAAGTAGGTTTATCCTCTCTGTAAACTTTCAAGCAAAGACTGGAAGTATTATAAAAGAATTCCCTGATCAGATTATCTAAGATGGTCTCTGATATCATATGGTTTTTGAGACTCTAGGGAATACATTATGACTAATAATATCATGAATGACTTCTTGGGAGAAGTATCACTTGAGTAATATTAGAATTAGGTAAGAATTTAACAGGCAAATGGAAGACGTTTCAAGGATAGGCATCGTATTTCCCACCCCCACCTCCCCACTGCCATGATTAGTGGATACTAACACATATTAGACTTGAAAAAGAACTTATAAGGGATGTAATAGTGAACTAGGAGCCAAGAATACCTGGATTTACATCCTGACTCAAGCATTTAATTTCTTAAAATCTGATTTCAGTATCCTCATCTGTGCTATAGCTGGGAGGGCAGTTAAGTGATGTTTGGATACTCATCAGGTCTATAGTCAGGAAGACTTATCTTGATTTCAGATCTAGCCTCATACACTAGCTATGTTACATCAGGTAAATTCCTTAACCTTGTTTGCCTCAGTTTCCTCATTGGGAAAATGAGTTGGAGAAGGGGATGACAAACCATTATCTTTGCCTAGAAAACCTCAAATGGAGTCACAAAGAGTCGGGAATAATTGAAACTACTGAACAACAAAAAAAAAATGCAGGGAAGGTAAATGGACTATGTGGTTTACAAGATCTCTTGTTACTCTAAATCTGTGATCTTAATTAATGTTGGAATGAAGGCATGGGTCAGTGACCCTGACTTGTTTCAGTACTTATGAAATATTTGAGCAACCATTAAGTGACAATAAGGAAATCTTCATAGATGCACAAAGTATATTCTGAAAACTAGCCTTTGAAGCTGTAGCATCTCTTCCCCAGATGCTGCCTCAAATGCTCAAATCTAGAGCTTGAATGGGTGCCAAGCTTAGGTCAGCTAAATAGGATTTATAAGTGATGAGTTTCAGTCAGTCCTAGTTCACAATGTACTCATCCAGTGTGTGTTGTACTTCTGGAATCTAAATATTACCCTAACTCATCATCCTCAATCATGATCAATTCAGTTTTCTGGAACAGAGTTCTCACCTCTCAAAAGTTTTCCTTCACTAAAATTTATTCCCAATGCTTCATTGGAGGGTGGCAGTAGCCCTGGATTCTCTAGGGTTATGTTGGCAGGATATAGTCCATTGTGGTAGGTTTAGGGACAGAGGACCGGAGTTCAGAATTTGTCTCTGCCTTTTATTACTAGCATTTCCTTGAACAAATCTCATTTCTGGGCTCCAGGATTTTTTTTATTTCCTCTAATGTATGAAGTCATTTGGCCAGATGATCTCCAAGTTTCCTTCCATAGTCTTAAGAGTCTGAGATCAGGTATAGCTTACCAAAATGGAAAGACCTGGAGCATATATATACTCTGTTGGAATATGTGTCTCTCTTCTAAGGACCAGCCTAAATGAAAGTAAACAGATTCATCCTTGGAAGTTTGGTCATTATATGATAAATGATCGAACCACCATAAAACTTTACAGAAATAAGACTTACATTTTTAAAAAGTATTCCTCCATTAATTAAAATACCAGATAAGTCAAAGTATATGAGTTAAGTATAGTTATAATTCCAACACAATTACTCCTGGAGGAAAAAAAAGAGTCTATGAATGGACTTGCAATTAGAAAAAGTATAAAAGTGTCACTTAATCTATAGAGTTGTTAGCTAGCCTGTGAAAATCATGACAGAAGCTGTTGGAATAATGTTTTGCATAGTTCTATGGCATTAGCTTATAAAGAACACTGGTAAAAGAGATGCAATTTTGGGATTTTTGAAGAAAGGAGAATCACCTTTCTTTTTTATTAGTTGAAAGAAAAAGTATTCATCTGTTAATTCCTTAAACCACCAAGTCTTATTGGAGGCATTCTTCTTATTCTACCTAATTTCTTCAAAATAAAAATTTTATTGATCTTTTGGGTTCCTTTGGTTGGTTGGTTGTTTTAACTAGTCATTTTCCAATAAGCACAATGTCTGACACATAGAAAATGCTTATTTGAATAATTGATTCTTATTACTTTCATGGCCTGAATTTTTAAGATAACACCATTTAAAAAATTGATATAGCAATAAGATTAAACACTTTTCCTAAAATGGACTGGTCATGCAATCTTTACCAAATCAGGACAGAAGACAGTGCAAAAGAAAAAAATAAGTTATATTAAATTGAAAAAATATTGCATACAGCAGGATAAGGCAAATTGCTATCAATTGGGGAAATATAATTGCATTAAAATCTCTTATTAGAGTCTGAGATATATAGATATATAAAGCATACACACACACACACACACACACACACACACACACACAAACACACTTGAGGGGGAAGAAAAGAGGGTAAGGAAAAAAAAGGAGAATACCATTCCTTCCAATGAATGTTGCCACAACATATGAAACAAAAATATTTCAAAAGAATTACAACAATATGAATGATTTCTTCAAATAATTAATAATAAGAGAACGAAAGCAATAACTTCTGTGAACTTCCATCTCACAAGTAGCAAAGTGACAAAGATGGCAAAAGTAGGACTGATCAGTGTTACTGGGGTCATAGAAGTTCTTAGGATTTTTGTGTCGTAAATCCCTTTGGTAGTCTAATGAAGCCTGTGGACCCCTTCTTAGATTTAATATTTTAAATTCATAAAATATAATGATTAAAATTATACTGAAATCAACCCTTTTTTTAAGTTCTTTTAGACTATGTTATGAACCCCTGGTCTAAAAGGGTTGAAAATCCTGTATTTCCCTGATGGCTTTGCTCTTTTTTTAACTTTTTTTTTTTTTTTTTTTTTTTTTTAGTTTTTGCAAGGCAATGGGGTTAAGTGGCTTGCCCAAGGCCACGCAGCTAGGTAATTATTAAGTGTCTGAGGCCAGATTTGAACTCAGGTACTCCTGACTCCAGGGCCGGTGCTCTATCCACTGCACCACCTAGCCACCCCTTTTTAACTTTTTTTAACCAAAATTCACAACCATCTCTGGATCAAGGAATTTCATCTATTTATTTATTTAGGCTTTCTTAATATTTTATTGATATTTTTCACTTTAATGCTAAAGCCATTTCCTGATTTTTATCCCCCTGCCCTTTACAAACACACTGTTAATTTTGAAAATGAAGCAAACTAGGAAGAATCAACTTGTGGAGACTGTCTGGTTGTATATGGAACATTTCTCCACCTCTTCCCCACTGAGGGACACTCAGAAGTTAACTGACTCGACTAGGACCACAAATTAGATATATACATACATACATACACACAATATGTGTGTGTATTTATATACATACATAGATATATGTATATACATATCTATCATCTATCTGTCTCTCAATCTATCTATCTATCTATCTATCTATCTATCTATCTATCTATCTATCATCTATCTATCTATCCATCTATATCAGTGGTGGGTCTTGAATGTACATCTTCTCAATGCCAAAGCTATCTCTGTATCCACTGCTCCAAATTGACTCTCCATAGAACATTCTCCAGCCATCATCCTCTACTTCCCAACTACAAGAAATGTGTTTCATCAGCTACTATATGTGACCAAGAAGAGTCATTATAATAAATCATAGTTTATGTTTTAGGGAATTGAGATTATTTAAATCCTCATTTATATTTTTCTCCTAATCCTTCATTCTTCATGCTGTCCAAGTTCATGTAAGTTTTCTTATATTTTTTCTTCTGAATTCCTTAAAATTCATTACTGGTTACCAAAAAATTATAACATTAAATTACATATACATACCAAAATTTATTCATCCATTTCTAAATGGCATTTCTAAGGGGCATGTTGTTTCTAGTTTTTTGCAACCATAATAGAATTGTACAGGGCCTCACTTATTCTTACCTCCTTGATCAGGAGTGAGATTATTAGGTGAATTAGTTGGGATAGTTTCCTGACTTCTCATGATACCAAATTATTTTCAGGTTTGGTTAGACAATTTCACATTTCGACCAAGAATGTATAAATGTGTCTGCCTTTCCTTAGTTACTCCAATGCTTAGGCCTTTTTTTATTATTATTGCTGGTGTTTGTAGGAGGTGAAATCTTAGAACTGTTTTAATTTGCATATCTTTTGTATCTGCCTGTTTTCTCTTTTTTTTAATCTTCATTCATTTGGGTAGTTTGCCTCTCCGTTGACTGCCGGTGTCATAATTACTTTCTGAATGCATCTGGAGCCTGCAGAAAACGGGACACCAGGTGCAGAATTGGGAATTTGTTTAATGGTGTTGCTCATTGAGAAAAGCTTGTGTTGAATCATCAGAATCTGAAGATGGTGCGGATATACTTTAACTGAAGAGTGGGTAAATTCCTCCCACCTGCAACTGCAGAATCTGGCTTAAAATATTTTTGAAGCAAAAGAGAAAAAAGATAGTTTTTCACTGTTAACAACAATCCTTCAACTTATAAAGCAAACCTTTAAAATCTGACAATGTTTCATGCAGAAAATATTCTACACTGTAAACTTCATTTAAAGATTATGTCTCTGGTGAATCTTTTGTAAGGTCTAGTCCTAAAATGTCTGTTCTAGTTTAGGTAACAAAATTTATTTCACATTTTGTAAGATCTGTGTCTTTTATTGGTACCATCCACAGTAGCAATTTGCTTTCTGCTACTGTTATCCGCCTCTAATGGAAAATTGGGGGGGGGGGATTTTGGACAAAAAATATCTAAAGCTGCTATGAACATACTTTACTAGATTTATTCTTGTGATGAATGTACTGTTAATCATTAGACTTATACTTGAAGCTCCCAGATACTAGTGTCTTCCACTCCCCAAAGTACCTTAATTATGCTTAATATGTATATATTTATGTGAATATATATATATATACATGTTCACTTATTAAATTCCCATATTGTGTTGGTGTTTGTATATGTGTGCATGCACATATACATTATACAAACACTAATTACATATATATGTATTTATATATGTATATATATATATATATATATATATATATATACTTTAAATGCGAGCTAAAATGGTATAGTAGATAGAAAACAAGTATCAGAATCAAGAGGATTTGGATTCTGAGACATTCAAACCATGTTCCTGAACAACAGAAGTTCTCATTACCTCAGGAAATACTCAAAAAGAATGTAATAAGACAGGCACACAATTACACTGGCAGAGGGAATTTGCTCACCTGGAAGTTTCCTAGGCCATGTAATTACAAGTCAGGTCTCTACCCTCTTTGTGTTAATGAAGCAAAAAAGGGAAAGATCTATCAATGCACTGGAAATCACAAAACAAAACAAAAAAGAAGGAAAGAAAAAATATTTATTAATAGCGTTCCATGTGTGTAACACTGTGCTGAACATTTTACAAAAAATATCTCGTGTGATTTTCCATGACAACCTTGAGAGGAAGATACTATTATTATCTCTATTTTATAGATGAAGAAACTGAGACCAATAAAGGTTAAATGACTTGCCTAAGTCATATAGAGAGATGTCAGGCTTTATTTGAATTCAAGTCTTCTTGACTCTAATACCATAATTCTCTGCATTACATCATCTAGCTGCCAAAAAAAGCCAAGATTATAATCTTGGCACTGGTACTTCTTGTATAATATGTAAATTCCTCCTACTTGCACCCAAAAAACAAGTTCATGGCTGAATGATCTTGGATATTTTGTATAACCTCTCTAAACTCCAGTCTCTTTATTGATAAAATAAGGATAATATTTTTCCTGCCCACTTCAAGGAGATGTTTAGACAACTACCATGACTTTCCAAATGTTTACACACCTTCATAACAGGAGCTTGGCTTCATTTCTGTTGCTCATGCAACCATGGCATCCTGGATTTTTAAGAGTTAAAAAAGAGGAAGCATATCCTGCTTCTCTTATAACCATACCAGTTCAACTTTTTTTCCCTAATCCTTTTCTTTCTGATCTAATAATGAGAAAGGCACCTTGGTGTGGTGGAAATAACATTTGTCTAGGTTACAGAAAACCTAGATTCCAATTTCTAGCTTCTCTTCTCAACTAGCTGTGGGAATTCTGAAGGACTCACAACTCCTCTATGACTTTGGTTCCTTATCTGTAAATAAAAATCTGTAAAAAATCTGTATAATAACACCTGTAGTGTTTTTCCTCAGAGGGTCATTGGGAGAAATATGAATACATAGGAGAGAATATCTGTGCATTCTTTTGTAATCATAAAATGCAATATAAATGTGAACTTTAATTAGATTTTAAGCTTTCTGTATCCAGGCCCTGTGTTTTTGTCTGTCTCCCCATCTCAACCCTCTCAGTCATTAACTCTCAGTACTTTAATAAATATTTGTTGAAATTTGAAGTGATATTAAATGAGATTCCCAGTGAAACACACCTACTTCAAAGCTAGGCTATTAAAGCAGAACTAGATTTTCCAAGCTCCTTGACTATGACCCAGAATTATTTTTTTTAAAGTTGAAGAAAATGAGGACAGATTTTATTAATTAGGAAGCTCTGCTCTAGTCTAAGATCCTAGGTAGGGAGAAAAAAGAAGAACCTAAATGATGGTGTTGGTCTCAACAATTCCAAATCACATGGATCCTTTATTTTAAGAGATTCCTTTTCCCCCCAAAGAATGGATTAAAGAAAGAAAAAGAAAATACAAGGTCAGCAGAATATAAAGAGATTGAATGTATATGAAGAAATTGAGGGATTTCAAAATTTAATGACAGAATTGGAAACAACCATTTAACAAATATTAACCAGATTCTATATCCATAACTCTAGGCACTATGGGAGATTCAAAAAAAAATAATAATAACCAGAATGCTAAATTAACAAGAGTTCTAGACTTGCGGTCTCTTAAAAAATTTGTAGACTAGATATTGGGTTTTTTGTGGTGATGTGATTAGAATATAAATTTCTCTTTACTGTCCAAATGGAGAAGCATGGCCTAATGTGATAAGAATGCTGGAATTGGAGTCAGAAAAATCTGCGTTTGAGGTTCACATTTGTCAATATTTTTGTGAACTTGACAAGTAACAGTTTCACATTCTTGATTTCTGAGGGGTTTAGGAGCTAGACTAGATGACGCAGGAAACTATTTGGAATTCAGTGGTCTAGGGTTTAAGGTTCTGCCGCTTACACAATTTCTATGACCTTGGGAAAGTCAGTTAAGCTCTGTGATCTCTAGGCAGCCCTGGTCCTTCTCCCAAGGCTCTTCTCTCTCTGCTTTGAAATCTATACAAATCAGACTTTCATTATCTTTAAAAATTATGGTTTTTATTAATGATTTTAAAGTGCCCTTTCACTTTTAGCACTACGATGCTGAAACTCTGAGAAGACTGGACTGAGAAGTAGGATCTGTCTTAATGTGATAGAAAAATGTCCAGGAATAGTAGCTAGCACTGGACATCTGACCTTAAGGTTTGCAAAGCACTTTAAAAATATATCTCATTTGAACCTCACAACAATCCTCAACAGTGAGTCCTATTATACCATTTACATATGAAAAAAATGATTCAGCCAGTAGATATAGACACTGGGCAACATAATTATTAAGGATCTGAGGCTGGATTTGAATTTGATCTTGCAACCTCCAGATTTGAAACTATTCATCACTTCACTTACCTGTTTTCAGGAATATAAAACTAAATGTAATAATCAAAATAACCTTATATTTCATAGAGAAGTTTTCATCCATTTCACATATAATTTTTAAAACTTCCAAATTCTTAGAAGGTTAGCAGGTAAATTATATTGCCTTGTTTGAGAATTGTGCATGTGTTTGGAGAAAGGGAAAAAAAATTGAGATGGATATTTCAAATTTCTTTGACAAATTTGGGATGAATTTCAAAATACTGTATCAGCATCTAAAATACCCACTCAACAAGCATTGACCAGCTTCTATATGCAGAACAGTGATATCCTAGTTTCTGTAGGATATATACTAATAATTTATTAATACCTAGAATGGTTACTAATAAAAGCCCTAGGCTTGTAGTCATGAGACCATGATTAGACTCTCCCTTTGCCAGTAGATAATTATAGTCCATCTACAAACTGTGGATATTGAAAGGCAAGTCTCATGATCTTCCTCTTGCCATGTCTTTTCCCTTCAGTAGATAACTGCAGGTTCTTTATCCGGTCTCTGTATAGAATAGTTCTACCTTCCTTTGCTCTCCTGGTCAGCTTTCCTTGGATAAGTGAATTCCATCTTGTCCATATCTTTCCTATAGTATGTTACCTAAAATTAAATTTAAGACTTTGTGTATGTTCTCACAAGGAAAATCATAACCATATCATTTTAGATTCTATATTTATACTGTATGTTTATTTTGGATTCTATGCTTCTATATTGGAATCTAAAAATCACATGGAATCAAAAGAACATTGGACTAGGATGCAAAATGGTATAAAATCCCTTCTCTGCTCCTGTCTTCCAATGACAGCCCAAGCAGCTTCCTTTCACTGGTTCTCAGCTTCTTCCTTTTTAAAATGAAGGTGGCATGACTAAATGTTCTCTAAGATCCCTTCCAACTTCTTGATTCTTTCTAGTTTTTCTCCCTTATCTCCCTATACTTAAATCATTCATTCATCAATTCACCTTCTGACTGGCATTCCTTCAGAATTCCTTCTATGGGAAGAAATTTTTCCTAACATTCCTATCATTACAATTTATTTTTCAAATAATTGGTGACCAAATATTTTTTATTCATTTTAATCTTTGAAATCACTGCAGTTTTTGACATTGAACATCTCTTTATTCTAGACACTCTCTCCTCCTTGGATTTTTGTGACTATTTTCTTCTGGCTTTTCTCTCACCTGTCTGATCATTCATTCTTAGGTTCCTTTGCTGGATCAATATCTATGTTCTAGTTCCTTTCTGCACATGTACTCAGTACACAGACCTGGAAACTGTTCTCTCTCTCTCTGTACTTATCCTCATCCATTCACAAAACATCATCTCTACACAGATGGCATTTGAATTTATACATCCCATATGTACTACTATCTCTACAAGTAACAAGTAGAAATCACTTTTTTTTCCCACAATCCATCCTTCTTTCAAACTCTTCTGTTTCTGTCTAGGGTTCTACCATTCTTCCAGTTGCCCAGATTTGCAATCTTAAAATCATCCTTGATTCTTCATTTTTCCTTAGCACTTATAAAATTAGTTTCTAATTTAAATTTATCTCTTCAGTATATTTCATGTCTGTCTTCCTCTTTCTATACTTTATTAAACTCTCAGTTCCTCTTACCTACACTTTTGCACTAATTCCCTCATTTGTCATCTTATCTCCATCCTCTCCCTTTTCTAATCACACATGTAGCTTCTAAAATGGTGGATTTGAGCACAATATCCTTTTGCTCAAGAATTTTCAGTGGTTTCTCATTGATCAAACACGTTTGTATGGTGTCTAAAACCCTTTGTAGGGGCAGCTAGGTGGCATAGTGGATAAAGCACCGGCCTTGGAGTCAGGAGTACCTGGGTTCAAATCCGCTCTCAGACACTTAATACCTAGCTGTGTGGCCTTGGGCAAGCAACTTAACCCCATTTGCCTTGCAAAAAAAAACTCTAAAAAAAAAAAAAAAACCAAAACCCCTTGTAATGAGACTCCAAGCTTTCTTTGAATATTGATTTTACATTATCCCACCCTCCTCATTCCTTTTTTATTCTGTCCAAATTGATTGAATTACTATTCTCCATTCATGATATTTTATCTCCCACCATGATGTCTTTGAAGAGGCTGTCTCTCATGTTTGGAATGTTCTCTCTCTCTCTCTGTCTCCCCTCACTGCTGCTACCCTCTTGGAAAAATCCCCAGCTTCCTTCAAATATCATTTCAAATGTCATCTCCTTCCTGAGGTCTTTCTGATGTTTTTCCATACTAACCCAAAATTTTTTGCATATATTGTTATTCCCTTCCCTATTAAATTTATCACAGTCATTATAAAAATATTACTGGGTAATCTGAAAACTGTATAAAAATTGCTAGGCCCAGGTATATCTTACTCCATGGAACTTTTCCCTAACATTCCCATTTACTGCCTCAAGTGTTAGTGTTTGTTCTCTCTCTTCAAAATTAGCTCATGCATAGTTTCTTATTTCATGTCTAATATATTTCCCAGTAGAATGTAAGCAACTTGAGGACAGGAAAATTTTTGCTATTTCTCCCTAGAACCTAGCACAATTTCTTATGCATGCAGTTAGGCACTTAACAAATGTTTGTATTGATACCTGTTCATGATAGACAAGAACCAAATGCTTTAGGTACTCAAATGGAAAAATTTGAAATTTACATTTTCCTATTTCTCAATGGAAATGTTATTGCAGTGAAGAATTCCCCAAAAGGGATCAGAAGCACAAATCTAGAAACATAAACCTCAGAATCTTAGAGGTAGAAAGTACCTTAGGAGTTATCTACTGTAGGTACTAAATAAAGCAAGAATTCTCTCTGCAGTATCCTGAAAGGTGAGTGTCCATCATCTGCTTTACCATCTGAATTGCTATAGGATACTGTACTCTCCCAAAAATGTCTTTTACATTGCTTGACACTTATAATACTTAGAATGTTCTACAAGTTTCACTTGTATCTCCCATTTTGAAACTCATTTATACTAAATTCCCTCACTCTGGAATCAAATACAGAATAATCTAATCCTTCTTCTTTGAGTCAGTCCTTCAAAGAGAAGAAGATTTTTGTCTCCTGTTCCTTAGGCTTATCAGGCACATTTCCTGTTGACTTATGAATAATTTCAAGTTGTCAGCCTGCATGAAGTAAAGGTATGCAAAATCTCTCATTGTGAAACCTTCCTGGCAAGAAGAATCTCAAGTCAAATACTGAATTAGCAATTTCCTCCATCTGCTCTTTTTTTCCATCCTGTTTTGCCCAGGGCTCCTATATCTCTATCTCTTCCCTTTCATTCTATCACTCCCTTTTGTTTGTCCCTGATCTTCTAGTTACCCTATCTTCATACATCCCACAGTGGAGATTGCCAGAAGGCTCTGCCTTCATTACAAATAGGAAGAGTTGCTAACAGCTGAGCTTCTGTATTTCTTTTAAAGAAACCACTGTTTTGAACATCTGGAATGGCAGGCAGGCATGGCACCATGAAGACCCAAAATAATTTTTAAAATCCCCCAAAGTGTGTGATAGCATCTACTGTATTTTTTTTTAAAAGTATGGACATTCTTACATAAACAGGAAAGGAGTTAATGGGTTACAATGCCTACTATCCCTAATCACATTTCTCTAGGGATAGAAAACAGAAGCAAATGTAGGTAAGTTATCTTAGGTAGACAATACTAGGCTGAATCTAATAACTCTCCTTCAGCATTGCTTACTCCCCTAACAAGTACACATAGTGTATGTGAGTTCAGTAAGAATAAGAAACATAACTCAGGCTAACATTAAAATTTGCAACTTGCCCCCTCACAAAACCCTCAAAGCATTAAGACTGAATGATGGCACAGAAGGAAGATCCCAAGGCCAAAGTTTGCAGATTCCACCATTCTGCTAATCCCAGCATCCTTCAGGTACATCCAAACGATATAGGACCCATCCTCTGCTAAAATTCTCCAAATTATCATTATATATTATTATTATTATTATATTAAGAACTATGCTTTCTTTGATTTAAACCCACTTCCTAGTCTGGGCATCTATGAAACTATTTACAACAAGAACAACAGCATCTTTACTCCCTGAAACCCAAAATTTTTACTGTAAAGATACAAGAGTAATCAAATTCTCCAACATTAGTTGATCTCATATCAAGGGAAGCAATGATAAGAATTTACCCATGGCTTTAGATATAGCAGCCTCCAAGACCTAAAATGTCCTAGTCTCCTGGTAGATTCCAAAGTTAATGAGATCAGGGCCACTATTTCTACCAGAATACAATATATAATATGATATCCCAGAATATAATTGATACTTCATCTTTCATCTCTTTGGTGTTGCTGTCAGTCATTCCTCAAATTCAATTCCTTCTCAACTCTAACTCTTTGAATTTCTAACTTCTTCAAATCTTATAGTAAGCTGTTAATATGGGTCTTTAGCACTTACCAAAAAAGACAAAGGCATGCTACCTGCCCTCAGTGAGGATACATTCTAATGAGGAAGTCAACACATGAATATATTAAATTGATACAAGATAAATATGAAGTTAATAAGCATATATGTATATATGTATGTATTTATGTATAGTGTAGTTAAATACAAGGTAGTTTGGTAATAAGGACATTAACCATCAAGGAGATTAAGGCGGCAAAGCACTGGTCCTAGAGTCAAGAGGACTTGAGTTCAAATCTGAATTCAGACACTTGAAATATACTATACTACACTACACAGACACAGACACTGTGTGACCTTGGACAAGTCACTTAACCCTGATTGACTAACATCTAAGGCTGCCTCCGGTCATCCTGATTCATATTTGGGCACTGTCCTCTGGTTCCAGAGGAAAAAGTGAGACTGGTGACTTTGTACAGCACCCCCTCACTCAAATCCAATTCATGTGCATGTCATGGCATCACCTCCCTGATGTCATGGTCTTCTTCAAGAAGGAAGGACAAACTAGCAGTGACTTTTCAATTATAGCTCTAAATTTAGAGCTTGATATTCACCCCAAGCTATTCCAGTGCCTATGGCAAAAGTAAACTCCTAAAAGTAAAAAGCCAACGTGATCTTTGGATTAAGTCAGAATTATCACTTAGCTATTTTTTTCTCTCTTCTTACTTTTCCCTTGATTCTAGGGTGTTTAGCTAAATCTTAAGCTAGGAAACAAAAAGGCAAAAAAAGAGGAAATATAACCATTTAATAAATGTGTCCTTTTCTGATTCCTTCTAATAGCCAGTGTATACTCCCCTCACCAAACACCTTGTTTTTATTCTTTCATAGATATGTAAAGGCTATGTTCCATGTTAGAAGCAAGGTTTTTGAGGTTAAGTAAATATTTCCTCTTTCACTAGCACCATGAAAAGTGCCTGGCACAATTGATCAATTTTCCTCTTATTTCAAAGCTCCTGGTTTAATTAGTCTGGGAATTGCCACATTGATATAATACAAAGCCTTCCATGCCTCAGTAGATAGATGAATACTGTCAGAGTTTCTTTTGAGAGAGCTTCAAGTGGTTATAGGAAAGAAGTTGAAGTAGAAGAGATTGAGGCTGATCAAGTGTGACAGATAAAGAGGTTAATGAGTCATTTCTTTGAACCCATTTCCATGAAGCTTCCACTTAGCTATGATGACTGTGCATTTACAGCCCTTGCCCTATACTGACATATCTATATGGTTATGAACTAAGTCTGCCTTCACTGCTCTCCTGGAAACTCACCAAGAAAAATTGGATCCATCAAAGTACATTTTTTTGTACTGGACCTAAATCTTTTTTCTTTATACATCAGAACAATAGTCCCTGTACTGTCTTCTATATATTCATGGGAATAAAATTTTAATCCATCTTCCACATAATAGATCTTGAGAAAATAATTACCATTCCTTCTAAATTTTCTCTTGACAGTTATTGGTGTGCATGTCAGGTTATGAAAATACCAAGAAGAAATTGCACTCTGGTTGTTCTTAATTCAGCAAACATTTATTAAATATCAAGTATATGCCAAGTATTATGTCAAGCACCATTATTACAAGAAGAAAACAGTCCCCAATCTCAGGAAGCTTATATTTGGCTGAGGAGAAGGAAGAAGAAGGAACTAGGCATGTATAATACAGACAATGTAAATGTAAGAACAATATAAACTAATTTCAAAAGCAGGAACAACTATGAGTTAGAGATTTTAAAAATCCAGAAGGGAAAAGGAACAAACATTTATTAAACACTTACTGTATTCCAGACATACTACTGAGCACTTCAAAAATAATATCTCAATTGATTCTCATAACAACCCTGGAAGAAGGTAGATTCTGCTGGTTTCCCCATTTTGGAGTTGAGTAAACTGAGGGAAAGAAGTTGACTAGTCCAATGTCAGCCACCTGGTTAAGTGTTTTAAGTGTAATTTGAACTCAGGTATTCCTGGTTCTAATCCCAGGTATCTATCCACTGCACTACATATCTGACTCTAAAAAAAAGATGATTTCATTAGCTATAGGACTAAGTTAATTTTACCCCCAACAAATCATCATATGATGTGGTTTTGAGTTCTCTTAAAATCAAATCCTTCTTCTCCTCTGGATGTTTTCTATTTTTTCAGTGCCATAATGAAAAGTTGATATCCTTAAAGAGACATAATACTCCAGATGAAATCTGTCCAAGGTTTTCATGAATACAGCATAAAATTGTCATTTCATACTGGTGATCCCTGTTGAACCCAAACCTGTTGGATCATACTGCATTCGCACTGTTGAATTTAAAATTTTAATGCAAGCTTTTATATTTATCCCTGTTGAATTTCAGGACATCAGTTTGGTAGCTTGTTTCATTCTGTCAAAATATTTCTGAAGTCACTGTTTGTCACTTCATAGACCATGGGTCTGTTGATATAGTCCTTTGTGTGTGAAGGAGAGAACATGACTATAAATAAGCAATATTTCCTACACTTTTAGTAATTTATTTGGCTTTCTCTGAGTCCTCATCAAACCAAATATATATAGTATATAGTCTCATCAGTTGTGAGCACCATAAGTGTTAGACAAAGTGAGGTATGCCCAGAAAAGGATAAACAGAAATGGGAAAAACCTGGACCATGGATTTAGAATGGTTTATATTTTACCTAAAGAAGCCTATTGATGACTCTTCATATATGTGAAAGATAATCTTTTGGAGGAAGGATAATACTTCTGTCTGGTCCTAGAGAGGGGAACAATGGGTGAAAGCTGCTAAGGCATCTATTTAATATCAATGGAAGGAAAATTGACCAATATTGGAGCTGTTCAAAAGGGAATGGGCTACTTTAGAAGCAGTAGGCTTTATTAAAAATCTTCAAGCAAGGTCTGCACTATCACTTGGCATTGTATATGTATTTTGGGGGGGGAGGGCATGTTATTGAGTTAAGAAGGGTTTATTTCAGTAGCCTCTTAAAATCCTTCCCAGCTCTGAGAGTCTATGATTTTTCCAAAGGCTTCTGCATCTGAAGTCATCTCTTTAGAACCCTAGTATATAAGAGTTGGAAAAAACAGATCTTATGCATCATGCATTCTAACTCCTCATTTTGATTTGAGGAAATGGAAGGGGAGAAATGATTTGGTTAAGGTCACACAGTTTATTCTTTAAATTGTAAAAAAAGAAGAAAGGATTTTTACTTCTTGTCAAATATTCTTTCACATTTCACAACTTATAAGTGTGTGAGAAAGAGAAAAGAAAAAAAGAGAGAGGGAAGTAGGAAGGATGAGAGGTAAAGGAAAGAAGAGAATATTGACATTGCTTCCCATTGTCAGGGATAGAAGAATCTCTCTTCTTGAATGTTTATTACCTCTCAATTTTACTTTTGTTATGGATTAGATCAGTGGTATCAAAGTCAAATAGAAAGGGGCCCCTAATCCTTACATAAGTATCTCTGCTGATGACAATTTTAAAATGTAATATTATATATGTGTTATTGTATTACTATTTTTTGTTAAAGCTTTCCCAATCATATTTTAATTTGGTTCTGCCACACTCAGGAGTATTGTGGGCAGCATGTGTTTGACATCTCCAAATGAGATCATCCTTTAATATCCATTTCTGTACATTGTCATACATTATTTGAATATGCCTCTTGTCCCCTGATCCATAATTTCAATGAGTTGAGTCTATAATGTGGGAGAACAAAGCAAAGTGAAGGAGAAAAAAATCAGTATATTTTGGAAGTTAAATTGGAAAAGGTTCTGCAAATGATAATATTGAATTCTCTACCAACTTCCTCAAACTTCTACTAGAATACAAACTCCTGAAGAGGAGGGATACATGAGGAATTTTTCATCTTGCTTGATTCATGGATTTGTCACTTAATAAATATTTATTGAACAAAAGAGGGTTTTGTTTTGTCAGATCCTAACCTGTTCATTGTGGAGAACTGCAACTCTATAGTGTATTGAGAATGAGGATGAGTATGATAGCTAATACTTTCAGAATTTCAAGATTTAATGCTGTGGCTTCTGTCTTAGAAGTGTAGGTACTTTTCTTTTCGCTATGTGTAAAAGACTTGAACGTTTGTAATTGAGAGAATATGTCCCAAAGAGATTGTCTTAAAAAAACCACAAGCCCTATATTTAGGGGTAGAACAAATGGCACATTCTATAGTATGGAAAGTGCACTTTACACTCAGAGTTAAAAAATGTCTGTTCTAATTGCCTTCAGGCTTACAACTCCCATATGGTTAATATATAATTTTCTGTAAATAGCCTTAATATGACCTACATTTTTATTTTATTTTTTCTACCTCATTTTAACTTTATTGAAGCCAGGGTCAGACCCTTTTCATTTCTAAGACATGTAGCTTTCCTGCTTCCATGTTTGTTCTATATTAGTATTATTCTTTAGATTATATACATCTTCCATCCCCTTTTAAAGGAGACTTCCATTGAAGTATTACTTTTGCTACTTATGTATCTATCTTCTAGAATCACTTTATGTTTATTTTGTGTTTATTTTTAACAAAGGTAGTAAGATATAATGCCTCAAGAACTAGTCTTGGAATCAGGAAGACCTGACTTCAAGTCTACTCTTTGATACATGTTGGCTATGTGATCTTGAATAAATTGTTTGATGTCCCAATGCCTCAGGCAACTTTCTAGAGCTTGTCAAAGAATTCCTATTCTTATTCTTACTTTATCTAAATACACATATATACATACATGCACATATATATGTGTGAATATAAATAGGTATGTACAGAGATAGCTAAATAAAAAATATAGATAACTATAGATATGTCATCATAGATATGACTAAGATAGATAATATGTATAAATATCTACAGACAAATATGTGTATGTATAAATCTTTTGGAGACAGTGATCATTTCTTTTTTTTGGCATTTATTTTTTCAATGCATTGTTCTGTCTCATAAATAATTAATGCTTAATTAATTTTTATTGATTGACTGGTTGTATAAGCATTTACAGAACATCATGCTAGCACTCTGAACAATAAAAAAAAAAAAGTATTTCTCATCCATTCCCATAAAGGGGTTGTAGTTTCAGTACATGGGAAAAAGTTGGAAAAGACAAAACTTAAGATTATGTCATTCAAATTCAAAATGTGATAGTAGTTCAAAGGAAAATGGTCACTGGTGTGGAATAATTAGAATAGGTCTCTTAAAGGTGGTGGGACTTCTGCTGATACTGGAAAGATTTAGGAAAAAAGTAGAAAAGAAAGGGTGTTCAAAGTAGATGTAAAAATGTGAACAAAAATAGAAATAAATACAGCAATACCAGATCTTCTAACTAGAGCAAGGGAGGCAAATCAGAGATAATGAAATCCAGGATGGATTGGCATTTGGAACCAGAACATATTGGAGCCAGACTGAATAACAGCAGAAGTCATTTATTAAGTGACGAAAGAATTGTGTCGCATGCCAAGGGCAATAAATACAACAATGAAATAGGATATTATACTTACACTTATCAAATCTGCAGTCTAGGAAGCTTTGAAAGCTAGAAAGAAAAATTTGGATTCGGTTTGAAAATAGGGAGCCATAGTGGCATTTTGAGCAGAGGTATCATAAGAATCAAGATTCTAGAAAATAAAACTTCTAGACTCCTCTTACCAGTCTCTCTAAAAAGTCTATGTTACTCTCTGAGGAAGACTATTCTTTTTAAGGTACCCAAGAATTCTGCTATTCTCTTCTCTATCCTCTTTGATTAACTCCTCTTATTTGCTGACCCTGAAAGTCATATTAAGTCTCTCTTGACTGAAATATAGCATGTCATACCTCTTGTTTATTTACAATTAACTACCACTGTAGATCATTAGCATAGTAAACCAAATTGGAAATATATTCAAGGACATAAAACAAGGGCTAATTTCCTACAACCTTGACTAAAATAAGAACTTATGCTGTGCATAAAATAAGGGGCTGAAAATCAAAGGTTTGAGGTTAGAAGAAAAGTTGGAGGTAACAATAAAATCCAACTGCCATTTATACAGTTGAACAATTGAAAACTAATGAGATTAAGCAACTAGCTGATGGTCACACAGAGGCAAAATCCATAGCAGAAAGAGTTTTATTGAGATCCTTTAGTTTATCATCCTTATTTTTAAATCAGCAAAATCCAAAGTTATACTTCTAATTCCAAATCTATGTATTCATTCAAATTGATAGGTTATTCTCCTGTTGGGTAGTAGCTTTTGACTCTTGTTTAATATGTGCGTGAAAGGTTTTAATTCCTAAGAATATATTAACGATGTGCCCCCAAAGTTATATCCTTAGTAATCATTCTATGATTTATATAATATTCCCAGTAAGTGAAGAGAATAGACAATTTTCTTTACTTAAATGAAATCTGCAACTTGGGTTAGGAGATTGAAGATACACCAGTGTATGAGGGGGTTGCTCCCCAAAGAAAATTCTAGAAACCAGAAAGTGAAGCTTTATCTACTCAATATTCATAAAGCCAGATTTGCTGATGCAAGTGGAGATTAACATCTTGTATTTTTTAATGACTTTGCTTGTAGTCCTTCTGTTTGCTCAGATTCTACATAACCTTTATGGGAGACACTAGAGTTTGCATGAAGAAACACATGGCATGCCTCACATTCTTTTAACTCAAGTTAGATTGATTTTTATTATTCTAGAGAGACAAAAACAGGGACTAAAGGGGTAGTCCTGTAGTCAGAAAGCCTTGGGTTATATGCTTCCTGGGACATACACTAGCTGTATCACAGGGCAAGTCACTTAACAGTGACCCCAGGCAAACTGCTGAGACTCTTAAGTTATAGACAATATCAATGAAGAGATGTCCCTCACCTACTATGAAAAAGGAACTATGGGTGTGTGGTGTTGCATATTATATCAGACTTTTTCAAAATGTTAGTTAATTTTGTTGAACTATTTCCCCCCTCTTTTTTTTGATTATGAATTGACTCACTGGCAGGGGATGCACTAAGAAATATAGGTGATATAAAAATGAAATATCAATGAAATTTATTTTTGAAATTATTATACCAGATGTAATGGTATACGCTTATAGTCTCTGATACAGGGGTGTCTAAAGCTAGTGGATTGCTAAAGCAATTCTGAGTCCCTGAAGTAGGACTAAAGCTAATCAAGTGTCTGGACTAAATCTGGCACCAATAAGGTGAGCCACTATTATTTAGTGAAGGTGGGCTGAAGGGAGGGAAGAAAAAAAGGCAATCTGAGAAGAAACCAGCTAGCCCAGAGCATGTTAGAGTTTTTATTTAGGCTTTTGCAAGGCAATGGGATTAAGTGGCTTGCCCAAGGCCACACAGCTAGGTAATTATTAAGTGTCTGAGGTCGGATTTGAACTCAGGTACTCGTGACTCCAGGGCCAGTGCTCTATTCACTGTGCCACCTAGCTGTCCCTCATGTTAGAGTTTCTGTGCTGAAAAGCATATGGTCAGGCCATGAGTGATTGGAAAAATGAGAAAGCGAATTACAGAAGAGTTCCAGATTCCTATCAGTAAAGGGAATTTCCCCAACAAAAGTACTACCAATCACAGTCAAATGAACTATATCATATATGTATATGCACACTTATGTGTATATACATGTATTTGTATGTATACTGTATATAGGAGATAGAGAAAGACAGATGGGGAGAGTTGTATGTGTGTGTATATATACATATATATATATATATATATATAGGGGGCATATATGTGTGTATATGTATATATATATATATATATATATATATATATAATACATATTAGAAATAAAAACAGCAGGTGCAAAAATAAACTCTGCATATTTGGCTAACCCTAAAGCTCAAACTGCTGAGGATTGGATTAGTTAGAGATGTCATCAAACAAAATGATCCATTAAGTTACTCATGAAAACATTTCTTGTTAAGTACACATCCCTTAAAGGGCAGCAATGGCATTGCTAAAGATGAGTTTTGTAAATGTCAGGAATGGTTTAATTATGCCAATTTCCCTGTCGTTTGCATTTTCTACTGCAAAACAGTTATTGTTAGGGGGAAAAATGTCAGATAAGTTATCTCTTATTCAAATTCCCCAAATGGCATTTTTCCACAAGAGCACAAATCTCAGAGGATGTGAAAGGACTCTGCAGAAGTGAGGGGAAATTCACAGGAGAGTATTATTTCTCATTCTCATGGTATTTTAAATGTGGTAGGAAAGAAATATGAGCAACCTAGTCTTTGTTTGGAGTAGGAGATTCAGTCTTTTAAGTATTTTCTTTTTCTTTCTTTTCTAGGCCAGCCCTGCTCCTATTATTGTCAACACAGATACTTTGGATACTATTCCTTATGTGAGTACAATTTTTCTATTGATTTTCTTTCAAAACTAATCATCTGACTTTGTATGTATATATGTATATATATGTATATATACATATACATATATATTATATAAGTGTATTCTGTTTTATCCAATAGTTAATCTCTTAAGATGCTTTCTAAAATTAGTTCTGGCTTTGTCTTTTAATATTTGCTAAATCCATGGTTAGCTATGCAAATAATTCTCACTTTCCTTGAATTTTTCTGAAACCAATGGGAACTGCACATGAAGTGAAAAAATAAGAAAATGCTTCCACTGAAAACATACCCCATGCTCCATTTACTTTAGTCAGGTTTTTCCCTGAAAATAAAATATAATGTGATTTTAAGAGGTGGGAAGTGAGTTCAGGCTGCCTTAGAATCATGTATAGTATAGGATAAAGAAATATAGACTTATTTTGGGGAAATAGCTAGTAGACCAGTCTAATCTGCTAGAGTCTATGGAAGGGGAAAAAAGGACCTAGGGAATAAGAAGGGATGGAGCCATATCATGAAGGGCTTTGAAATGCCAACTTGGAGATTGTATACTTTCTCCTACCTTTGAAGATATTTGAGTACAGAAGTGACATGGTCTCATCTGGATCTGAAGCCAGTTTGACAGCTGAATGGAGGATAGATTGGGTAAGAAAGAAAGCAGAAACAATGAACTCTGAAATTCCATTTTATGATAAAAATTCCATTGCTGACCCTCATAACAATCTTTTTATCCTTTGACCAGTCTCTATCCTCCAGGAACAGCATCACTATTTTACCTCCAATTCTCCCAGCCGATATTGTTAAACATTATTTTAGTCATTTCAGCAAGTTGCTGCTCTCTACCCCAGAAACCTTGAACCCTTGCCCTGGACTTCCATTATTTCCACTGTAGTGCACTCTAATACAGGATAGTTAGGTAATACAATGGATAGAGTGCCCGGAAGTTAGAAAGAATCATCTTCCTGAGTTCAAATCTGGCTTCAGACACTTTGTCTCAGTTTCCTCAACTGCAAAATGATTTGGAGAAGGGAATGACAAACCTCTCTGGCATCTTTGCCTAAAAATTGCAAAATAGGGTCATAGAGTTGGACAGAACTGAAGTGACTGAACAACTCCCTAATACCTTCCTAATGAATATTTCCCACATGATATCTAAAGACTCATTCTTATGTATAAATCCAACCTTGACACCACCTTCCTTAAAAACCTTTGTAGCGGAGCAGCTAAATGGCATAGTAGATGGAGCACTGGACCTAGAGTCAGGAGGATCTGTGTTCAGTTCCAGCCTCAGACACTTAACAATTACATAGCTGTGTGACCTTGGACAAGTCACTTAACCCCATTGCCTTGCAAAAGCAAAACAAACAAAACAAAACAAAAAGCTTCAGGGACTATTTATTGTTTGCATGTAAAATGAGACCACCTTAACTTGAAATATAAGGTATCCCATAATCCTCTTCAGCCTACCTTTATAGATTTGTTTCATTCTTTTCTCCTTCACTCTGAGTTTTCTACATAAGACTTTTTCTCGCCTTCACTCACATTCCTTGTAGTTACACAATTAATTTTGAAGAAGACCACATTATCAGGGAAGTGATGCCATGACAAGAATAGAATGTGAATTGGACTTGAGTGAAATGTGAGGGGGTGCTGTACTCACATTCTCCTCTGAGTCCAATGGCCAGATATGAATCAGAATGACTGGAGATGGCCCTGGATGGGAGGCAGTCAAGGTGAAGTGACTTTCCCCAGGTCACACAGCTAGTAAGAATCAAGTACCTGAGGCTGGATTTGACCTCCTATCTCCTTAACTCCAAGGCTAGTCCCCCTCCAAACTAAGGAGTCTACCTATCCCCATTAGAGAACAGCTTGGGGGCTTTGTCTTCATTTTATTCAGCAGCTAGCACAATGCTTCTGAAAGTTTATTGAATGGTCCAGGAGCTGGTTAGGTGGACATAGAATTGTGTTCTATAAGATCCAAAAGAACAGACAAAGCCCTTAGCTTACTTGATGAGGTAGTGAGAATTATTACTTGTAAAAAAAAATTCAATAGTAATCTTTATTTTAGTGGTAAGTTGTACCACTAAGTATACATCTAAATGAATTCAACTACTATTAAAACTTTAGTAAATCAAAAGAATCCTATAATATCCCAATTATAGTCCCTCCCCTCTTCTTTTCCCTATTTCTTTCTTCCCCATCTGTCTCCCTCCTGCACTCAATTTTTTTCCCTCTTCCCCTTTCCCCTCTCTTCCTATTTTCCCCTTCTCTCTTCTTCTTTCTTCCTCTTCTTTCTTCCTTTTAACTTTTTTCCTTTCCTCTTTTCTCCTTTCTTTTCTCTCTCTCTCTCTCTCTCTCTCTCTCTCTCTCTCTCTCTCTCTCTCTCTCTCTCTCTCTCTCTCCCCCTGTATTTTTTTATTTTTTATTTTTAGGAAAGAAGGTTTCCATATACACTAATATGGTCTTGGGTGATAGAAAACATGTCACAGGTTCCCTCACCCTTTTAGGTAAAGAACAAAGCTATGTTTTCTAAACTATTCTTATTCTGATTTCCAGGCATGCTTTAGCAAAGTTAGTAAATCTTATTCTGTAGGAAAATAGAACAAAGAGATCTTTTTTGAGCAGAAACTTCATATTTGAGAAATATCATTTTAGAAATTCTCCCTAGATTGAGACTTGAGTAAGTCAGACAAATTATTTATTTATTTTTATTTGCACATACATATATAGAGATATAGATACATAAAGTTATATATTTGTAAATATATGTGTGTGTGTCTGTGTGTGTGTGTCTATCTATATATGTGGTTCTTGTCTTTCATTATCAAAGAAGACCAAGATAACATCACTGTATTTGAGATAAATTTCAGCGTGTCTGACTGTGGCTGATCAACCAATACAAGCTTGGATTGCTCTACCACAGGTTGGGCACAAATAATCCATGTGAATATCTGGGGTGGGTATTCTAAACTTGTATATATCATGTTTCCTTTGAGCTGCTTCAATTGTGTCTTGCTCACAATTGTGTCTTTCTGTCACTGATGAGGGCACACCATGCTGGTCAGTCCTGTGCCAGTGTCTCCCATACTGTACAATCAGCTTGAATGTTGTTAAGAAAGACCTTCAGGGTGTCCTGGTATATTGTTTCTTCTTGCTCTGTTGTGAGGTGTATATATATTTATTTAGTCTGTTCCTTCTTCCTGAAAGCTGACAATTAAGTAAGATCAAATATCAAAAAAAGTTCTTGAAAATTGTTGTTTTGGGGTGGCTAGGTGGCACAGTGGAAAAAGCACCAGCCCTGGAGTCAGGCATGCCTGAGTTCAAATCCGGTCTCAGACACTTGATAATCACTTAGCTGTGTGGCCTTGGGCAAGCCACTTAACCCCATTTGCCTTGCAAAAAAAAAAAAAAACCTTAAAAAAATTGTTGTTTTTCCTTATATTTTCTTATATTTCACAAAATCTTGTGTCTTTGTTTCTATTAAAATTGGAAATAAAGCACAAAGATTCTTACTATGAATCTTCAAAAAATGAAGATTATGGTTTATAAATTTTTCAACTCTTGAAATGCATCTGTATATAGAAGGCTCTTTATTTTCGTGAATATTATACCACAATAGATTCACTGTCTTGTTCATTAAGTGATGAGATTGTGATGTACATGTCCATGTCCATGTCCTCCATTAGACTGGGGAAGATATAGACTCAAATCCTACCAAAGCCAATCATTAAACCTCTACACCTTAGTTTTCTGATATGAAAAATGGAAATAATGATGATAATGATGACAATACTTATATAATACCTACCTCACAAAGTTGCTTTCAAAATCAGTTGACTTAATTCCCATGTTTTTCAAAGACTAAAAGAATTACATAAATGTCAACCACTCTTTACCTTGCTCAAGCTTTGCACCTTTTGCTTGCTCTAAAATGTATGCTAATAAAATAATCTGGTGTATAAAGGATCTGGAGGTTTATAAAGTATTTTCCTCACAATAATCTCATTAAAGTCATTGGAAAATTATTATTGCCATTTTTTATATATTCAGAAATTAAAACCCTGAGAGATTAAATGATTTTCTCCTCAGGGTCACATAACAGTTAGAACCAAGATTAGAATCCTAGTCTTCTCATTCATATATGCCAAGTTATTAAAGACTAAATATTAAAGACTAAATAAATCAAATATTAATATTAAATATTAAAGACTAAATAAATTAAAGACTAAAATATTAAAGACTAAATAAATATATACACACCTCACAAAAGTGATATAAAAACCAATTTTATCCCTACCTTGATCACCTAAGATCTGTTCAATATTAAGATATGGTTCTAGATGCTATGAATACAAAGGGAAAACATGTAATTGTAACTGCCTTCAAGGAGTTTGTGTTCTTTTTGAAGAAACAGCATGAATATAAGTAATTAAGTAAAATAATATATAAAGTACAGATAAATCAATTAAGGCTGTGGAGGAGAGGGTTTTGGAAACTGGGAAGTATCAAATCAGGCCTCGCCTAGGAGTTAGATTTGATCTGTCTTGAACAAAATTAGTATGTCTCCAAAGCCAAAATGAAGAGTGAGAGAATTCCAGATAATTAAGGGAATTCTACTCAAAGAGATGGAAGCAGAATACGAATGGTTGGATACATGAAACAAAAGTAAAACAGTTTGGTTGATATATAAAGCAAATAAAGGAGAATCATTCAGTTACCCACACTCTGGGAAGAGACTTCTCTACTGAGTTAGGACATACAGAGTTCAAATTCTGCCTCAAATATTTCCTAGCCCTGTGACCTTACATAAGTCAATGAGGCTCTCTGGGGTTCATTTTCTTCATTAATAAAATGAATTTCATAATAGCACCTAAATCATATGGTTTTTGTGATGCTCAAATTAGGTACTATTTGTATTTTGAAAACTTTAGGGGCAGTTAGGTGGTTCAGTGGATAGAGCACCGGCCCTGGCGTCAGGAGAATCTGCATTCAAATCCGGCCTCACACTTAATAATTACCTAGCCATATGACCTTAAGCAAGTCACCTAACCCCATTGCTTTGAAAAAAAAATAACTAAAAAAAAAAAGAAAACTTTAAAGCACTATACAGATGCTTTCTCCAAAGGACAATAATAATAGATTGGGTTCAGATTGTAATGGATATTAAATGCTTAAAAAAAAATAGAATTTGTATTTTAAATGATGATAAGGAATCAGTGAAACTTCTTGAGGAAGGGAATGAAAAGAAATCTTAAAGGCTGTAACTAAGGTGCTGCTCATGTGTGAAGAAAGAAGGAAATAGATGTAATGATTGTTATGGAGAAAAAGTATCTGATAAAACTAGAGAATTGATTACAAATCAAAGTAAATAATGGAGGGTGATTTAATTTTTGAACCTGGGAGACTAAAACAATGATACTTTCTGCAGAAATTGGGAAGTTAGGGACAGGGAAATTTTATTTTAGTTTTTGAATTTTTTTTCCATTTACATACACAAAAAGTTTTCTATATTCATCCTTTTGCAAAATTTTGAGGTCCATATTTTTCTACCATTCTCCCTTCCTTCCCCCTCCCCCCTTTTATATGTTGTCCATGTACAATCATGTTTAACACATTTCCATATTTATAAGGTTGTGAAAGAAGAATTAGAATTAAGAGGGAAATATCAGGAGAAATAAAGAAAAATATAAAAATAAAATTTAAAAAGTAAACATAGTATGTTTTGCTCTGCATTCAGATTCCATAGAAAGGGGAGGTTTGGAGGCAGCTAGGTGGCACAGTGGATAGAGTACCAGCCTTGGAGTCAGAAGTACCTGGGTTCAAATCTGGCCTCACACACTTGATAATAATTACCTAGCTGTGTGACCTTGGGGAAGCCACTTAACCCAATTTGCCTTGCAAAAACCTAAAAAGGGGGGGGGGTAAAGGAAAGACAGTGAATTGGAGGTTTTCTCAGAGTGAATGGAAGCTACCTCCAGGATATTTATTTAGTAATATTCAGAAATCAGTCACTGATACAGTATTGAAGCTCAGTAAGAATTAGAACTAGACATTTCTCTTGGATGTCATCTACATAAAGATGCTAACTATAGCCATGGGCATCCCTGCCCAGAGGAACAAAACTTGGATCCAAAAAACTAGAAGGAGCAACTGATTAGCAAGAGATAAATCAGGAGAATAAAGAATAACAAACATCTGTATAGAAAAGAATTTCCAGGAGAGAGAGAGGATGGTCTGCAGAATCAAAGGTTGCAGAGGGAACAAGGATGACAACTGAGAAGAGTCCATATGTTTGACATATAAGAGAGAAATGCTCTTTCCACAGAGTGGAATATAGTAAACCTCTTTTCCATGTTGTTTGATTTTATAGCTAGTACATATTAAATTAAAAGCAAAATATTTTTCATATTTTAAAAAATGCAATGCATTATTTTTGGAAACCTAACAATTTTGATATTCCTTTTAACTTAGAATTGGAATGTTATCTCTATCACTGACTCCCTAAGTGACCTTGAGCTGATCTCTTTAACTTTCTCAGTCTCCTTGCTCCCCAAGTGTTCTATATCTTGTTTTTCCTCCTTCATGTTCTAGTTAGCATAATTTTCAGGTCTATTTAATAGAAAAAGATTCTGAGGTCCCCTCGGGATACTTTAGTCATGTTGCATAAGAATATTTCTTCCTTTTAAAGTATTGCCTGAATGACAAAATTAACTTATATTGAAAAGGTTTCAAATAAATCTCATTAGAAGTCAATGTATTAATTCTACCTTTTGGAAAATTTTATTCTAGAATAACATAAGTGACTAGTCTTTATAGTGAGAGCTCCTTGGTATACCTCTTTAAGTTGATTAAAGAATGAAGAGAAATCTGAGATTCCAAAGGGAATTTGTAAATGTTTCTGACCAAGGAAGGAGAAATTCATAGCCAATTTTCTACTTTGAATTCAGAGTAAAATTATGAGGAATCACAGGATTTTATTTTTTCAAGGAGTATCTTAGTCTTCAGAGTAAATAATATAATCTATTCTTAATGAGAATCATAATTTTGACAGTGTGAAGTGGCATTGGATAGACTTGTCCTTTGATATCAAAGAAGGCTCTAAGTTTTTAATATTCTAAAGAAGTATAATTAAAATATTTGCCATTAAAGTGATGACATTTGTTTAAATCCCTTTATGACCCATTTGACTTTGGTCAAGTCATTTTACAGCTTTTAGCCTCATTTTCCTCATCTGTAAAATGAGCAAGTTGAGTTGAATAACCCCAAAGTTTTCTTTCCCCTCTGCTTTTGTGATTTTGTTAATATGATCACTATGCTTCAGTGTTTTATCCTTTTAGATTTCTTATTTGCCTTCTATTCCCCCCTCCTCCCCCAAATGTTGTACAATGTCATATACTGGATAAGATATATTCTCACTTTTAAAAAGCTTAAAGTGAAGCTGCTATCTGATATATATGTCTATCTGTTCTCTAGAGGTTAGTCCTATAAAGGGGGAAAAAGATAAAATAATGCCTTAAAAACCTTCTACATCTGTTTAATGCTGTATCCCTGATCAACAGACATATTTTCCCCTTGGCTGACTTTCCTGAGGTTGATAGGTAGCAGTCTCTAAATAAATCCTGTACCTTCTCCTCCAGGAAGATAAGATTAACTATTATATTAAATGGAGATACTGCATAAGGTGTTTCTTTTGCTCTCTCCTGTGACGTTTTAGACTTTTGGTGTTCTATTTTTTCCCCCAGAGGTAGGCAGTGGAGAAAAATCTGCAGGAAAAAAAAATTGGTTCCCAGAAATTTTGAACTAAATGGAGTCTCAAGCAATTATTTAGTCTAGACCTTTAATTTTATAGATAAGGAATTCAAGGTTGATAGAGGGAAGATAACTCTCCTGACATCACACAACAAATCAGAGTTGAGGCTCGTGATTTTAGTTTCCTAACATCATGTGTAACTAATACCCTTCAAAGGATACTGTACTGAATATAAGCACCAAAGGCTGCACTTTCTTTGTTCCCTTTGTAACTGTAAATATTTGAAATAGAGAAAAGCATTTAAAAATCTCAAAGGAATCATTTCTATGCTGGGAACCCTAGATCCATTTTGTAGTTTCCCATCTATACCCCCCCAACCCAGAGATATTTAGTTTGTGATGAGTAACATAATACTAGCTGTCCTTTAAAAGGTATTTTAAGATTTGCAGAACACTTAAGTTATCTCAGCTTAAGTTACCGCCAAACAACTCTTTTAGATAAATGCCATATCCATTTTACAGATGAAGAAATTGAAAGTGATTGTCCCAGAGTCACAAGGCTTGTAAATAACTGAATCAGGATTTGAATTCATCTCCCTGATTCCAAATTCAGAAATCTATCCACTGTACATGGCTAACTCAGTTATTAGTTAATAGCTAATTCCTAATTAATTAATAAGGGGCTAGAGTTTCTAATGAAAATTAATATATACCACAGCTATAGTATTAGGGGTCTTCATTGTTGTTATTGATTAGTCATTTTCAGTCTCATCTGATTCCTGTGACTCCATAATCTTGGCAAAGATACTGTAGTGGCTTGCCATTTTCTTCTATAGCTGATTTTCCAGATGAGAAAATGGAGTCAAACAGGGTTAAGTGACTTGTCCAGGGTCATAGAGTCGGTAAGTGTCTGAGGTAAGATCTGAATGCAGAAAAGGGAATCTACCCAATTCCAGGCTCATCATTCTATCTACTGTGCCACCTAACTGCCTCTAAGGGACCCTAAGAATATGAAAAGAGAGGGGTGATATAGAAAATGGAAGAGAACAAAAGACCCATATGAGTACAGACCTGCCTCTCTAAGTAGGTGCCCCTTCTAACATACTCAATATTTTCCCACTTTCTGTGACTTTAGTTCTATCACTTCCTAATGTGCTCTTCAATCACTTCCTCTTCCCCCCCCACCAAATCCCTAATCTTTGCTTTTTTGAAATACTAGTTAACTCAAATGCCACCTCCTTCAAAAAACCTTTCCTAATGCCCCCATTCATGAATGGTCTTTCTTTATCCTGGCTTCATGTAGCACTCTGTACCCATCTAATATATCATTGCTATTGTATCAGAGTTTATGGAACCCTTGTGATCACTAGTCACATCATAGGACCCTGCTATGGAAAGATTAATTCAACCTTTACTAAAATTGAAAAAGAAGGAAGTGAGAGTATCAGAAAGGTGACAACAGGTAATATGGCGAAGCAGTATTCATAAAAATTGAATTTATTTCAGATGGGTTTGAGAAGGAAAAGTGTCATTAAACAATGATGGGTTTGAAAAGTGATGCTGATAATGGCACTAGAGTGGTGATGCCTCTATAAGGGCAGCTGCATATTGAGAGTGGTAAGGCTCTAGAGCTGGAATCATGAAGACCTGTGTTCAAACAACTATATGACCTTGGATAAGTCAATTTGCCTCTGTATGCCTCAGTTTTGCTTGTAAAATGGGGATAATAATAAGATCTACATTCCACAGTAGCTATGAGAATCAAATAAGATGATATTTATAAGGTACTTGGCACATAGTATATTCCTAATAAGTGCTTTCTTCACCCTTCTCATTGATAGGATCTGATGGTTGAGGCCCACGATGAGGAAATTACAACAGCAAATATGTGGGATAAGCAAGAATTTAGTTGTGGTTTTGTTCAGTCATTTCAGTCATGTCTGACTCTTCATGACATTTTCATTCAAAATAACTCATACCACTCTTGGGAGTAATAAAAAAAAATACATCTGTCTCCTTTCCAAACATCAACAGTATATGCACTGAGAAAAAAATCACCACTTAAAAGGTGAAGAATAATTTCATCACAAGGGGTGAATATTACATATCCTCACATTCAAAGTAGTTCTCTCTAATTGCTAGAAGGTATAGGGGATAGAGTTTGGGACCTGGAATCAGGAAAACTCATCATCTTCCTGGACAAGCCATTTGACCCCATTTGCTTTCATTTCATCATCAGTAAAATGAGCTGGAGAAGGAAATGTCAAACCACGCCAGGATCTTTGCAAAGAAAGTCTCAAGCAGCATCACAAAGAATCAGATATAAGTAAAACTACTTTATAATAACAAAGTGCCTGGGGAAAAAATAGAAAAACTACAAGCAGCCACAATATAGTACAGTCAGAAGACCTAAATCAAATTTCCATAAGTCTTTTTTCATCTGTCTCCTTATCTGTAAAATAAGGTGATCTTTAAAGTTCCTTCCATTTCTAAATCTCCATTCTTAATAATTCCAGTTTCTTAACTGCCAGAATTTCCTACTCTTCAGGTTATCTTTCATTTCTCTGATGCTGAGTTATAAAAAAGTTCCAGCATCCTTCACTGAAATTTAAGATGCATCTCTAATCCTATCCAAAGCTGGCAGGGTGGGAATCACCTTAAACCTTGAGCACAGCACAAAGGCAGAAGATAGTAACAGGGACACTCTGATGACTCCCTTTGGGTATCTTTGCATCTTTTTGAAGCAGTGTTGTAAGATAATAGTCATGTTCATGCTTTTGTATCTAGAGAATGTCTCCAAAATAAGGGTTAAAAAATGAACTTTAGAAAAAACATCTTAAAGAAATCTATGAGTAAATTGAGCTATGTTTAACAAAAGCTAAGGGTAAGAGGAAAAAAAAGCTAAGAATGAAACACCTAATTGTACTTTAGCCATATTTCTTTGAAAGCTGCTTCTCGTGTCATCCTTAAACTTAACAGCTTCTAAATTTTAGATTTTTAGTGTCACTACTGAAATGAAGCCATATTTTTAATTAGCATCTGCTTTCATATTACATTTGCTGCATATTCTTTAGATACCACAACCCAGTACTAATGTCCCAGTGGGAAAAGAATTGACCCTAAAGGCAAAGGACCTTTTGTTGCATACTTGCTCTGCCATACCCTGGTGTAAGTTCTTTGATAAATCACCTAACATCTCTGAAACTCTTTCTTCATTCATGAAATGAAACTACCAATCCTTGAGCTATCTTTCCCTTAATTTTATTTTTG
This sequence comes from Macrotis lagotis, assembly GCF_037893015.1. NCBI lineage: Eukaryota > Metazoa > Chordata > Mammalia > Peramelemorphia > Peramelidae > Macrotis > Macrotis lagotis. Next base: position 813,305,764 of record NC_133658.1, on the reverse strand, counting down.
TTTTTGTTTTGGTGAGGAAAGCCTTTTGTAAATATAAAAGGCATATGTATATAAATATGTGCCTTATGAATCAAGCCATACTAAAACCTGGGAATAAATTACTGACTGGTAGAGGTTCAGTTTTTTTTTAATAGAAAAATTCCTGGAAATGGAATTCGTGAAACTTAAAAGTTAGAAGTTGAAAATGATAGGAACTACAAAAGAATGCTCAAATGCACATCTGATGTACTCATTGGCTCTTTTTTAAAAATGCTGTTTTCCTTTTCACATACACTTTGAAAAAATGATGAAAGGTTGCCTATAATAAAAGAAAAAAGTCATAGTCTGGAGAAACAAATTAAAGTGATAAAATAAGGAAGAGTAAAAGATCAGTTGGGAAGAAAGAATAGGAACAAGGAATTTCAATTAATTTGAAAAGGTGACTTTAAAAATTTTTATGTTGTGTCCTATGATTTTAAAGTAGGTTGATCTTGGATTCTAAGAATACCAAGTTAAATTTTTGAAATGAAAGGAGTAGTTAAAAGAACCCAAGCCTTTTCAAAAAACCCCTTAATATAATGTTCAATTCATTTTCTATGCTTACCTTGACCTCATTACATTTTATTACATTTTTAATGCCATTGGCTATCTCATGTTTACTTCTCCAAGGTACAGTTTTAGAATAGTAATTCTTTTATAATTGAAATTTTATTCTAATTTTCCAGTTACATGCAATGGTAGTTTTTCAACATTCATCTATTTGCAAATCAATGAGTTCTATATTTTAGAATACCAATTCAATGGATACTTTTCAAAACCTATTTTAGGGGAACAAGAGGCTAGTATTGGGTCTGGAGTCAGGATGACTCATCTTCCTAAGTTCACATCTAGTCTTAGACACTTCCTTTCCTTGGAAAAGTCACAACCCTACTTGTCTCAGTTTCCTCATCCATAAGATAAGTTGGAGACGGAAATGACAAATAACTCCATTGTCTTTACCAAGAAAACCCTAATGGGGTCTCAAAGAGTCAGACATGATTGAAAATGACTGAACAAAACAATTAAAAAATAAAATAATCTTAACCCTCCCTCTGATCCCCAAAGCAACAGACTTTTCTTCCCATTTGGTTTGGTTAGGTCCCAGGTCTTGTTGACAGAACTGAGCTTTTCTCTTTGAAAAGTCACCTCTACAGAGTTCTAACACTCTACCACAGAGGTGAGCCCTTCCACTGTCACTCTTTTCCTAGCTTTACTGATGTATGCTGTTAGAAAACCTTCTTTCAGAATCAATCCTTTCTTTTCTGTGTGATACTTATATAATGAGGTCTGGAGGATTCTTGAAGATTGTGACTGTTTACCTAGAACTGAAGGAAGTCAGAGAAGCCAAGGGGCAGAGAAGCAGAATAGAATTCCAAGCAAGAGAGATACATGGAATCAGGAAATGGAGATTCTTGGGCAAGCCACAGCAAGGAAGCTTTCATTGGATCATGGATTACAGATCACAGATGATGGAACAGAGTGAGATGGAAGAAGTTCCAAAAAACTAAGGAAGGGCCAAAGTGTGAAAGATTTTTTTTTCAGATCATGAAGAGTTTTGTAACAATCTGTGATTCTTTGAAATACAGCATTTTAACCTTTAGGAAATAAACATTCAGGGAGAAAAAAATTATCTCTTGGGGGGGGGGGATTTATCACAGATTCTAGAATGTGAGTTTCTTAGCTTTATAGTCGGAGAAACTGAAAGGCAAGAACATTATGTGATTATGCATACAGAGTCAAGTTTGGGGGTGGTATGTTCTAATTACTGTCTTTACCAAGTCAATTCACAGAATGTCAGAACTGAAAGGGATCATGGATCTAAATCAGAGATTTTAGAGTAGGAAGAGATTTTAAAGCATGTGTAATTCTTTCTTCTCACTTTACAAGAAATTAAGACAGAAAAGGTTTATCCAGAGATAAGTATTAGGATTTGAACCCATGTCCTCTGATTCCAAATCTGTTTTATAGATGTTGTTCAGTCAGTTTTCAGTCATGTCCTACTCTTTGGGTTCCTATTCGGGGGTTTTCTTGGAAAAGATAATGGAATAGTTGGCTATTTCCTTCTTCAGCTCATTTTTTTACAGATGTGTAACTGAGACAAACAGGGTTAAGGAACTTATCTAGAGGTCACAATAATTGCCAGAGCCTTCTTGACCCTAGATCTGAAAATGTGCCCTTTAAATTTCTGTTATTTTAATATCATATTTTAATCTTTATCTGATTTCCTCACTCTATTCCTGGGGTTGCTACTTGGGGAGCAAGTAGCATTTATTTGTAGCTTTGAATTATTTGACATGAAAATTCAATTCCCCAGGGGAATTTTTCATTAGCATACTATGATGGCACATAAGTGCCTTTGTATTGTAGCTTTTTTAATTGTATGAAAGTTTATTCTATGAACAGCCTCTGAAACTAAATGTATTTTGATTATCCCACTTTCTACAGAGAACACAGAATGATGTTTAGCCCAAAGGTGTTTTATGTTGAAACTCAGGTGCCTGAGACTCAAAGAATAATGATCAAATGTTTAAACTTTGTATCTCAAGGGGAAAAAATAGAATTCATGAAATAACCTAACAAGATAACCAAAATTAGATGCCAAAATGAACAAGTAGATAAGAGCTCATGATATCGATATTGCCTTAGATCCAAATTAAAGTTAAGGTTGGTTTTGGTTGTGATTGTTTTTTAGACAATCTATTTCTCCTGATCCCCTGGAGTTACAGAAGTAAAGAGATTAGCAAGAATGTAATTGGGGATGTAAATAGGATTTTAGAGATACCATTTTTGTTTCTTTTTTTTTTTGCTTTAGATAGCCATAAATTCTGTATGCTCTATCATTCTAAGAATGCTTGAAGAACTTTGAAGTATTTATTTTTATTAATCTGTGATGATTTTTTAATGGGTCTCAAAGGAGGAATGATAGTTCAGCAGATTCATTTTTGTTGTTCAGTCATTTTTCACTTGTGTCCAACTCTTTGTGACCCCATTTGGAATTTTCTTTGCAAAGATATTGAATTTTGCTATTTCCTTCTCTAGTTCATTTTATAGATGAGGAAACTAATAAGACAAAGAGGGTTAAGTCACTTGCCCAGGTTGACAGAGCTAGTTGAACTCAGCAAGATGAGTCTTTCTGAAAGTGTTAGAACTCTATCCACTATGCCACCCAGCTGGCCAACTAACTCATTATCAACTTCACAAGATGGAAGTTTCTTCCTTTGAACTTGGAAACATCTATACCCAGAAGGAAGGGAGAGCTAGTTGCCTGTGCTTTATAAAATCAACGCAGATTCAGCTATTGTTGAATTAGTGAAAAGCCCTTTCAGGTAGTTAGGCTGACAGATATAATTATTTAAGAGCATAATTAGACTAATCAAGAAGCTGAGGTATATTGTCTGTACATAGGCATTGTGCTCTGAGATCCATAGGAATTTGAGAATAGTAGTTTCCAGAGTATTACTATTGAGATTGCTTTTGAGAACTCCTTTTATTAAATTCCACTCAGATAAGGACTTTCTATGGAAATAAAAAGCTTTAAAACTCATAGGACAGTACAGGGATGATACAGAGATCATTCTACTTGCCCTTCATCCTCCTACTCACTTGTAGTCCAAATGGCTTTCCCTCCACATAAACAGTCTTCCTTTGACTCTGACAAGTTATATCAAAAGATTTCTCATTTTCTTTACCCTCTTTTAGGCTCCGAAATCCAAAACAGAAATGATGCTTCTGGCAAAATATCTCAGTGAGAGAATCTATCTCTAGATTTCCTCTGGGGATATTTCCCCTATAGTTGTTTCCTCTCAAGTTTCCAATAAATTCATCCAGACTGGAGAAACCCTGTAGTTAATGCTTTTTTAAAAAAAAAAAAAAGCCAACATAGCCTCTGAAACTAAGAAAGGTGAAGATATTTTCCATGCTCCCTGAAAAACCCTAAGTAGAAGAAGGATATATAAGATTAGTATCATGGGATATGGGAAGGCAGGGGACATACTTCTTTGCAGCAATGAAGCATCTATTCCAAATCACCTAGTTATCCCTTAACCCAAGATGCTCCATTCCCAGAGTCCTGGGTCCCTACCCTGTGATAATGATGTCTTTACCTGTGTTTCCATTTCCCTAGTTCTTCATGACACCTTAACTTCCATTATTTTTAGCTATAGCTGTCTTCTACTGTTTCATTTAAGAGCTGGGGTGGGGGGAGAGGTATAAGACTTTTATTTAATGTTTACAATATGCTAAGCATGTTGTTGAGTTGAGGGGCAGAAATTCAGAAGTGTTTTGCCATTTCCTTCTCCAGCTTATTTTACAAATGAGGAAACTGAGGCAAACATGACTAAGTTGACTTGCCCAGGGTCACACAACTAGTGTTTGAGACTAGATTTGAAATTAGTAAAATGAGTGTTCCTGACTCCTAGACTGACAGTCTATCCACTGTATCACCTAGCTGTGCATGTATGCACATGTGTGTATATAGATGTATTATTGTCCCCATTATGTTCCTTAGAACATAACTCCTTAGAAAATGAATACACTATTATTGTCTTTTGCCTAGTATAATTTCTTGTATATAGCAGGTGCTTAATAAAAATTTGCCTGAAATTGTAAGGACATTTGTCTTACCTCCCACATACACACACACACCTTTAAATCTAGTATCCAGCATGGCAGAGGAAATTAGACTCAGTCTACCTCAGGATGGCATTTTATATGTGTTTATGATATATGGCATACAGCATAATAATGTATCCCTCACTGTAAGAATAAAATAATTGCATAGATCTTCTTGTCCCCATTAAAGGACTATATCAAGCAAGACAAAAGAACTAGGGAAATTGAAAACTGACTGTTTTCACTTTTAAATAGAATTATAAGTGAGAATATTGACTTCAAAGTCTTTGTCAAGGGATACTTTCAAGAGATCTAATCACTAGACAAGGAAGTTTTTATTTGTTGCATAGGCAATAAGAAGTCCTTGATGATCCTGGAGCAGAGAAGAAATGTAACTAGACTTAAACATTAGAAAAAAAATTTTCTGTGATTGTGTGACAGAAGAATTGGAAAAGACAAAGTCATGAGAGAGGGAAACCAGTTTATAAGCTATTATAATGGTCCAGTGAGATATAACAAGATTTATGGTGACTTACTCTAGATTTTAATTCTATTTTAATCCAAATCAGTTCACATTCCACCTCATTTCCTTCATTTCTCTATCAAATCTGGAAAATGACCTTTTATAATCAATATTCCTAGTCAACAGAGAAAGATAGTTGTGTTCAATATACTATTAATAGTTGATACTTATATATATATATATATATATATATATATATGTAAGTATATAATACAAACCTTTTGCTTTTAACACTTCTTATTTTGCCCTTCTAAACTAGTGAGGCAGCACTTACCATTGAGGAATCTTTGATTTTGAGAATTTGTATCTTTCATTTACATATCTCTTAAATATCAGGGTCAGGATTTGGACCCAGATCTTCCTGACTCCAAGACCACCATTTTATCTGTTTGAGTAAGTTGCCTCTGAAGAAAAAAGATACAGAAATAAAAAGACTAATAATAAAAATATTAATAATTGTTCTAATTGATAATGTTAGAACTCTAGATAGCTGAGGCAAGAAAGAATATTTGGACTAGTTCATTTGAAGGGAGAATATTTTGGGATATACCCTTTCATTCCAATTAACCAAGTTATGAGGTCTAAATAAAACTTTTATCCATGGATTCCCCCCCATGGTTCCATATTTTTAGAGAAAGCCTCAACATTTTTCCATCAACATTCTTCCTAAAGAAAATTCAAATTTATATTCAAGAAAGCTTTCATATTGTGCCTCCTTCATACTAGTGTTCAGTGCTAGAAGAAAAATTAACATTAATGATTCACAAGCCTTGACTTCCTTAAAATTATAATTCTGTTAGAAGAATACAACACATGAAGCAACAACTATAGTTTAAAGTAGATCATAATAAGGACATAAACAGTAATAAGATAATGGTCTTGCTGTTGTCTTCCATGGCCAGACCACATATGCAACAATGTTTTCAAATGTGAGGGGTGAAGGGTATTTCACAGTTCAGAAAAAACATTGATAAATTATTAAGAATACAGAGCAGAAGAACAAGAATGAGAATAGTACTAGAGGTTATGTCATTTTAGTATCACTTGAAAGAATTGGAGATTTTTAGCATAGAGAAGAAAAGCTGCAAGGGTGAAATGACAAGTATCTTCAAATATCTCTAGTGCTATCTGAAAGCAGATTAGGCCTGTTTTCTTTGACTCTAAGAGCAGAATCAAGAGTAATTTGCAGTTGCAAATGGGCAAATTTGAATTTATGTCCTAGAAACTCCCCAACAATTAAAAATATCCCAAAATGGAATAGATTGTCTCTAAAGGTGGTGGTTTCCCCCTGTAATGGCACACATCAAGCAGAGATAATCTCTTATCAGAACTGTTACTTGGGGGATTCTTTTTTTTTAGGTCTGAGTTGACCTAGATGACTCCTAATGCCCCTTCCAACACATGTTTTATAATTTTGTGAAGTGCCTAAGAGAAGTACAAAAGCATTAGATTGGATTTAGAGTCATAAAGAATTGAGTTAGGGTTTGATAAGGTCTAGAAAACAAATTACTTGGGGAAGAAATCCCTATCTGATAACAATTACTGGGAAACTTGGGAAGCAATTTGATGGAATTTAGGTTTAGAACAACCTCATATTTCATTTACAAAAATAAATTCAAAATAGATATATGACCTGAATATGAAAGGTCATAGTACTTTTTTAATTATGAGAGAATCAGATAGAGCACAGATGTGACTAGAGAGAAAATTATCTATCAAATATGGAATAGAAATATAAAATAAATACTCTTGAATACACTAGTATTTCTAAAAGAAATATTTGCATATTCAAACTACTTAAGGAATCAATTATCTGACCTAGAACAAATCTCTAAAGTCAAAATAAATGAAAAAAATCTCACTGAAAAATTTCAAACTATTACCAATTATATGAATTATTGCTCACTAGAAATGAGACATACATTAAAACATCCCTGAGCTTTCATTTCACATCCAGAATATTGGCAAATAAATATTTGGAAACAGTTAAAAGAAGTTGTATGTGAAAATAAGTATAATAATGATCCCTTTTACCTTTGAAATTCTCTGCTAAATCTTCTATAATGATGTTTTGTCCTTCATTTTTTCAAAGAAGACCTTGACATTAGGGAGGTGAGATGCACATGATTTGGATTTGAATGAGAGGGATACTGAGCTAAGTCAACAGTTTCACTTTTTCTACTAGAGTCATCAGGGTCCAGTAGTCAAATATGAATCAAGATGAATGGAGATGTTCCTTGATGCAAGGCAATCAAAGTCAAGTGACTTGTTCAAAGTCGGACAGTAAGTTGAGGGTCTGAACCTAGATTTGAATTCAGGCCCTCCTGACTTCAGGACTGGTGCTCTACCCACTAAACCATCTAGCTGCGTCTACAATAATATTCTCATTGATGGAAGTAAGGAGTTGATACAACCTCTACAGAAAGCAATTTTAAATAATGCTAAAAAAATATGTAAAATTTCCACATAGCTGATCCACATATTCCCCTTCTGGGCATGTAGCCCAAGGTCATTGATTTAATTTAAAAAAAAGTAATCTTTACATCAAAAATGTGTATAGTAGCATATTTTTGTAGCAACAAAGAACTAGAAACAAAGATGTTCATGATTTAGGAAATAGTGAAATAAGCTGATTCATACAAATATAATGATACATTACTACAGTGTAAGACATAATGACTGTGAATGAAGGAAAAATATTTATTTTACATAGTTTGTAAGGGTCAAGCACTGTAGCAAGTACTGTGGTTTCAAATTATTTTAATAGAGGGGGCAGCATATACTGGGGAATTTTGACCAGGGAAGTCTCTAATATGGTGAACAAAATAATAGGTCAATCCATTGAAAATCTCCAAATCTCTTTAGAGTTGAATTGATTTAATTATGATTCTCAGATTCTGAAAGGGCATGATGAAAAAATATGAGGATATAAATGAGATCATGTAATCCAAGTGAATACAGAGTATAATAGTATCATTCCTTCTCAGGCACAACCTCTATTGACTCTGTTCCTGCAATAGAATAATAGAGGTACTAGAGTTAGATGAATGTAGAAAAGCATGCAAAGACTTTTATGGACAGATACAATCATCAGTAAGCAACACCAGCTTAAAAAGTATCCAAAATTGCTTTTACAAAGTAAAAGGAATGAATAACATCATTAAAACCACCAAAATTTTATATTGTAAATTCAAAAGGACTAAACTTAAATACAAAGATGTGATATGATAATGTGTTTCTCTACTTTCTTTTCTGAGTTTGGAGACCAGGATGTGGAAAATTGTTGTGATGTGGAAAATCTTGAGTGGTATTTTTATTAGTTTGGATGAGGTCATTTCTTTTCTGCTTTGTCATTATAAAAGATGTTGGAAAAATAAAATGATTTTAAAAGAAAAATGATTTTTATAAAAAAGTTAATCATAGTTATGGATTAAATAATTTGATGTAATAATAGGTGATACAGTAGATAGAGCACTGATGTTGGAGTCAGGAGGACTAAGTTCAAATCTGGCCTCAAACACTTAATAATTATTTAGCTGTGGACCTTGGACAAGTCACTTAACCCCATTGCTTTGCAAAAAAGAAAATAAATAAATGAATGAATTAATAAAAATAAAAAATTAGGGAAGGCTATATGTGACCCTAGGCAACCCATCCATTTTTTTCTTTTGTTCCTTCTTTTATAAAAATAATAATATTCCTACTTGGACTAAAGTCTCTACTTTGAGACTTTAAAGTGCTATAGAAATATGAACTGCTAATTTAAAAAATAGAAATGTGAACTGTTGTTAAAATGATGTGAGGTTAAGGAGTCAAAGATCAAGGAATTCATAAGATTCTTGTTTTTATTTTCTTTCTGTTTTGAAGTCTTTAACTCTATTTTAGTCAGGGCTACATTCAGATATACCCTGGTAATCTTTATTTTCATACCATTAAGTTTGCACTATTAATTAGTCAATTCACTGAACTATCTGAGGAAGGTTATTAGCAGTGATCCAGTGATAATTACAGTGGGAGAGGGAATTAGGAGGAAAAGTAATACAAGGCAAGTATTTCCCTGTAGTTGCTGCTTATTATCTGTTTTTCCCCCAAGCTCTTTCACAAAGCCAGGATCCCTTTTCCATTACTTGTTCATCTATATACATTACTTGAACACTGATGAATTTGGCAACATGATGAAAATGAGGATAAGGATGAAAAAGTATAACAATTATATAAAGTGATTTAAGTCTTATAAGCTTATCCACATTTTTTTCTTCATTATAAGTTTGAGGCATTTTCTCCATTTCTTAGATGAGAAAACTGACATTCATAAACTTAGTAAGGAAAGAATTGCATTTTGGGTACTATTAGATTTCATTGATAGCTATACTGAAGCCCTGTCCCCTAGATTTTTGAAAAGATAACTTCCTGGGAGATAAGGGAAGGTGGCAGAAAGATTGGATTCATATTAAAAACTAGCATTTTATCTTCAGGGATTTTGTATAAGTGACAGAAATGGTGCCATCCATTCCTAGTCAATTTCCCAATGAAAATTCTTGAAACATTATTACCCACTTGCTTACTATAGTTTCTTCATTTTTTTCTTTATAATTCTTTTTACCTGTTTTTAAATACCCATAACCCCTCTTCTAGAAATGTACAATAGGGTAGTGCTTAGAGGATGTAGGAGAAAAGGAAGAAGGAAGATTAGAAAGGGAAATGGAGTAGGAAGTTAATGAAGACAGAAACAAATAATAAAGATAAGGTTTGGACCACTAATGATCCTAAGCCTCCAATGAGAAAACCTGCATTAGAAGAATCTCTAAGATATCCCAGCCCCATTATTCATTTGTGAGATTCTCCTACAACAAAGAACCTCCTCTTTTCACACCCCCTTAATCTATCACAAAAGGGTATCATCAAGACTATCATTAATTAGCTTTCTTTCTAAATTCAGTGACTTGCAAACCTTGGGCTTGCTAAACTTCAGACATGGGAATTTGATTGTTGACTCTAATGGTGTAAAATGAATTATTTGTGATGAGTTAAACTCAAGCATTTGTGGGATTGTTCACATCTGATTGTTTGCTGTTTGAGCTCTTTTGTGTAATGAGAATCTCTTATTAATGCTTGTAGATCATCCTGGATTTTTTTGCTCCAGAGAATCTTTTTTTTTTTTAGAATATCATCAAAAGTCAGAGCTTTCATTCCACACAGTGGTTCTCTCTGTCCCCAGGCACACCCATATATTTGGGGCATATTGCGCCCTTGGAAAATGACTCCACTTAATACATTAATACCGTATGTCACTTGGCCTGCCCCCCTGAGAGCTTCACTGTTCCATGTCATACACTCTATTAAAAGGTTGAGTCCTCTTTGGAAATCTGGGCTGTTGTTGGGACTTAATTAAAATATTAATCAAAAGCCTAGACACCAGTGACCTCTGTTTGAGCAAGTCACTCAGGCCATGGGGATAAAGAGAAATCTGCTTATCATCTCAACATTAAAAAGATGCTCATTCCTTTAATATGCATTATTCTGAAACATTTAATGGTTTGAGGTTAGATGTCAAAATGAAAAGAGCAATATTTTAAATCCCCTATTGATTTTCTTTCTCTGTGTGTGCTTTTTTGCATCATTAAGGGTACCTTGAGAACACGTTCTACCCTGTACTTGGCTGATTACTTTCCCATTTCAGTGAGATTAGAAAAGCAATACTTTATTCGTATTTCTCAAGAACCTCCTTTTCTGCACCTAGTTATCAGGTACTGTCTTATATTATAAGCAGCTATGACCATCTCAATTAGATTTCAAAATTCTTAAGAATGTAGGCTTTATCTTTTTCATCCTCCCCCCCCCATGTATATAACATGATGTTCATGAACCTAATTTCTAAAAAGGCTTTTGACACAGTGTCATTAATCAGAAAGACCAAAGTCTCAGACATTGGTCTAACATAGCCGAGACCATGCCTCAGACATTAGACCAAAAACTCAAAGAATCAGGTGACCATTATACGTAGAGCTATCACTTGCTTTACCACTGAGAAATATTTGGGGTATGTTTATCCCTCATCATTATGGCATGTAACTACTGGGGTAGCATCATCATCATCATCATCATCATAATGTAGCTGGTATTTCTATATAATGCTTTAAATTTTGCAAAAGACTTTACATATTATCTCATTTGATCCTCATTAGAACCCTAAAAAAAAAGTTATCATCATTGCCATTCTACAGATGAGGAAACAGATAGGTTAAATGCCTTTCCTAATGTTAACAGAGCCAGCAAGTTTCTAAGGTAGGATTTGAACTCCAAACCTAAAATTGTGCCCACTACACTACCTACCTGCCTATGTTCAACAAACATTCATTCGTACCTGTGACAAAAACAAAACAGTCCTTTCACTCAAGGAATTTAGATCCTATTGAACAGCAAACCATTCCAAAAATAAAATATGAAATACATGTTTTACTATGGGAGGACAACAGAGACAATGGGGGGAAATTTCCTATAGGAAATGACTCAGGGTTTATCTGAAGGATCATGAATATTTTAAAGCAGAAGGATGTGAGAGTATATTCCAGACATAATGTAATCTGGGGCACAATCTACCAAACCATGAAGGATGGGGATGAAATGTCTGATAGAAGATATAACAAGGGGGAGAATATGCTTAGACCTTGAAATAGATAGAGAATAATATGAACTAAACCTGCAAGGTACTATGGAGTTAAATTACATGAGTTCCAAGTGGACTCTCAGGACCATACCTTCTGAATCAAACTTCCCAAACCCCTCTACCCCAACAAAAATAGGTGCCCACTTGCTCTATTTGGAAAATGATAATACCATCTTACATTATCACTGGACCCTTGATACTCTCATTTTCTGGTACTGGTCAGGTATATGGCTAACAAATATTCAATTCTTGTTCCTCCAAAGTGCCATATATAATAAAACATTGTCATCTTTTGCGGGATGGAAACCACATTTCTTTGTTATTTCAATTATTTGATATTGAACTTTTTAGTAGCAATTCCAAATAAGGCTCATCTTTCCAGTCTAACTCTTTCCCTCATATAGCAGACTTCAGCATACACACTGGTTTCCCCTGAACACTCCAACTTCTTAGTTGAACAATCTTAGGAACCTTTAATAGACCTAAGATCCAGCTATTACTTACATTCTGTAACTGATAAAATTCTCCTCTTTGATTATAATCTCCTGTGCTTTCTTCTTTTTGCTTTTCTTCTTCTAAAGTTACTTTTTATTCTCCTTATAATTAAAAGTCCCTCTCCTCCTCTCTATGGCCCTAGCTCATCAATATTTCTCTGAACTTTTTTCTCTCTTAATAATGAGTCTCTATTTAATCAGTTCAACTGGGTACTGCTATTTATCACTTGACTCCCTTGCCTATTGGTATGCTATTATCATTCTATATTCTGTCAATCCTTAATCCTGGATTACCTCCCACTAATTGACTTCCCTTAGAGTTGAAAATGACTAATATAACCAAAAAATTCAAGATAGTGAGCCAACTAAAATTTGTCATTAAAAATTGATATTACTTTACCTAAAATAAGGCTTCAGTATTGTATTAGTTGTTACCAGCACTTAAAACTCCATTCAATATACCACACTGTGCATAACTAAATTAGACTCCAATTTTACAACCACAGCCTGTCCTTCTCAGTCTCTTAAAATCATGTGATATTTTAAAGCTCAGTTCTAAAGTCAATTCTTCCATGAATTCTTCACTAATAACTAAAGTCACACAGGGAATAAGTGGCAAAGAATCTGAGTCTAGGTTCTTTGTCTACTAGATCCTATCACCATACCTATTGAGAACTTAGGAAACCCTTAGAATTAATTCTCCTATATCTATCAGTTAATTTGTGATTTGTTGCAGTGCATAGTTAAGATTACAGTTCTTCTTAAAATCCAGTGCTTTATACATAGCACAGCATTTTAAGTAGGCTTCAAGTAGCATATGTTCTAGTAGATGTAAGGCAAATGTAGTGATGGGGATATACACTAAACTATTAAGCTCCAAATTTGAGTTTACCTAAGAAGGATGTGAGAAAAATAGAATCATTACTAGTATGATTGTTAGGATCTAGTGAGAGCTTTTTTTTTTAATGAATGGGAAAAAAATGTAAGTATATTTGTAGGTAACAAGGAATGATCAAAAGATTCTGAAGATTAGGGAAAGTGTGGGTTTGATGATAGAGGCAATCTACTAGAGATCACAAGTGATTGAGATCAAGGACATATGTAAATGTGATAGCATTCACAATCACAGAGTCATTTAGCTATAAGAGATTAGAGTAAAGAGGAACTATGGAAGGGGGAGAGAGGGTGGGAGAAATAAGGAGGGCAGAAAATGAAGTATTTGATAATGGCCTTTTTCCTTTCTTTTTTTGGTAGATTTTTTTTTTGTCATATGCTGGGAGAGAATAGAATAGAGAGTTTAAGGCAAGAAGAGGTTTGAAGCAGTCACTGGGGTGGATGAGATAAGGAATTGATTAGGCAACAGGAACAGGATTACTTTACTGTATTGTAAACACTTTGAAATTAGAATAACATTTTCTTTGAATTTCCTCTACTTCAGTTAATGTTTACATCTATAGAACTAATGGAGTCTTACAGGTTTGGTTTAGGACAAGGTATGTTTGGCAATAGAACAAGATAGAATAAAGATGACAGAATAGAGGTGAACTACCTCACCAGAAGGTTAATATTAGGAAGATAAGAGAATGTAGCCAGAAGTGGGTTTGTATTATGGAGTTGGAGGTCATGGTGAGGATTAAGTAGATTTAAAAGGAAGGAAGCATTAGAGATTCACAGAAAGGTAAAATGTTATCATACAGAAAAAATTCACAGTTCTTGAAAATGAAAGATGGGCCCTTGTGGGAGATGGCAGGAACAAGGATGTGCAAAAATTGAGTATAATTGAGGTGGAATGGAAGAGTAGTAGATCATGGGAGTTGAAAAGACAAAGGTACTGGGAAGTTAGAGTGTGGTAAAAGTCAACATTTATTTAAAATTGAGTGGAATTAAGGTAAATTGTCAGGTTATGAACCAGCTATTGAGCTAATTGGGAAAGAAGGAAGAATGTCCTGGGTGTAGGTAGACAAGAATAGCCCAAATTTAAATTTGTTAGTTCATTTGGCCCAAATAGAGTCAATATGGCAGCATAAATGGAGGAATTCTTAGAAACTCTTCCCCAAAAAACTCAAGGTGCCATCAAATTATGACTTTAACCAAATTCTAGAGTATCAGAACCCACAGAGTGAAACAATTTTCTGAGTCAAGACAACTTGGTAAATGCACAGCAAAAGTCTATTCCACCAGACCAGGGTTGGAAAGAGCCTCAGTGCTACCCAGGCCACAATCCCACTGCACTGGAGCAACTCAACTCCAGTCTTCCAGGAACAGCCCAGGGATGCCTGTTACCTGGATCGGTGGCAGCAGAAGTGGCTTCCAAACCTCTTGATCCAGGGATTGCTGGAAGGGTTTGGAGAGTCTGCAGGAGAACTCTGCGGCACCAAAATGAGCACACCAAGCCAGTGCAGGCCTAAGGGCAACCCTGCCTGGGAACCGGGGAGCACTCAGCAGCTGCTCCCAGAGTCCTTAACCCACAGGCAGTGGTAGTAGGGAAAGACTGAAGAGGTCTCTACTATCTCTGGGGCAGAACTCTGCTGCTTTGCCCAAGCTCAGATCTAGGTCACAGTCTGGACTCCCATACTTCATAGCAGAACAGGGACCTTCCTCACACCTCCTGGCCAGAGGAGAGCACTTGTCATCTTCTACAGACCAGAGTGCAGGCAGGAGAGCAATCAGAGCCTCTCAAGAGACATTGGAGGAATTAAGGTCCTGGCAAGGGGGGGAAGTGTCCCCAAAACTCCCAAAAGCTTTGGAAGTACCTTAAAATCAGGTCATAGACTAGGGAAATGAGCAAACAATAATAATAAAAAAGGAATCTGACCATAGAAAATTATTTTGGTCCCACTGAGGTTCAAAATATACACTCAGAAGATGACAAAGCCAAAACTTCTGTATCCAAAGCTTTCAAGAAAAATAGGAATTATACTCAGGCTATGGAAGAGCTCAAAAAAGACTTTGAAAAGCAAGTAAGAAAGGTAAAGAAAAAATTTAAAAGAGAAATGAGAGCAATGATGAAGGAGATACAAAAATTATTGACAAAAATAACATGTTAAAAACCAATTTATGTCAAGGGAAAAAGCAGTCCAAAGGTCAATGGGAAGAAGAATGTCTTAAAAAAGCTAAATTGGCTGGATGGAAAAGGAGATAAAAAACTCTCTCAAGAAAATATCTCCTTCAAATGTAGAATGAGGCTAAAGGAACACGCTGACTTTGTGAGAAATCAAGAAACAATAAAATGAAACAGAAAGAATGAAAAACTAGAAGAAAATGTGAAATATTTCAATGGGAAAACAACTGACCTGGAAAACAAATTCAAGAGACATAATTTAAAATTATTGGGCTACCTGAAAATCGTGACCAGGAAAATAACCTAGACTTCATTTTTCAAGAAATAATATAGCAACATTTCCCTGATATGCTAGAAGTGTAGGGTAAAACAGATATTGATGAATTCAACTATCACCTCCTGAAAGAGATCCCCCCCCCAAAAAAAACTTTTAGGAATATTATTGCCAAATTCCAGAACTCCCAAGTCAAAGAGAAAATGCTACAAGCAGCCAGAAAGAAACAATTCAATTACTGTGGTGCTACAAAGAGGATTACACAGGATTTAGCACATTCACATTAAAGTCTCTTAGGGCTCAAAATATATTCCAGAAGGCAAAAGAGCATGGATTACAACTAAGAATCAACTCCTCAGCAAACTGAACAACCTCTTTCAGGGGATGGATAGATGTTCAATGAAACAGTCAACTTTCAAACTTTCCTTTTTTGAAATGACCAGAGTTGATCAAAAAGTTTGATCTTTAAGTGCAAGACTCAGGTGAAGAAGCATAGAGGGGGGTGAATGGGAAGGGAAAATTATGAAGGATTTAATGATGCTGAACTGTGTGTATTCCTGCATGGGAAGATGATACTGATAATTCACATGGACTGTTGCATTTATTAGGGTAGTTAGAAGGAGCATATATAGTCAAGGTAGAGGAAGGAACTGAATATGAAAGTACACAATATATTATAAAGATGAAGTTAATGGGCAAGAAAGAAATGTCCTGGGAGAAAGGGAAAGAAAAGCTAGAATGGTCTAAGATGTTTCATGTAAAAGAATCAAGTAAAACCTTTCAGTAAAGTAGAAGAGGGGAAGATGAGGGGAATGAATGAGCCTTCATTGTCATTGGAAATGGCTCAGAGAGAAAATAATTCACATTCAATTGAGTTCCTTTTGAAGTACCTAGAGGAAAAAAAGGAGAGGAAAAGGATGGGAGAAAGGGGACAGGGGGAGGGAAGAGGAGGTGTAGGTGATTAGGTGATAGAAGAGAGGGAAGATCTTGGGAGAGGGTAATCAGATACAACACACTTCTGAAGAGGGACAGGGTGAATGGGGAGAGAGAATAGAATAAATGGAAATGAGGAAGAAAAGGGAAAAATAGAATGGAGTGACATACAGTTAACAAAAGCAACTGTGGGAAAAAAATTTGAAGCAACTTCTCTGATGGACTTATGATAAAGAATGCAACCTATCCCAGAGACACAGCTGATGGTATCTGGACACAAACTAAAGTACACTTTTTTTCTCTCACTTTATTTCTCTTGTGGTTTCTCTAACTTTTTGAGGGGAGGGGGGATTTATCTTTACTTTCAAAATAAGATTATTGTAGTAATGTGAAAATATTTTTTTAAAATGCATTTGGATTGAATGAACCTTGGAAGAGAATAGATTACTGAATTGTAATGTAGAGAAAAAAAAGAATAGAAATTGCAATGAAAAATAAGGAGGATTCTAACCTTTCCTCCCACAGAATCAGTACACTAAGAGGGATGAGTGGAAAGGATGTCAAAGGAAGCAGTGTCATCAGGAGGAAGGCAGATGTCAGTGAATGCCACAAGATGAAAGGTGTGAGAAAAAAATTTAAAATGAAATTGAGTCCATTAATTCTGAAGGAGACATTCCAGAAAAGAGTGGTTATTAGATCTGGATTAAGACACTGATGATTAAGGAGAATGAGAAAAAGCAGTAAACAGCTAATGTTAAGGAAAGGAGTATGTTCTTCAGTAGCTAATAGTGTATTAAATCTTGAGTACAAGGGAGTAAGCTAATCATTAGACAATATTTTCATGAAGTAGTATAATGCATTAAACCTAATATGTCACTGCTCTAGACTCAAGAGATACAAATAAAGAAAGGGGAAAATACAGTTCTTCAATACTGGTGGGGGTCATGTTTTTGTGGAGCTTCCCTTTTTGTGTGGGTTACATTACATGGTCCCTGAGGTTCTGTCCATCTCTGTGATGGAAATTCTATTATTATATGATCATGAGATCCTAGGTAGAGAACTAAAAGGTCCTTCAGAAGCTACAAAATCTCTTTAATTTATTTTTTATTTGATATGTCATAGAATCATCTCTGTAAAGTTGGAGGGGATCTTAGAAGTCATTTTTGTTTGAGATCATTTTCCAGATGATGAAAATGAGGCCCAAGGAGGTGTATAATGATTGAAGTGCTAGGGCTGGAGTTTCAAATGCAGCCTCAGGCAGTTATTCAACCTCTGTTTGCCTCAGTTTCCTCATGTATAAAAGAGGAAAATCAATAATGACCACCTCACAGAGTTGTTATGAGCATCCAATGAGATGATTTTTTGTAAACCACTTATAGTATCTGATACAGAGTAAACACTGTAAAATGTTTATTCCTTTCTCCTGCCCTTTCATTAAGTAACTTGCCCAAGGTTACAGAGATAGTAAATGGTAGTCATAGGGTTTGAATTCAGATCATTGGGTCTGAGTCACTGTTCTTTCATTGTAATTCTACTTCTGTCTTTGAAATTGCATTAACATCACAGGGGGTGTCATAGGAAGGGCTAAATACTGACCAGCATGTACTCATCAGCTAGTTCATTGTGATCCTGTCCTTTTCTGTGCCTTAAGGAAAAGGGGGCCACAAAACAGGTTCCTAATTGCTGTCAGAGTAAGAAGATAAGAGAAGCAGAGCACTATACTTTAGGTAAACACTGTAACAGTCTGAGTTCAAGTGGTTCTGCCCCCAGGGAAGCAGACCACATCAAGATAGCCAAGGCAGATCCCAGAGTGAAGAACTGAGTAGAAGGTCAATCATAATAACTAATCAGATTGGCTAAGCAGGAACAAGGAGATAGGGATTGATGATGTCACAGACACTAGATAATTTGCCCAATTAACTTATAGGATCTATTTCTACTTGGGCTATGTGATTATGACTCCTGTTTCGCTACCTAGTTATTAGCACGGATGGGATCTTAAAGTCTATCTTACATGACATAGCATCATATGTGTAAATCCAAAAGACTTTTTTGGTCATATAGTTCAGCCCCTTTACCCCCTCCCCATTACAGATGAGGAAATATCAAAGATATCAAATGATTTGCTCAAGGCCACATAAGTGGCAGGCTTGAGATTTGAATTAGGGCTGAGGGTTTATCTAGGTTCCCAAATCAAAATGTCACATCCTTTCCATTGAAACCCTTTATTTCATAAATGGACAAATAAGGACTCAATAATGTTCAATGACTTACTCAATGTCACAAAGCTAGCAGATATCCTATCTCAAATTTAAATCCTCTATCTTCATATGAGGTGTTGTTGTCACTAACTTAGAAGTTAATATTGAGTAGCTAGGACCTGACACTTTTAATCTTTAATTTCCCTTAATAGCCTAAAGTGGAGCTATTAAATATATAAATGCTTCTTTAATATAATTAAAGTGTCAGTCTCTACTACCTTCTGAGAATGTTATGTTTTATCTGTGGTTAGAAATAATGATTCTTTTATGGCATACAGATTTATTTCTTTTGAGTCATAATGTCCTTTCTACTCACCATCAAATTCAAGTATAGCTCTCACCAAAAGGCTGTATTTAGATATAACTAAGCTGTACAGTGTAGATAACACTGGATTTGGAGTAAGAAAGACCTAAATTAAAATACCGCCTTAAATACTTCACTAGTTTTATGATTATAGGCAAGTTATCTAACTTCTATGAGCCTTGATTTCTTCATCAATTAAAAAAAAAAAGAAAAAGAAAATGGGGCAGCTAGTTGTACAATGGATAGAGCACCAACCCAGGAGTCAGAAGGAGCTGAGTTCAAATACAGCCTCAGACACTTAATACTTACTTAGCTGTGTAACCTTGGGGCAAATCACCTAACCCCATTGCTTTGTCAAAAAAAAAAAGAAAATAATTATGTAACATAGATGAAGCATTTTATAGGCCTTAAGATGCTATAGAAATACTAACTATGGATATTCCTGTCTTTAACCAGTCCATACCATTCATGATTATGTAGATTTCTTGACTATTTTAATCAGACAATTAGGATGAGGTATAAGGCTACCTCTATGGCAATCAATTAATTTCCTTTAGTTTCTGTGACTTAGAGAAAATGCCTTTGTAAAATAATAGTGATGAAAGTATTGCATTTATAATTAAAATCCTAAGACAGAACTCAAAAAGTCTATAGAAATTATCAATTTCAGTATTTTGTAATTGAAGCTAATTACCAGAGAAGTTAAGTGCATATGGGCAGTAAGTGGAAGAACTGGAATTTCAGATCAGGTCTTGAGATGGTAAAAATTTCTGTATCAGTATTTAACAAAGAAAGAGGACATATAAAGGGGAAATGAAAGTAGAAGATGGAAAGGCACCACAGGACGGTGAAGTCCAAAGTTTCAGAATCAGATCTGGGAGAGGAATAAGGAATCACAATGCAGGGCTCTTCCCAAAATGAGGACTCCAGGAGAAACTCAGCAGTAGGAGAAAAGGTCAGAGAATTTTTCAGTGTGAAGAAGACCACAGACTTTGAGGGGTGAAAAGAAAACTAAAACATGGTGGTAGAATACAGTCAGAAGTAGAACTGGGGGAAGAATGTTCTGTTTCTTTCCTTTCCTTCAAGCTGTTTTTGATTTACTCAATTGTAATTTCTATACTAACATATACTTTTTATTTTAAAGAAAGATGTTATTTGAGTTTTACAATTTTCCCCCCATTCTTGCTTCCTTCCTCCCACCCCCCCACAGAAGGCAGTCTGCTATTCTTTGCATTGTTTCCATGGTATACAATGATCTAAATTGAATGTGATAAGAGAGAAACTATACCCTTAAGGAAGAAAAATAAAGTATAAAAGATTATAAAATTACTTAATAAGATGACAGGTTTTTCCCCTAAATTAAAGATAATAGCCTTTGGTCTTTGTTCAAACTCTACAATTCTTTCTCTGGATACAGATAGTAGTCTCCATTGAAGATAGCCCCAAATTGTCCCTGATTGTTGCACTGATGGAATGAGCAAGTCCATCAAGGTTGATCATCACTCCCATGTTGCTGTTAGGGCATACAGTGTTTTTCTAGTTCTGCTCATCTCACTCAGCATCAGTTCATGTGAATCTTTCCATGTTTCCCTGAATTCCCATCCCTCCTGGTTTCTAACAAAACAATAGGTGTTCCATGACATACATATACCACAGTTTGTTAAGCCATTCCCCAATTGAAGGACATTTACTTGATTTCCAGTTCTTTGACACCACAAACAGGTCTGCTATGGATATTTTTGTACAAGTGATGTTTTTACCCTTTTCATAATCTCTTCAGGGTATAGACCCAGTAGTGCTATTGTTAACATATACTTTTTTATTTTTTATTTTATTTTATTTTTAGGTTTTTGCAAGGCAAATGGGGTTAAGTGGCTTGCCCAAAACCACACAGCGAGGTAATTATTAAGTGTCTGAGGCCGGATTTGAACTCAGATATTCCTGACTGCAGGGCTGGTGCTCTAACTACCTTGCTACCTAGCTGTCCCTGACATATATTTTTTTAAAATTAGCCTGCATACCTTTCACTTCTACTTTCTCCTTTAAAGCAATTTAATAATATAGGGGCAGCCCCTCCTCATTTTATAAAGGGGAAAAAAACTTCATAGTACAAACTGAATAGGAATCTTTTTGCTACTTAATTATTAAAAGTTCCACTTATCCTTCTCTTACCCACGGATAGCCCCACATCTTTTACACAGCCCTTATTCATATTCTCTTTAGTCTATCCATGACAGCTCTTGAGGATAAGATTGTAATCATCTTCCTATCTCATTCCTATATTCTTCAAGCACTTACCTTTTTAGACAAGATCCTTAGAGAGAATGCCCTTAATTTCTCCTATCATACTCCATCTGTACCTTTCTATTCAGTGATTTGAGCTGCTATTTCTGCCCTACCTTCCATGATCCATGATTGCTTTCCAAAATGGAAGGACTGTTGGTCTCACTTTTAAGAATAGTACTGGTTCTGCATATGGATTTTATAAGTTAAACTCTTATTTATTAAAGAGATAAGAATCTATTTCTAAAAAATCAGCATTTTTAAAGTGAAAACTCTCTTCACGCCTTGTTCTATCCCCTATTTTTTTAAATGTTATCAGATGAAGTTCTAATATAATTAGGATTATGCAGTTAGTCCTAAAAAGGAGTCATTCAATTCTTTTGATCATTTTAATTGCCTTTCTTTGAACTTTTATACTGTTATGTTGTATCTTCCTCTCTAGATCAAGCAGAGTTTGTTCCCCATGCTATAAATAATGACAAATCTTAGTTTCAGGGCTATGAGGGTGACTAATGCATACTGAAATTTCAGATATTTTTGTGATAATAGACAGTTTTCTTTGGTACTCACTTGGCACAGAAGTATATTAGGCTAGCATTCACAGAATGTTTTTAATGATATATAGATGAATGAAAGTATTCAAAAATATTTATGACAGAAAAAATAAGACGTTGTCTTAAGTGGTAGCTAATAAGTGAACACTATGGACTAAATTTCCCCCAATTACTTTTTGAAGCTCTTACCCTTTTAGGTGGAATAGTAAATAGTAGAAAGACAGAGACAGAAACAAAGAGAGAGAGAATGTTTGTATGTGAGAGAGAGACATACAAACAGAGACAGAGAGACAGAGAGACAGAGAGACAGAGAGACAGAGAGAGAGAGAGAGAGAGAGAGCTCATCTAGGAGTTCAGACCTTGTTTAAAGTCCTGCCTCTACTGATTATTTGACCTTGGGATTTTTCTGTACCCTTAGGGAATTCTTTAAAACTCTAAGTTATAGAGAAATTGTTTATCTTCCTTCCTCTTCAAGAGTTCCCTAGGTCAATGATTTAGTTCCCCCAAAAGTATTACTTTAAATTTATAAATTCATAATATTTAGAGATGAAAGAACCTAAAAGAGCATCTAGTCCATTCCCCTTATTTTCCAAATCATAAGACCAGATGAAACTAAAATTCATAGAAGTCTAAGGTCACACAGAGAATAAGAAGCAGAGTTGGTTTTCTGTTTATGAATATTTACATGCAAACTAATTATTCTCTTTTATGCCGTTCATAAAGTCAAGAGCATCTCATGTGACCTTGATCAATTTATATGCCTCATATTGAAGCCTCAGATTCTGCATCTACAAAATGGCAAAATTAATATCCTTCCTTCAAGTCAAGACCTTCTTGAGTATCAAGTGAAAAAAAAAAACAAGTCTACAGTATTTAGAGCTACAAAATATTACAAAATTGTGAGACGTTATAATTTTTAAATGTATTTTTTCTGGCAGCTTTACTTTTCACTAATTAAAAGAACATAGTGCTATCTATAAACTTAATATTTCACTTTGATCTCCTCCAAGTCACTTTCTAAACTAAAAATGTTAATAATAACATTAAACTATAGAAGATGCTACTGCTTGATTTACATTAAAGAGGATCTGTTTGACTTTAGCTATTGTTTCCTATCTCACATAATCAATTGCTTATTAGTATTGTTGACAATGAGCATTCTTATTTCAGCCCTGATCTTATTGGAAACATTCCTAGTTTATCTCAATTACATATAATGCTTACTGATGGTTTTTGATAGATACTAGTTATTATTTTAAGAAAACTGCATTTATTCCTCTACTTTCCCGTGTTTTAAGAGGAATGGGTTTTACATTTTGTCAAAGGCTTTTTCAGATTCTATTGAGATAATCATATGATTTGTTAGTTTGCATAACTAGATGACTCAGTGGACAGAGCACTGGCTCTAGTCAGGAGAATGAGAGTTCCAATCCAGTCTCAGTTACTAGCTGTTGACCCTGGGCAAAGTCACCTAACCCTGATTGCCTTGAATTCAGAGTCCTCTCCATCCTGATCCATATCTGTCTACAAGATCCAGATGATTCTAGAGGAGAAAATGAGGCTGGTGACCTTACACAGCATCCCCTCATTCACATTCAATTGATGTGTTTGTCATGGT